>NC_056667.1:63567096-63870564 GCF_018350195.1 Panthera tigris
AACACCTAAGAAAAATTTCTCTTTAAATGGATGTCAGTAGCTTTGCAAAGTGGCAGTATCATAGCCAATGAGGTTTATCCGAGGCGTGATTATTGCTAATTGAAAACTAAATGGATGTCAGTATCCATGCCTCAAACAAAATAAACTAGGGAATATTGTTCTAGGTCCTATAATGCCAAAAAGAGAGGAAATGATTTCCCTTACCCAAAAAAATAAAGACAGAAATTAATATGCTAGAAATACTTTCAAGTGACTTAACTCTACCAACAGTAGAAGTAACATGACTTTTAATGTCTTCATGATCTTTGGTTAACATAAGATAGATCTATCCTTGCCTCTGATCAACCAATATTGTGTGTATGCCTCTTTCCTTCCCTTGTAAGATGTTGCAAAAATTAAGTTCCCTTTTCAACTTCGCTTTGGTCTTCAGGTCTATGCAATGTTGCGATGATTTTTTTAAAGTAAAAAATGAAACTGGCGGTTCTCATATCTGAAAATAACAAATTTCTCTCTTGCACACCCCTCCCTTTCCCTATGCACATTGGCATATGAGCTTGTTCAGGGGAAAGGGACTTAATATGCCATATTTGGTTGTCCATACCAAAATGGCATAAGGTATATTCCCCTGGAGAGAGGCCCTTCATACTTTTTTCTCTTTAGCTCCCAACATTTTTCTTCCCTTCTCAATACTTTCTATTTTTGCACATTATTTTCTTTAAGCTATCTAGAAATTCTTTTCCCTTAATGCAAGCAGAATTTCACATCCTAAAGTTCTTTCTCACCTAATAGGAAACTATTTGCTGTCTTGGGAAAAATGCTTTGCATGTTAGCATATAAATTTTCTTAGTTTGTCCATTGAGAGAGATTAGTTGAGACTCTAAAAACAAAATAATTAGAGAAGAGAAGCAGCCAGTGTTTGCCTTCTTCCAGATCAATGTGAAATTCCTTTTAAGGACAAAAAAACTATAGCATCTGGTTGATGAATGACATAGGTTGGACATTCTGTTTAAGGGCTGTAACTGGTGATAATATCTGCAGGTACTTTACAGGATTAAATTGAGGTTTACTACCCCTGAACCCATGCCTAAAATTGTTGAGTAATACAAATATGCAGTGTGTGTACACCAGCAGCCTCTTACACCATGCATTAAGAGTTCTTGCATCTATCATTGTAAAACTTTTCAAACATACTATTTCTATGCTTATGAAGTCACTTAAAAATCTATGTAATCTTCCAAAATAATTTTCCTCCACATGCCTACGTTTCCCCAGAAGTGTAACAGATACAATTCAATTCACTTAGAATGGTTTTCCATCTTTAGTGCCAGTCTTACCTCAAATTAAAATGGCTTGTCCAAGACATATTTTGGTGACGCTGATTATAGTGGTTTTCATCTCTAGTAAAAAAAAGAAAAAGGACATACTCTATAATCTTTGATAGATAAAAGGGCATTAATGTTGGATGAGGACATTAATGTCATGCAAATGGATCTGTGGATCATGCAGAGCTGTGAGTGGCTGTTCAATATGGAACGATATAAAAAGAAAAAAAGCATTCAACAACACAAACATATGGGTTCAATAAAACCAAATGAAATCTGACAGGAACAAATGTAAAGCAGGGCACTTAGGTTCAGAAAAGACAAGAGCATGACTTTACAGCAGTACTCATGAAAAATATTTGGAGGTTTTAGAGCACTCTAATATGATACATAGCAATTTAAAAGGTCACTGTGACCTAAGATGCATAGAAAAGTCCAAGAAGAGATAGCAAGGTTCAGAATTGATCAGACCACTTCTGGAAGTATTTTTAAAACTTGTTTTAATCCTTAATAAGAAATTGCAAGCATTTCCCCAATGTCATTAAATTATCTTAAAACACTTTTAATAGCTATATTGTGCCATAATCTATTTAACCATTCCCCCATTGTCATTTTTTTCTATACGAACAGGTTTGTTCAAGAGTTTTTGGGCACTTCTCTGATTTTTTTTTTCTTTTAGTGTACCAATGTACTGAGGTGCCTGCTTCCTCACACCCTTGCCAGAATTTTGTGTTGTTTCTTCCATCTTTGCCAATTTCACATATGCCAAAAATGGTATCTTGCTTTAATTGGCATCCAGTTGATTACTATGGAAATTAAACATTTTTGCATATTTTTTGGAAATTTATATTTCTTCTTTCATGAATTAGTTCTTCCAATATATTGCCCATTATTTATGGCAGTGGGAGTCACAATACTTTAAAGATACAGAAAAATGAGAATTCGTTCAAAAGAAAGGGAACAAGTTAAGAGCAACCAGGATCACGAGAGAACTGGAAGTAATGTTGCACCAGCGACTGGAAAGACTTAGCTAGCTTGGTAGAAGTTTTCAGGAAGAACTAAATTCAAACATTCGAAAGGCATTAATCCAGGTATAAAATTCATTTTAAAATGAGTCAAATTGCAGATTTTATCTCAGAAGGACATTCAGAAAAAAATCCAGAATTAGAGTGTAGGTTTTTAGAATGAGTAAATTTGTAGAAAGTTTTCACAGACCAAGACCACCTACTTGTTCAGTATTTTATGTAATTAGACAGAAAGTGGAACTCCTTTGCCCCCAAGGTCTCCTCCAAAGCACATGTTCTGTCAAATGGAATGCAACTCCATGTGGGAAAGCAAGATTTGACATGAGCGCTCTTAAAAAAATTAGCCTAAAATGGTTGTGCTATGGGGGCTCCTTGCCTTAGCGGCAGCATATTCACATACCATCTCTTAAAACAAGTTATTTCTAATAATGGCACATGTCACCAAATTCATGTTCCTAAACTTTGGGAGCACATTCCATTGCTGGTAGGTGCCCACAAGTACACGCCACAACCCCCAACCCCAACTCTACCACTGTTTATTGCTGACTTCATTCTTGAAATGCTTCACAAAGACCTGTAACTTCCTTCGCTTCCCAGTGGGAGAAATTTGTTCACATTTCACACATTCATATTTTTATATACTTGCTATTGTGCTATGTCTTTGAAATGTAATGACTCAAGAAAATTACTTTTGATATCATGGCATTCCTCATGTTGGTAATTTATGATAATAGATGTCACTGTAGATTTAAGAGTCATTTATATTGTCCACCTTTTCCTATTTCTGCTAGATTAAATAAATTCTTCATACCGAGTTTTGCCACATTTTTCAGGTTTCTAGTCTGTATCACTCACTTTCAGTATATTTATAATCCTTTTATCTGGTCTTTGTAGTTTCAAAAATGGTGCCTTGGATATTTTATGTTTTGAGCAATCAATGCCCTTTTCAAATTGCCCTCTTAAGGTTTTTGTAAAATAATATTCTCTATAATATAACTTTAAATTACCTATCTTTTTCTTTACTAGACTTAATCCAAGAAGACTAATTGAACATTAAACATTTTAATCATCCCACACTGTCAAACCTGTCTTCTCATTATTGAGAATTGGATGGGCCATGAGCTTAATTGTGTTCCTGGCAGTGAAGTAGACTGGAAGCTTCATAATATGATTAGTATATAACTATAGAATTAGTCCTGGTATTTATTAATACTACACAAATATACATTGAATATAACCAAATTCATGGTGCTTCATTAGTGCTTTGGAGAATACAGAGATGAGTAGGTTGTAGTACTTATCTTTATGAAGTTTACCAAAAAAATAGAAGAATAAATCAAAATTCCAAATAACCAAGATAACCCAAAACAAGTTAATGGCCACAAAAATGATGCAAATGAGAATGTTGCATATGATACGGAAGTAAAAGAAGTATAAGGAAATGATTCAAATATAAAAATTGTCATTACATTATATGTGCAAGTAATGTTCAAATATACCTACAGGGTGATTCTTACTCTTAGGATGACCCAACACACAGTGAATCTCAGGAAGTGCATCTTGAACTTCTGTTAGCAATGCCTTATAGAAATGGTTAATACAGGAGACAGCCACCAAGACAAAAAGATGCTTTCATCTAACACAACATGAGGCTTCCTGACAGAAGTATCTTATAGAAGAGCAATGTTTACTAGAAAATTAGGAGTTATTCAAAATGCTAAAAACTCTTCTCCTATCTGCTCTGAAATCTGCTAGGGGACCCCAGAGTTCAGTCAAGGTACTATTTTTAAATGTATTCATTGAACAAACAATACCTTTCAAAGACATTTCAAAGTAAGCTGTGAATTAAAATAGCATAGGATGTGGAACCAATGTAAGTGTAAATATGGATTCGTTTTATCCCTTTTATCTGTATAGATCAATTAGTCTTGTACTATTATTCTTGATATGCATTCACTCTCGGCTTTAGTAGTTACCATGAATGTGAATTACCCTGATTAGGTTTTTTTTCTTATGATGGTTTCATCTATACTTATCTACTGAGCTTAAATGAAAATTTTCTAATGTAATGATAGCTATATGCATCTAACTGGAGACTTAAGCAGGGCTAAGAAGCAGACTGAGAAAGTAAAAATCATAATATGCACCTGTTCTGACTTTCACTTGCTATCTACAACTTCCAAAGAAAATCTAATAGAGGAGTCACACTTATGTGGTTAAGTGGCTTTTGTGACCTGAATAACCTACTTCCGTCTTCCTGGAAGTGACTAATCCTGTGTGGTAGGTGAGTTATTCTGAGTGGAGAATGAGTAAAGGGAGAGGAGATAGCTAGTTGTAAGATTATTATCTTCCTTGTTTCTTCTCAGTCTCTGCTGAAATCTTATGTTCTTTCCAAAAGGTTCTTCTTCTACATTATATATTAAGTTGAAAAGGCTACCCAATGATCTCATGAGCTATGGTTATTGAGTCCAGAAAGAGATCCACATATGCTTGGTCAATTGATTTTCATAAGGATGCCAAAGTTATCCAATGGAAAAAGAATAGTTTTTTCAACATATGGTGCTGAAACAACTGAGTATCTATATGGAAAAAGATAATAATAATAATTTTAACTCTTACCTCACATATAGAAAAATTGACCTGAGATGTATGATTGATCTAAGTATAAAAGAAAATAAAAATTCTAGAACAAAACAAAGTATAAAATCTTCATCACTTTGAATTAGACAAAAATTCCCTAGGATACAAAAAGCAAAAATCATTTTAAAAGAAAAATATTATAAAGAAGGAATTTAATCAATTAAAAATGTTTTGGAAGATACTGTTAAGGAAATGAAAATACAACCCACAGACAGAAGAAAATATTTGTAATATGCATAGCTGACAAAGGATTTGTATCCTGAAGATATAAAGAACTTTTACAACTCAATAAGATAAACATCTCAATTTAAAATGGGCAATTTGAACATATGCTTCACAAAGGAAGATATATAAATGGCGAATAAGCACATGAAAAGATGCTGAGCATCACAGTGAACAGGAAATATAAATTAAAACAGGCATAAGGGATTCACTGGGTGAAAAAATTCAACACAGTCCCTGCCTTTATGAAGTTTACAGTATAACAATGGGATAGTGCTGGGAAAGGAAAAAATACAGGTCATTTGGAGGTGATGACAGAGGAGATCCTTACACAGACAGGTTGGACAAGGGAATTATCAAGGCAGGCTTCCTGGTGAAAGTGAATTTAAGCTGAGATCAGAGGATCAGTGGAAGCAGGTTGAGCAAAGGACGTATGAAGTAGATAAGCATGGACAGGGAACAGTATAATATAGAAAATCATGAAAAGAGGAAGCACGAAAGTTCAAAAATCTAGATGTTCACTTACTATGGCTGCCTTGAGAAAAACCATAAGGTGAGAAGTGGAAAGTGGTGGTTAGAGATAAATAAGCAACTTAATAAGTCTTACAGGCTACCATAAGGATTTTTATTATAAGAGCAATCCATGGAAAACATAGAAAGGTTTTAAACAAAGACATATATCTGACTTGCTTTTTTAAAAAAATTTTTTTTAATGTTTTTTTATTTATTTTTGAGACAGAGAGAGCTAGAGCACAAGCAGCAGAAGGGCAGAGAGAGGAAGACACAGAATCTGAAGCAGGCTCCAGGCTCTAAGCTGCCAGCACAGAGCCCGACGCAGGGCTTGAACTCACAGACCGAGAGATCATGACCTGAGCCAAAGTCAGCCCGCTTAACCGACTGAGCCACCCAGGCACCCCTGACTTACTTTTTAAAAGGATCGCAGAGAAAAGAGGAAAATCAAGAATAATTCACAAGTTAACTTCAACAGTTGAGCAGATATCGATACCACTATTTATGATAGGAAATATAGTAGAAGAAGCAATTAGAGATTGAATCCTAGACATAATCAATTTGAGGTATGTATAGGACATTGAAATGAAGTTTTACATATGAAGCTCAGGAGAAAGGTCTAGTCTAGAGATACAAATTTGGGAGTCATCCGTATAATAGAGAATAGGATGTGATAAGTGCTATGATAAGAATATGTACAGAATATTATAAAGGCCTAAAGACCATCTGTATTAATTATCTGTTGGTGTGTTACAAATTATCACAAACTCGATTACTTCAAACAACACACATTTATTATATCACAATTTCTGTGAGTCAGGAATATACGCTTGGCTTATCTGGTACCTCTTCTTTAGAGTTTCTCACAAAGCTGCAGTCAAGGTCTTGACTATGACATATACCTCTTCTGAACGTTCAGCTGGGGAAGGATACACTTCCAAGTTCATGTGGTTGTTGGCTAGATTCAGTTGCTTGATGGCTGTAAGCGGGAGGCTGTTCTTAGTCCCTTGTCATGTGGGCCTCTCTATAGGGCAGCTCACCAACATGGCAGCTTGCTTTATCAAAGCTGCCAAAAAAGAGAGTCTGCTATCAAAAGTTATAATCTCTTCTAATTTAATCATGGGCATGACATCACCTCAATGTTGAGGTATTCTATTGGTTAGAAGCAAGTTCCCAAAGCCATGAATACCAATAGTCAGGATCATTACAGAGTACCCACAAGCTATCTACCTCTCCTTCTCTACCTAGAAGAGGTAAAAAAAAAAAGCTTCTACATGAAAGTGACACATAAACATGAGAGAAGATATGTGAATTCTACATAGTAAAAAAGAAAGGGCAGATTGGTAATGCCTCAATTTCTCATCTTGATATTGATTAGCCAAAAATTTCCATATTTTCCTATGTCAGGATTGTTCATGGATCAAATGACCGAAATACACAAAGTTGTACTAAATCTAGTAAACAACTTGAAAGAATCGGGGAGCCTGGGTTGCTCAGTTGGTTGAGCGTCCGGCTTCAGCTCAGGTCATGATCTCACAGTTCGTGAGTTTGAGCCCTGTGTCCAGCTCTGTGCTGACAGCTCAGAGCCTGGAGCCTGCTTCAGATTCTGTGTCTCCCTCTCTCTCTGCCCCTCTCCCGCTCATGTTCTGTCTCTCTGTCAAAAATAAATAAACATTAAAAAAAAGAAAGAAAGAAAGAATGAATACAGCCAAAAATAATCCCATGGAGTTGCCTTTACCAAACAACAACAACAACAAAAACAAACAAAAAAAACAAGGGGAAAGCTTTTAAGAAGTTATCGTGTTAACACATGTACAGAATGGAGAAAAGAACGTTACATATTTAGAATGGAGTTCTGGTAGTAAAAAGCATAACAGGGTGCATAGGTCTAAATGAAGGAATATTAATTCAGTCATTATCAAGAGTTAGTTAAGGGAGTAAAATCTGTTTCTAAGTATACATTGTTATTTGGCTTCCCAAACTGGAACAAATACATTGGGAACTGAGAATCCCAGACACATTGGCACTGGATAGATTCTGAGATGCTGGAAGGAGGACAGAAACATGAGAAATGCAGTCAAGTTTTTAAAATTGATGTGATGTTAGGAATACTGTTTCCAGAAATGCATGAGCCACAGGCTAGAAAAAAAGGAAAAGAAAAAAAAAGCTGAAATCGCAGTTTAAATTAGGGTGAAGCATGTATCACAAACATTAAGTATATAGAGGAGAAATTACAAGATCTCACAAAAAGACAAAAAACTTTTGTATTTGATATTCTGAATGAACAATGTTTATTGGGTATTCATTTATAATTTATTCATTTATTATATATTTACTAGGTGACAGTTGAAAATTTAAGTAAAAACAATTTGGAACTTTTTTTAAGTGGGAAACTATAATATTTCAAATTAACACTCAGGCCTGGTGCTAGGTTATCTCTATCACAGCTGGAATGTGGCAAAGGAATGGAGAAAAAATAAAATAAAGAGCTTTGTGATCTATACCACCTATAGCTAAAATGAAGTTGATATTTCCTCTCTGGCTCTAATGACAGAAAATATTCTTGACTTGGGGATACAAAGTGACAATTCAGAACCCTTGACAGAAAGAAGAAAGTTAAATTTAGAATATATTCTAACTAATAATTTCAGAAACTTTTTTGATTATGATCTTTCTCAATGGAAAATGTTGGTGAATGATATAACTATGGAGGTGAATAAGAAATAAGATAGCCAACTAAAAGACAAGTAATCTCAGGTGTAATATTGGCTCTCTTATTATTCTCTAGATTAATTCTTGGTACCTGTTATTTTCTTTTCCCAACACACATTCTTTTCTTTGTCTTCTTTCTTCATCTAGAAACCACACCATGATCATAAGGGTGAGCTTATAATCCATGATGGGTCAAACTTTGGACCATATCATCTTGCCCATGGTAATTGGTTTGGAATGGGTATCTACCCAAGCAAGGTCAATCAGCTCTCATTCCTGTGATTGAAATATAGATTCTGGAAGAAAGGAATTGACTCTTCCCAGTGATATCACTATGAAAGTACACCGGTAGCCTATTTGGCCAATAACGATCTTCCCTTCAGTTGGAAAAATGCCCCTGCTGCATAGAAGTGAAGAGACAAAAAGCTAGCTGGTGATATTTTGAACCCTCAAAAAATCATGAATAATGCTTATTCTAGTATGTTTTTCTCAATTATATGAGCAATAAATGCCCCTTTTCTTTTTTGTTTCATAAAAACCATCTAAAACCTGAATTTTACTATTTTATTTGCTGTCAGAAGAATCTAGACTAATAAAATCTACCAACAATATGTTTTGAAAGATACTATCTACTATATCGCAC
Source organism: Panthera tigris (assembly GCF_018350195.1). Classification (NCBI taxonomy): domain Eukaryota; kingdom Metazoa; phylum Chordata; class Mammalia; order Carnivora; family Felidae; genus Panthera; species Panthera tigris. The sequence goes on from NC_056667.1 coordinate 63,576,171, forward strand.
TTATTACATGAAAAGTAATTTGTTTTATATTTTTAATAACTGAGAAATTTTACATCTATTCTAAATTTCTAATCAGGATGAGAAAACTACAATTATTAATTGAGTGGACAGAATTCCAACCAAAGAGAAAGATATTTAATGCTTTGCTAACTTTTGAAAACTAATCAAAGATAAACATAAGGCTTCTGTGAAGTTTTGTAAAATATGACAATGATTTGGGACCTACATGACTATCTTCAGAGTGCCCTAGATTCCAGAGACTCCATTGTGGAAACTATGCTCACAAGGACAAATCTTCCTTATAGTACTTACAACATAATAATGTAACTCATGGCTTGCATGCCGTTCTCCCCTATTAGACATTGAAATTTTTGTAGGTAAGAATAGGGGTACAGAGGGGCGCCTGGGTGGCTCAGTCGGTTGAGTGTCCGACTTCAGCTCAGGTCATGGTCTCACAGTCCGTGGGTTCGAGCCTGGCATCTGGCTCTGTGCTGACAACTCAGAGCCTGGAGCCTGCTTTGGATTCTGTGTCTCCCTCTCTCTCTGCCCCTCCCCTGCTCATGCTCTGTCTCTTTCTGTCTCAAAAATAAATAAAAACATTAAAAAACAAAAGAATAGGGGTACAGAAACTGCTGGATGTTTTCTATATTTATTTTTCCATTTTTTTCTTTTTTTGTGGTGTTAGAGCCTCTAGGTTTTGGCTGGCCATTTGGCCACGCACCTTTGCCAGTGAGTATGGTCAAATTATTAAGTTTTGGTCAATGAGGTGTAAGCCTGAGTGTTGTGTAAGCTTGAGGCTGCAACCTTACAAAATGGTTGATAGTTTTCTGATTTCATTTAAGGCGTGAACAACCTATCCCTCACTGTTTACAGCTAAAAATCCCTAGTCAAAAAAATAAATGAACTATCTGAGATCTTTGAAAAGTAAATATTAGCAGTCAGACTGGAGACAGAAACAAAAATGTGAAGAATATTCCATATAGCAGTGGATTCCTTATTTGTTTGTTTTTCTCCTCGTATCTCTTGGATTACACTCTAGGTGTCCCAAATCCTAGAACAGTGCATTATGCATGGACAGAAAAATCGCCTCCCAAAATTCTCTCTCTCTCTCTCTCTCTCTCTCTCTCTCTCTCTCTCTCTCATAAGAGGCTCTCTCTCTCTAATAAGGCTATAAAGATAGCCTTCTATGGGATGGAGCCTCAGTAATGAAGCTGCATCCCTAAAATAGTGGTGGCAGGAATAGAAATGGCACCTAAAGCTCTTCTCTGAATTCTCCACTTCAAGGTAGACCCAGTAGGGGGAAGCGCTGAGCAAACAGGGAGGTTAAGGCCTGGATTTATGGACACAGCATCAGGAAAGTGTGCTTCTGAGAAACAGAGTTATGGGAGAAATCACAGGGAGTAAGGAGGTGAGGAAAGGAGTCCCTTAAATCTGTGTATGAAAAGTGGCATCTACAAAAGCCCACAACCTAACATCATACTGAATGGTGAAAGACTGAATGCCTTTCTGCCAATGCTTGGCAACAAGGCAAGGATGTCTGCTTTCACCATTCGTATTTGTCACTATACTGGAAGTTCTGTTCAGCATGATAGGGCAAGAAACAGAAATAAAAAGCAAATGATGGGCACAAAAGTCTCCCTATTCCTAGATGACAGAATTTTTTACATAGAAAATCCCAACAAATCTACAAAAAAAATTCTAGTCTTAGAGATTTTTAAAAAATTGCAGGAAAAGTGATCAATATATAAAAGCCAATTGTATTGGGATACATTGACAATGAATAATTGGAAACTTAAAAAACTCCATTTATAAATTTATAATAGCTATATGAATAAGAAATATTTAGGCGTAAATTTTGTAGAGACAATTCTTTATGGATCTCTCACATCCCTGATGTCTTTCTTGTAAGCAAGGCACTGGCTGCTCTTTGTTCCAAACTACCCTTTCAACATTTATATAGTTAAAGAAACATAAATAAAAATCCCAACAGGATATTTTTGTGGATCTAGACAAGCTGACTGTAACATGTTATGGAAAAGCAAAGGAAATAAAGTAACTTAAATAATTTGAAAACATGAGAACAGAGTTGAAGGACTCAAACCACCCAATCTTAAGACTTACTATAAAGCTACAATAATGAGAACAGTGTGGTAAAAGGATAGAAACATAGATCAATGGAACAGAATTAAGAGTCTAAAAATAAACCCATATAAATATTTTCAATTGAATTTTGTCCAAGGTACAAAGGCAATTTAATAAGGAAAGGATAGTCATTTCAATCAATGGTGCTGGAACAATTGGACATCACTAGGCAAATCAAAACAAAGAACCTAGATATTCCTCAAGCAAAAGTTAAATTCAAAATAGGTCATGGACTTTAACCAATAAAACTTTTAGAAGAAACTCTACATGATCTTGGATTGAGCAAAGAATTCTTACACATATGACACCAGAAGCACAATCCACAAATGAAAAATTGAAAAATTGGACTTCATAAAAATTGAAAATGTTTGATATGAGAAAAACACTCTTGAGGGAATTGGGGAAAAAAAAGAGTTATAGCTAGGGGAAATTTTTTTTTTAATTTTTTTTTAACATTTATTCATTTTTGAGAGTGAGACAGAGCATGAGCGGGGGAGGGGCAGAGAGAGAGGGAGACACAGAATCTGAAGTAGGCTCCAGGCTCTGAGCTGTCAGCACAGAGCCTGACGTGGGGCTAGAACTCACAGACCGTGAGATCATGAGGTGAGCTGAAGTCGGACACTTAACCGACTGAGCCACCCAGGCACCCCTCAGGAAAAATATTTGGATATCACATATCTAACAAAGGATTTTTACATAAAACTGTCTTAGTCAGCTTGGGTTGCTATAACAAAGAACCACAAACAGATTGGCTTAAATAACACACATTTATTTCTCACGTTTCTGAAGGCTGGGAAGTCCAGGAGCAAAGTGCTGGTCAATTTGGTGTTTGGTGAGAGCCCTCCTCCTAGATTGCAGATGATTATCTTCCTGCTGTGTGGTCATGTGATGGAGGGAGAGAGAGCAAGAGAGAGAATGCCCTCAATGGTTTCTCCCCCCCCTTCTCCTCCTTTTTTAATGCTTATTTAATTTGAGAGAGAGAGGGAGAGAGAGAAAGAGAGCACGAGCTGGGGAGGGGCAGAGAGAGAGGGAGAAAGAGAATCCCAAGCAGAGTCTGAGCTGTCAACATGGAGCCCAACATGGGGCTGAATCTCACAAACCATGAGATCATGACCTGAGCCCAAATCAAGACTCAGACACTTAACCAACTGAGCCACCCAGGTGCTCCCCCTCAATGGTTTCTTCTTAATAAGGGTACTTACCCCATCTGAAGAGCCCCACCCTCATAAGTGATGAATCATGGGAATCTACCCCAAAACCAAGAGCACACTCTATACACTGTATGTTAGTCAACTTGACAATAAATTATATTAAATTAATTAATTAAATAAACAAGCAAACATAAAAAGAAAAGCCCTACCATCATGATCTCATCTAAATCTGGTTACCTCCCAAAGGCCCCATCTCTTAATACATCACATTGGGTTAGGGGTTCAATATATGAATTTTCAGACAAAAACATTCAGTCCATAGCAAGACTATATAAAGTCTTCTCAAATCTCAGAGCACCTGGGTATCAGTCAGTTAAGTGGCCAACTCTCCATTTTGGCTCAGGTCATGATCTTACAGTCTGTGAGTTTGAGCCCCATGTTGGCCTCTGCTGTATCAGTGTGGAGCCTACTTGGAATTGTCTCTCCCTCTCTCTCTCTGCCCCTACCCAACTCATACTCTCTCTCAAAATAAATAAACTTAAAAAAAAGTTCTCAAATCTCAATAATGAGAAACAAAACAATTCAATATAAAAATGGGCAAAAGAGTTGGGCAGTTAATTAGGATTCTGGGGGGAGGTTAGTCCTTTTTCCTAAGGCCTTGACTAATTGGATGAGGCCCACCCACATTATGGAGAGTAATCTGCTTTATTCGAAGTCTACTGATTTTAATGTTAATCTCATCTTAAAATTATCTTCATAGCAACATTCAGATGTGTTTGACCAAATATATAGATACTGCGGCCTAACTAAGTTGACATATAAAATTAACCACATAACTAACCACATTCATTAACCAATAAAAATATGTAGATTGAAATAAATACTTGAGACAATGGTCAGCAATGTTAGTCATTAGGGGTATACAAATTAAAACCATATTGAAATACCACCACATACATACCTATTAAGATGGCTTAAAAAACAAAAACAAGCAAACAAAAAAAGCAAAGCAGCAAAGACAACAAAATATCACAATATTACATGCTGATGAAGATGTGTAGCAATCTGAATGCTCATGCATTATAGAAAAGAATGTAAAATGGGACAGTCATACTGGAAACAGGGAGTTTCTTATAATGTTAAGCATATATACACTTGCCCAATGACCCAGCAATCCTACTCCTATGTTCAGAACAAAATCTTGTACATGAATATTTATATCAATATTATTCATAATCACCCAAACTTGAAATGGCCAAAATGTCCTTCAACAGGTGAATGGATATATTGTGGTACATCCACACCATGAAATATTCTCTGAAATTTAAAAAAATATGAACACAATATGAATGAATCTCAAGTGCATTATGCTATGTGAAAGAAACCAAATAAAAAGTTACTTATCGTATGATTCTGTTTACATGACATTCTTTAAAAGGCAAAAGTGTAGGGATAGAGAATAAATCAGTGGTTCCCAAGGGTTGAGTTTGTCAGGGGGTGTGTGTTAACTACAAAGGAGTAGCATGAAGGAATTTGGGGGGCTGATAGAGCAGTTTTGTGTCCTATTTGTGGGAGTGGTTACACAAACTTATATACATATTAAAACTCAAAACTGTGCACAAAGAGTGAATTTTTTGTGTGTAAACAAAAATAATAATGATGAAGTCTTTCAAAACTAGACAACTGACACTTATTCTTTGTCCCCTCTACTTTGTCCTGGGAACATGAATATGAACTTGAACTATGACAACATGGATGGTGAAAATTACCTGGAAATCAGCAACATACTAGCCCTATACTGGGAGGTCTGTTATTTGAAGGTTTTCCATCAGTAGCAGTCAAAACTGTTCTAAATAATAATCAGTATCTTTTATTTATGATTCTCCAGGTATCTAGTAACACATACCTATTTAATAAATAAACGTTGGACAAAGAAAGATTAACACAATGTTAGCTCTTAATTATCAAAATATTGTATTCCTCAGTTTGGCCAGTTATAAAATATTGTTAGAAGCATTTCACTAATGAGTTGAAAGACAAATGTTGTCCAGGATCATTCCTCTTTGGCAAAACAAAGAATTTGATTGAGCCCATCCTGAATAAATCAGTCATTGCATCTATGGATCCACCACACTATATAATCTGTTCAATTTGTTTAAAACCATTCAATCTAAAGCAGTCTGACTCTCCTGGCTCAGGTTCCAGGACTCTGACTGATCAGCTGTGAGTGGAGACAGCTCTCTTCTGAACCTGATTCCAGTCTCACATTCCCTGCGGAGACTTCCCCTGCCCAAATTTTCCTGGACTGTATGACTTAAATGAAAACTCTAGTTTTAGGATCTGTGAGTTCCCAAACTTTCTTGTCTGTTGGAATCTTAGAATCCCTCTTTACACTTACAAAAATAGGCAAAAATTCAGAGTTGCTTTTATTTTGAAATATCCTTTGCCAAATCCTGCGAACCTAACTTACCATCTTCCTGTGACTTAAGTTGCAAGCACCTCAGATCTAAGCATGTTCTGTAGCAATCCGAACCCACCTTTTAACAATTTCCTTGAAATCCATTTGTTCAGTCAATAAACATAGTTTCCACAGTAAGTTTTTTCAATCTGGAATTTAAAAGCTGGGTCTGGTTTCATCCTGTCTGGGTATCTACTCTTTTCATCATCACGCACGCGTGTGCGCGCACACACACACACAAATCTGTTTCCTCATTTGGAGGTCAAGTATTCTATTTAATATTTTTTATATCCCTGTCGGCATCTACCCAGCCCTAATATTTACATGGAATTTAGCTCATGGTAAACACTAAATATATTTCTTAAATAAATAACAAAAACTATAATTCAAAAAAAACTACAAAAAAGAAACAAATATGGTTATGGCAAGTAATCAAAGAAAGGGAAGAAGGAAGGGGACATTTTTAGCAACACGTCTATCAGTTGTTTGCTCCTCACTGGGCCTTTGGTATGTGCGTTAATGGTTCCTCTGGTGCCATAGCTGCCACTGGACTCTAGAGATTAAATCTCTTGTCTGCAATGGATCAAAACCTGATTATGGTTTTGGATCAAAATCAGAGGAGCACTTTGAAGCCTTAAGGCTTCTGAACTCTGACAATACAAGGATGTTGGATCAAAGTGTCACTAGCAGAACACCTATTTCGTATAAAATGAATAAATCCTAGGAAGTTAAAGGTTTTCAGAATTTTCGTGTCTGACTTTTCTGACATTATTTTAAAACTTTGATGTACTTTACTTGGCTCACTTTTAAGAGTCTATATTCATTTATCACAATGACTCCTTAATGGCATCTTTATGGGAAATTTTAACTCCTGAAGAAAATGAGTTTAATATTATTTTTTAAATTGGGAGATTCCCAATAAAAAATGCATTAATTCGGTCAGACAATATGAGTACATACTATAAGTAGGGCAAGGTGTTACAAATAAAAAATGGACCTGTCTTCTAGGAGTTTACCACCTAGTAGTAAAGATAAAATATGTACATCAAATATTACACTTTAAAAAGCATAAGAGGTTCTGATTCCAGCAATGGCATACTAACTTGCACAAGACTAACATTTACTGCCAAGACCAACTGGGAAAACTGGATAAAATATGAAACCCCCCCCAAAAATCTGTTGGATAACACTGGGGAGTCATCAAGGATGCAAGGAACCAAGACCCTTAAAGAAGGGAAATAAAGAGATAAGCCAGATATTTATGTCTGCTTTTCCCTTCAAACTATTTGTTGATTTGTAGGCAGCCTCTGAGACACTGAGAAGCTAAGCAAACTTTTCAGTAGTCTGTGGAGTTGGGAGTAAAAAATTCAAGTCCAAGTCCTACTAAAGAGAAGGAGATAGGGGTGCCCGAGTGACTCAGTCAGTTAATTAAGCATCTGATTTCAGCTCAGATCATCATCTCACAGTTTACGAATTCAGCCCTGTGTTGGGTTCTGTGATGACAGCTCAGAGCCTTGAGTCCATTTTGAATTCTGTGTCCCCCTCTCTCTCTGCCCTTCCCCTGCTCGTGCTCTGTCTCTCGTTCCTTCAAAAATAAATAAACATTTAAAAAATGTTCTAAGAAAAAAAAAAGAAGGAGCTATGGTAAACACCTAAGACTTTCAGTTGAGACCCTTAAAGGACCTCTCCATAGATGAAAGCCTAAAAAGAAATAGACTAGCCCACCTGAAACTGGATTCTAATCATCTTGATCTCAAGTTGAATTAAAGTGATTTGGCCCCAGCCTAACTGCTTTCAGGAAAACAAACAAAACGAACAAACAAACAAACAACAAAAAAATCTCTGTCAAAGAAAACAATGTGATGCAGAGTCAGATTATTTCTATTTTTTTATATGCGAAACCCAAATATTTTAAAAAGTAAAAAATCTATTAGACAAAGTAGTAGAAGGGATCAACAGGGAAAATAGCAGACAATACAAAGCAACTTATGGGAAATAAAATATTGGAGTTATCATATGTAAACAAAAATAATTGTCTAATATATATATATTTTTAAAATATATGGCAAGATGAATAAATTTCAGTCAGGAAAGCAGTGGTTAAAAACTTAGGCTCTGGAGGCGCCTGGGTGGCTCAGTCGGCTAAGTGTCCGACTTCACCTCAGGTCACGATCTCGCAATTCGTGGGTTCGAGACTCGCATTGGGCTCTGTGCTGACAGCTCAGAGCCTGAAGCCTGTTTCAGATTCTGTGTCTTCCTCTCTCTCTGACCCACCCCGTTCATGCTCTCTCTCTCTGTCTCAAAAATAAACAAACGTTAAAAAAAAAAAAACTTAGGCTCTGGAATCAGAAGTGGTTTCCAAATCCTTATTCCAACCTACTAAGTGCATGATCTTGAGCAGAACACTACTGATAATGAAGCTAGTACTTATCTATCATGTACTGGGTACTTACTTTGTGGTAGGCATTGTAGCTAAGAACTTATCACACCATATCTCATTTAACACCATCAACAACTCAGGGGAATCCAGTGAACACCCACATTGCCGGATGAGGTATCTGAGGCATTTCAGATCTCACTACACAAAGCGTATGACTTGGGGCAAGTTACTTACTCTCCGAAGCCTCACATACAAAGCTAAAATATTTAATTTCTGTAGCTATTGACATGATTAAATGAGTTGATACATATAAAGAACTTGGTCTCTAGTGAGTCTAATGAGTATTCTGCCAATACTATTATTGTTACCTTCCACACTCCCATATGTGAATCATTTATATATGGTATAAAGAAATCAAAACAAAAACACTACCTAGTCAATTATATCCAAGAGATACCACCAAATTGAATTGCTCAGAGTAAGGTACTCATTTTGGAGATAGTTGACAATATCTGTTTCAATTTGTGTTATAAATACAGAACTGAAGATATAAACATTTGGGATGAGGCATCAAGTTAAAGATAAGCAAATAATCCAGTATCACTTTTCAAATATTAGAAATGTCCCTGGGTCACCAGCGATACTTAGGCAGACAGGTGTGCCTTCCCCCATGCTTCTTCACCCTTACCTCCATATCCAACTATGTGAGGAAATTCCAGGTGCCATAGCTCTCAGCCCACTTTATAGCCTATACCATGTTATATCAAGCAGCTTAAGCTCAGCTTCCCCATTGAAGACCACACAAATGCAGCCCTGCTTAGTGACTCCTTTTGTTTATCATGCTGGGCATCTATGGTCTCACAACTCCAGAGAGAAGAATCAATGTGATCACTATTCATTTCCATCTATCATGACACCTCAAAGAGATGTCCTTCACAATGACACCATCCTATTCTAATGCTTTACACAGTGTATTATTTTGTCTTATTAATAATCTGATGATGATAAAAGATGTCCTGAAATTCAGCTTGTGTGTCTGTAGTCCTGCTTTCTGGTAATTCCAATTACACACAGATGTTTTTCTGCCCTTTCCACCTCCAAACACTCACAAGGGAAAACAAAAGCATTCTTACTTTACCTTTTGTTGTTGATGGTGTGCTATTTACAGAAAAGATGCTTAATTCCAGGTTTTCATGTGGTGTCTGGTTCCAAATTCCTAAATTTATCATAAAAAAATGGAATGGACCATTACACATGCCAAAAGTAGCTTTTCCCACTAATAGATGACAAAAGTAAATTAAAGCCCTTTGACTTTTCCTGTGATATATACATGAAAGACATTTTAATAAGAAAATTTAATAATCAAAGACTTCTTCTTCTGACCAAGAAAAGGAAAGACTGAATTCACCTTTCTTCTTGAATCTGCCAAGAAAATAAAATATGTGAAATGTATGTGAAATGTTTTCAAGATACTGAACACCAGGCAGCAAAGGACAGTAATTTCTGAGAAATGGGCAACAAATGAGGTGTGCTTTATGACTGTCCCAGCTTACTACGTGAGTTTCCAGGCCATTTCTCAGGAAGGGGGAACCCAAATGAATTCTGGTGGTTACCCTGAGTAAAGAGGAGAAGGCTGGGATTCTAGAGAGACTGAGGTGATAAGAGTTGGCAAGACAGAGTACCAGACAGGAGACAAGTACACGGACAGAGAATTCTGTCGATTTGCAGCAGGTTCCCCTAGAGTTTTCAGATGCATATCAGCACACACATTTGAGGTTAGGTAATTCACTACCTAAAAGGACTGGAGGGAAACAGTTGCCAGGGTTCACACAGAGCCTGGAATATTACCCATTCTTATCAGCAAGTCTGGAAAACCTCATCATTTATAGAGTGCTGAGTATAGTTCTCAGAAAGTTCTCAACTGAGTAGGAAGAATAATTAGTCCTAGCCTTAATACTGCTCTGGTCTCACCTAACAAGTTGTAAGAACAAGTTGAAAAGATTAAACTGCTTCTAAGCAATTTAACTGTGCTCCAAAACAAAGCTCAAGACTATTTATAAAAATACAAAGATATCCAGTTCCCAAAAAAGTAAAATTTACAACATCAGGCATCCAACAAAAAATGACTAAGAATGCAAAGAAGTAGGAAAAATGAAGAAAAATTAATAAACTAAAATCAGTCCAGAATTGACACAAATACTAGAATTAGCAGGCAAGGGTATTAAAAATTATTATAAGTATTTCAATATGCTCAAAAAAGTTAAATAAAGACATGTAATATATGTAAAAGACTCATTAAATTTTTAGACATGAAAATTGCAATGTATGAGATTAAAAAGATACAGGGTGAAATTAACAGCAGATAAATGAGAAAGGAAAAACTAGTAAACTTGAAGACATAGAATCTGTACAAACAGAATCTGAAGCAATAGAATCTATCCAAAGTGAAACACAGAGAGAAAACACAAATGACAGGGTGGTCAGGATAGGTCTTATTGAGAAGATGACTTTTAAGCAAAAATTTGAAGAAGGCAACGACATTGATTACCACATGGATATCCATAGGAAGACTATTCCAAGCAGTACTGGAAATCATGAGTCTCCAGATAGTGATTGTAAAGTAGTTAACAGTATTCAACATTTAATAAACACTCAAAAGATGAAAGCTATCATTGCTGCTGCTGCTGTTGTCCTTATTAAACACTGATAGTCTGGGGCAGCAGAAGGAGAAGGGAACTCATTTATAGAAGGGCTTCCTTTTGCCAAGTACTCATCTAGGCATTTTACATATATATTTGTGTGTGTGTGTGTGTGTGTGTGTGTGTGTGTGTGTATAGTCAGTAACACTGTAATATGAGTAATTCCATTTTATAAATAACAGAGCAGAGCCTTTGAAGAGTTAAGATATTTATGCAAGGTCTCCAAGAGACCAAGACAGAAACATGATTTGACCTCAGGATTCTCTGACTACAAATCTTATATACTTTCCACTACTCCATGTTGCCCATTGTCACACATGAAATCTGGAGACTTGGGAAAGTAAATGGGAAAGTTAAATGTCCCAAGTTCCTATACATCTCTGTGTTTTCAAGGAGTCACAAATTCATTCATTCATTCATTCATTCATTCATTCAAATGAAGCTACCATGATAAATGATGTGGAAAATTGTGGGAATATAAAATGGTCCAGAGCTATGGAAAGTAGTACGGAAATTCCTCAAAACTTGATCATACAATTTCAGTATGATCCAGCAACTGCATTTCTGGATATATACTCAAAAGAAGAGAAAGAAGAGAGAGACTTAAGTAGAAGTTTGTACAGCCATGTTCATAACAGCATTGTTCACAATAGCTAAAAGGTAAAAGAAACTCAACTGTCCATTGGTGGATGAATGGATAAACAAAATATGGTATATACATGAAATGGAATATTATTCTGTCTCAAAAAGGAACTGAATTTTGACACAAGCTGCAACATGGATGAACCTTGAAGACATGCCAAGTGAAATAAATAAGCCAGCCGCAAAAGAACAAAAATTGTATGATCCCTCTTATATAGGTTCTTAGAGTAATCAAATTCAGAGATAGAAGAAGTAAATGGTGGTTGCTAAGGGCAGGTAGAAGGAAGATAAGCACAATAAGTGTTTCACAGATAAGGAGCTTTATATGGGGAATATGAAAAAGTTCTGAAGATGGCTGGTGGTGATGGTTGCCCAACAATGTGAATGTACTTAGTGACACAGTATTGTACTTTAAAAAATGGTAAAAATGGTAAATTTTATGCCGTGTATGCTTACCACAAAAAAACACACCTTCCAAAACCCAGTAGTCTATTATAACATTTGTGTTCACCCTCACAGATCGGCAGGTATGCTAGAGTTTGTATGGAACTAACTTGGTCTTGGCTCCAGCCGAAAAGAGATCCATTTTTCCTTTCATACTTTTTGGACTAGCAGCTCCCTGGGACATGTTTTTCTTGTGGTGAATGACAAAAGCATAAAGAAATGAGAGTATAAGCACATGATACCTCTTTAAGCCTTGGCTTTGAGCTGGCCCATTCTCACTTCTGCCAACATTTCACTGGACAAAACAAGTTATATGGCTTAAATCCCACATCAATGGAGCAGAGAAATATACTTTGGCTACTCTTGGGGAATATATTGCAAAAATCACATGGCAAAAGGTAGAGGTGTAAATTATAACATACAGAGGGTAAAGAGTTGAGAACGAGAATCCAATCCATACACTGACATAAAGATATGTTTATGTAGTTTTACATACAAGACATCATGTATATCTAGTTCATAACTGATAAATCACAGAATTGGAAGAACCTGGTTTCTAGCTTTAAAATTGCCAAACACTACAAAGTTTATTAATAAACCTAGGTATGAAGAGGAATAAAACATATAGTTTCTTTGACTTTTCATATGAATCTGATTTTTTTCATTTGCTGTTTTGCACTTATGAGTTTCTCCGGAGACCAACAATACTCGTGAATCAAAATAAACAGTAATACAAATAATTTAGAAAGTAAATAAGAAACACTTCGAATGGATGATTTTAACTTTCCAGAACCTACAAAGATACATTAGCTATCTTGGGAGAGAAATGATTTTTAAACTCCATATGGCCCTAGATAAGATGGGCCACGTAGAGAAAATGGGGTGTATTCTCAAAAGATTATAAAATTAAGGTGCTCCACCCCATTGAAAGGGCTAATCTTAGAAACTAAGAAAGAAAGAGAGCAAGGAGAGAGAAGAAGAAAGAAAGAAAGAAAGAAAGAAAGAAAGAAAGAAAGAAAGAAAAAGAGAAAGAGAGAAAAAGAAGAAAAGGTGGTAGAAACATGACATTTTCTGTTTAAGAAGGGGACTTTTATAAAATGCTTACATTTGCCCGAGGCCAAACACAAAGAGAATCTCAGATCTGGTGTATTCAAGCCAAACAAGATCTTCTTCAAGCCTGAAATATTTATTTCCCACCCAAATTATCAAACAGCAGGAGTTGGAAAAATAAATCTGTGTCATCAGATGACCATGTTCCTATTAAAATACAATGCAATGTATTGATAAAATGAAGTTTCAGATTGGGATCTGCTAGGGGCCTGACCTTTACCCTGAGGAGTATTTGGGGGGAATGATATAATTTTATAACAGTGGTGGTGCAACCCTTTATCTTCTCAATGCTTTGGACACAAAGACCATGGGATTAATTATATACTGTGAACAACAATTCATGAATATTTAACACACTCATCTATACTTAATGAATAAATTTGCATTTTGACACTACTATTTAATGTGCTTTAAGGAAATACTGCTCATTACCTTTCAATTTTGTAGATTAGTTGAATGTAATCAGAATGATAAGGCAGGAGAAATATAGTATTATTTAAATAACATTGTGTTTTATGACTGCTTCTGCTTCCATGAGTTCCCCCCACTTTTTTCTTGTAAGCAACTAGGTTTATTTTATTCTATTCTGGCTGTTTTGTCTTAATCATTTTGCCTCCACGCTCCTTGCAGAAGGGAGTTTCTTTAGATTCATGGGAAAACAATGCAAATTAAATAAGCAGTGTTTTGCTTCTCTCTGTGTGTTTTGTAACAGGGCATTCTCTCACACAAAATATCCCAGTGCATTTGGGAGTAATTGTGTCCTGGGCAGCAAGGCTCAGCAAAGTTGCCACTACCTGCACCATAACCAAAGGCAATGAACAGAGGTCCATAACCAATGGCAATGAGCAGAGGTCTCTAACTTACCTAAGGAAAGTAAAACCCCAAGGAATCAGGGCTGAGAAAAACTGGCCACCTGGCAAGGATGCTGTCAGAGATAAGCTATTCTGTTTGTTTGTTTGTTTGTTTGTTTGTTTGTTTGTTTGTTTTTAATCTTTGGCTCATGGTGAGGGGCTTTTTCTCATAAGGCATGGATCTTTGGTTTGCAACGTGTGCACTTAATCTACATATCCACTTTAGGGAGTTTGGGTATGAGAACATACCTCTACCAATCCTATTTGCATGAATTTCCCATGCAAAAGGGACATTCCAAAAGGAAATGAACTTTAAAATCAACAGTCAGCCTCTTGGGAATCAGAATTAAGACTGCCCAACTAAGATGAAGGAAAAAGTGGACAAAAGCAAGAGGAACAGAAAAGAAAATCCATATGCCAGACACTGAGCTAAATGTTTACATATTTAACTGTTTTCTAAATGTTTATTTATTTATTTTTGAAAAAGAGAGAGAGCAAGTGGGAGGCGAGGCAGAGAGAGAGGGAGAGAGAATCCCAAACAGGCTCTGTGATATCAGCTCAGAGCCCAACAGGGGCTAGATCTCATCGAATGTGAAATCATGATCTGAGCCAAAATCAAGAGTCAGAAGCTCAACTGACTGAACCACCGAGGCACCCAAAAAATGTATTACTTATTTGTTTTGAGAGACAGAGAGAATTCCAAGCAAGTTCTGCACTGGCAGCACAGAGCCTGATGGGGGACTTGAACTCGTCAACCATGAGATCATGACCTGAGCCAAAATCAAGAGTTGCATGCTAAACCTACTAAGCCACCCAGGCATCCCTGTATAATTGCTTTTAATCCTCACCAAATGAGATCTCTGTCACTGTGTCACTATCATCATCATCATCACCATCACCACTCTACAAAAGTGAAACTGAAACTTAGATCGGTTTGACACAGATAGTGAAAAACAAAACAAAACAAAATAAGAACCTAGGATTTGAATCCAGGTCTGTTGGAACCTGAAAATCATGATTTCAACAGTTCTCAACTAATTGGGGTTTTAAATGTTTGCTATCAAACGTACTGGGTTTGAGCTGAAATGCACCTTCCTCAGGGAAACCTTCCTAGCCCCCCAGTCCTTGGTTAGCTTGTATGTTAGTTACAGTGTGTGATTATATTATGATATTTATATTCCTCCCCTCACCTCCACACCCCTGACTGTTAATTACCAGAAGGCAATAACTACTGTTCACTCACCTTCTAGCCCTAGCACCTAGCAGAATACCTGGTACAGTGCAGCCATTCTTTATTTGTGTGTGTGTGTGTGTGTGTGTGTGTGTGTGTGTGTGAGTGTGCACACGTGTGTGCATTTCCTCATCTATAAAAATGTGGTCAAAAATACTCACGGTGAGAATTAAATGAGATGATTTATGTAATGTGACTATCATAGAACCTGGAAAATACAAAATTTTTTTGGTTGCCAGGTTGTGTTTCTTTATGTGAGACACTGGTGACACTGAGTTATGTGAAACCCTGGGATTTCTCTGCAAAAGCCCTTCCCAAATTGATGACCTCACAGCCTGAACTAGGGAGATGCATCACTGGCAGAATCAACCATTCAGGATGTGACATTGGCACCCTCTTTGGTACACACCATGAGACAGTATGGGCTCAAGGAGTGGGGAACAGCCTCTCAACAGGCACCTATAAGGGTTTGAGAGGGTTATTCCTTAACATTCCTCTCCCCTCCTCACCCAAGTTCAGAACCAAAAACAAACAAACAAAAAAAAAAAAAACAAAGAAGACCCAAGTTTAGAATCAATAAAAAGAGAGACACAAAAGTCAGGGAGATTATGATGAAAGCTGATATTGGAGATTGGTGATTCAGAACTACCGGTAGTGGTCCTGGTAATACTTTGTCCTGATTTAAACAGACTTACCCACCCACAATCTCTGAAAGTGCTGAACAACCACAGGCTTCCCCTGGAGGTGGAGAGCAAAGAAGAACATAATTTATACTTTCTGTCAACTATTCTCTCCAAAGACCCCAGGGAGAGGAAGAAACTGAACATTGTGAACTCAGTGTCCCCAAATGCATCAATTAACTGAGATTCTTCATATGGAAACATGAAGCTGGAAAAATGAACTTCCCCCAGATATTCCCTAACCTAACAATTTGATCAGGGGTGTGGTTATTTTCTTGAGGGAAGAAGTCACCCTTTACAAAGCACTAGCAGGGAGTTTAGATCTTGCCCCCAGAAGACTCTGAAGTCAGTCAGAACAGGACAGGACAGGACAGTACAAGCTCATTCTTGACTCAAAGCTGAAAATTCATTCTGCCATTTGGTTTCCCCACCTAAATCATGTCCAGTCGTGATGTCTGACTTAGTTCATTAGTGGTTCTGCAATGAGATTACATGACAACCTGAAGACTCTCCAGTACCAAAAAGATTGCAACATATTTGAACTTCAGCCATCTTCCCTTATGGAATTCCCAAGGAGAAATTGGAGTTCAAAGATTAAAGTCCAAAGAAGTGTAGGCCATGCTGAACACTAATAGTTCTTACCTCTCCATTGGGCCGTTGCAAAACAATGAACATCCAGGAACAGAGGAAAGTACATTGTGTACTTTCTGAAGGCAGCCAGCTCCCCAAGAGAGAGAGATAAAGTACTAAATCATACCTGCCTTATTCCTTCTCCCAAACTCACCCACAAGCAATACTCTAGCAGAGGTCCTCAAGGAAGGCAGCTCAGAAAAGTATCCTCCTCCTCCCCACATACACACTTCCCAGAAGTGTTGCAGCAAGACTGCTATTTTACAAATAGAATAGAGAAGTCGAGTTCAGAATTCACATGGAATTTTGCATATATCCCCGATCCATTTCTTGCTGGGATTCAGAAACTTTATAACCCACTTAGACCCACAACTACCCAATGTCAGCTCCCCTCTTCCTGACTTCCTCATACCTAGGAATTCTCTACCATGGCTTCCTCTACATGTGTTGGGACTGGATTTGGATGCCAGTTCATCACCCTCTCCTAATTGCTCAGTCTCACTACCTCACTACCAGATTTCAATGTCTATGAAATTTCTGCAGAGGTGCTACTTACAGTTAGATACTGCAAAGTATGGTAAATGTAGTTTCTAAAATTTTATCCAAACCCAAAAATCTTTCAGCAACGGAAGAAACACCAAAATCTGCTTTGACACAAAGTACAGTTGACCCTTGAACAACATGAGGGTTAGGGGCACTGACCCTCCATGCAGCTAAATATCCATGTATAACTTTTGACTCCCCCAAAACTTAACCCTTAATAGGCAACTGTTGACAAGAAGCCTTAATGAGAACATAAACAGTCAATTAACACATATTTTGCATGTTATATGTATTGTACACTGTATTCTTGTAATAAGCAAGCTAGAGAAAAGACATTGTTACTAAAATCATAAGGAAGAGAAAATACATTTACAGTACTGTACTATATTTGTTTTTAAAAACCCATATATAAATGGACCCATGCAGTTCAAACTCATGTTGTTCAAGGGTCAACTGTACTACATTTCCTAGTTTACAATCATTTTTTTAATATAGCAAATTTTAAATTAATGTTTACTTATTTATTTTGAGAGAGAGCACACGCATGCATGCCTGGGGAAGGGGCAGAGAGTGAGAGAGTCCTAAGCAACCTTTGCACCACCAGCCCAGAGCCCAACGCAGGGCTGGATCCCACAAACTGTGAGATCATGACCTGAGCCAAAATCAAGGGTCGGACACTTACCAGACTGAGCCACTCAGGCACCCCAAAACCATTTTTAATGTGATCTATAAACATTTTTGTTTCTCTCTGAACAGACTTCTTTCTTGAAAGAAAAAATAAAAGTTGGACACCAATGTCAAAGGGCACCTTTATGCTATGCTCTCCCTCTCTCTCTCTGTCTCACCTCCTCTAGTAAGCCTTTCCTAGCTCTCCTTGGCCACATGAGGTATCTGTTGCTGTGTCCCACAGTACCCAGTGTATTCCTCAATTATTGCTCTTTCTACTTGGCAGTGAGATGATCTGTTTATATATCTAGTGGGCATGCTGTTTATGAGCTTTTTGGACTAGGTGTTCTTTAAAGGCAAGAACTACCTCTGTCTTCCCAGCCCCAGCATGATGTCTTGACACATAACACAATGAATATGTGTTGAGTTAATTAGTTAACTCAATGGCAATTTTTTAAAAAATCTACATAAACAGAGCATCCTGCAGTATAAGGCACTTTATTAATCTCAAGAGAATGATAAAAACAATACCTTATATATGGATAGCTCTCAATTGTTTTCACATAATACTGTCAGAGCTGTTACTGCACCTGGTCTTTTCAACATCTTTTAAGAAAATTAGGTAGAATGGGTGCTTTCAAGCCCATTTAACACTTGTGGAAAATATGACCAATTTCATTCTGTTAGAAAGCAGCAGAACTGTGTTTTGAGTCTCCAACTTAGAACCTTGTCCTTGGAAACTAGGAGGCTCATTCCAGAGGTTGCTGAGCTCTGCTTGGGATGCCATAGACTTCCATAGTGGTGCCTCCACCCTTTTCCCCAGGAGAAACTTCTCTCTAAAGTCATAGAGTTCTTCTTTGTTTGCACAGACCCAGACACTCATCTAAATTCATTACTATGGAAATGCTATTTTTCATCACCATCTGTAAGTTTGTAATTAAAAAAAAGTTATCTACAAAGTGATGAGATCTCTTTCTAATTTTCAATTTCTTTTCCTAACAAACTTCAAATTTCAGTGAATAGCCATAGACAATCTATCTCTATTTTGATCCTACCTAAAAAAAAAAGACAGAAAATCACATCAGGGAATGCATGACCTTTGATTCAGCCTAATTGTCTTTAATGCCCATCAGACTAATTCAGGGCAGGAGAATTGCAGTGTTGTCCAAGTTTGTTCTACTATGTTGGAAAGCAAAGGCTCCCAAGATAAGAGCAGACTGAACTTAGGTGAAAGTGAGATAGATACCCTTTTCACTTCTGCTGCCAAGCAAGGCTGTAGAATGTGAGACATTTCTGCAGGTATTATCCAGAATCCATTTCCCAAATCAATTGCCATGGATAGTTGAGGCAGAAGCAGCACCAACTGCAATGATTTCCAGTTCCAGAACCCTATATCACTGGTACAAAGGCATGTTCTTGAATTCTTAGCTCCAGTTATGGTTTCAGATGGTAACTCTCTTAGGGGTCAGTGAAGAATGGTTTTGAGAACATTCTAGTGCCCTCTTCATACCCACTCCACCAATCCTTCTGACAATTTTGGAAGCAACAAATTCCCCATCTTCAATCCCTTCTTGCTTTAAGTATTTAGAGTGGGTCTGTCTCCTATATGAATCCCTGACTGACTCATTCTCCTTAGCTCTAAAACCACATAGTTCCTCCTGTTAACTCTCTCAGCTGATAATTCAGTCACTCACTCTTCTCTTAAATCTCACCTCTCTTCTATTTTTGGACTTGATGCTGAGCATTGTTTACCATGCAGGTTCATTCAGGGACCTAAGGCAGTAATGTTCTCTAATAACCCTCAATTCACCTTGTGGAACAAGAACAAGTTCAGAAGTGATTCTGCAGACTTGATACTCAGATCAAGAATGTGGCTCCCACCATATTAAGCAGCCAGAATGGATCTGGAAATTCTTTTCCCCAGCAAAGTTATTTGAAAACTGTCCCTTGAAGAATTAACCTTGCAGGAAAGAACCATTCTTCAAAAAATGGCTATTGCAAGTTTTAAAAGACTAGGTAATTGTGGCGCTATTCACAAGAGCCAAGAGATGGAAACAACCCAAGTGTTCATTACAGATGAATGGATGAACAAAATGTGGTATATACATTCAGTGTGGAATATTATTAGTCCATAAAAAAGAAAGAAATTCCGATACATGTTACCATATAGATGACCTTGAAAACATTATGGCATGTGAAATAAGCCAGACACAAAAGGACTGATGTATAATTTCACTTATATAAAATATCTAAAATAGAAAAATTCATACAGACAGAAAGTAGATTAGAGGTTACCAAGGACTAACTGGGGTAGGGGGAGGATGGTGATTTACTGCTTTAATGGTTACAGAGATTCTATCCAGAGTGATAAAATGTTTTGGAAATAGGCAGTGGTGATGGTTATAAAACATTGTGATTGTAATTAATGCCATTGAATTTAATTATACCTTAAGAATGATAAAATGTCAAATTTTACATTACTTATATTTTACTACCACCAAAACAACAAAAGATTAAGATAATGGCAATTATGTAAAAGCAGGGTTTAATTCTCTAAAGGTTTCTGATACCAGTTCTGGGGAATAATGATGATACAATGCATTTTTCACCAAACACATGGGCTGTACATCTGGAGACCATCTCTCAAATAAGAATTCTGCTGGATTTCTTTCCATTTTCATGACTAATGTTCCACTTCCTTGTGCCTCAAGCCAGTCTCTGTTTAACTTTGTTGTTGTTTTTTTCCCCATGTCTCCCTGGGTGTCTATACTCTTCCTGTTTTGGTTTCCTTTACCCTGCTGGATATTCACATCTTCTATCCTTGGAAATGACCCTAAACACTCAAATCTTCTTTCTGATTTCCTTAGGAAATCAGACCCAAGAAACGCTAGCAAGGGAAAGAAGAGGTGTCTTCAAAGGACCTGGGGAAATTAACAGAGAATTCCATGCACGCAGTAGATGTATTGCCTGGTCTTCTGTTGCTCATTTACAGGAGGGAGAAGAAGAGAAGGAATAAGCAGCTAGAGATATTAATGGCCTAAAACTCCAAGCTGTGGTTGTAGGTTCCAAGTGTAGCCTCAACTAAGTCATTTCCAGCTTTAATACCTTACTTAATGATCTCCATGCTACCCAAGAACTCGCCTGACACTGGCTCCAAATGTGAGTTCTAAACTGGTACTGCCATGCTGAGCAAGGGCCAGAGAACCAACTGCTCACTCCCAGCTGGAGGTGGCATGCCTTCTTGTGCTTCAGACAAAGCTTTATTTTGCAAGTTTGTAAAACCTAAGCTGAAAGGCTATGCATGTGTCTCACAAGCAAAAACCAAAGGGGAAAAAAAGATGATTGCAGAAGTCAGTCTTATTAAGTAGAAACCATGTCACTAAAAAGTTTTCCTAAACTTCTAATCGGTACCCAAAATAGCCTACACAAGTGTAGGAGGCAGACAATTCATTCAAACAAAAGGAACTTAGAAAATTCTTTGCCTTAGAAGATGTCTTTCAGTCTCTCTCAGATCAAAATACAAAGCTTGATTTGCTTACCCGCCTACATATACATATTTTTTCAATCTTAATATCAGAATAACATAATCATATAATCATCATGATAACAACACAATAGCCCTCACATAAATCTATCTCTGAAAAAGCAGCTTTGTCTTTATATATGCCAATGCTGGACCACACCACGGCTCCTTGTAATATCAGCATCTTAAGGTTAAGTAGGGTGTTAGTCACCAAACTCTAAAAATAAAAATGATATTTCTTGAAATTCATCGTGCTTTTCAGGCATCTGCAGGTAATTTTCTCCAGACTTGTAAGGTTTTCTAGATCAGTATTCTAGTCACTGAACTAAGCCCCACAGGTGATCTCTGGGCTGCAGGATTTGTTGTTTAAACTATGCAACTGATTTTAACCAAGATGACACTTTTTCCATGTGACCTGTTAATGTGAGATATTATGGTTGGAAATGAGGATAATGTGGATATAATGGTTGGAAATGAGTCGCCCACACGCTGTGGGGTTACTGGGGCTATTTTTGCCTTGTTCCAAAGGGAATCTAGTTTTTATCCAGCCCCCAAGTTCACTTACTACAGACCACCCAAACGTGGCTATTGAACCATCATTTTGGAGTCAACATTTTATAAATCTTACTAAATTGTTAAGTGACAATCTGATGAAATAAGTCTCTTCCCAGAAATATTTTTTTCTGTTTAAACTAAAAAAAATTTTATAACACTTCTCATCCTCGAGCTCTGTTCACCCTGTTCACAACCCCTAAACTAATTAAGGAATTATTTTGCATCCTATTCCTCTGAGAGAACAGAGTGCTTTTGTATGACAGAGACACCATTCAAATGTGATATGTGACAATCCTAATTCCATTTTAAGTTCCTAAAACTTGAAGGGGAGGGAAACCTTTAAGTCAATAAATATATCCAAGGGAAAATTGGAGGTGATGTGCTAGTGATGGGCACTAGGTGAACAATAATTAAAATCATACTTTGGATTCAATAAGTTTGTGCAGAGCTAGAAAGACCTTGAAGATCATTTAGCATTTTAAATGATCAGTTTCTCCATTTTGAAGAAGAGAGATGCTGGAGCCCAAGAACTTGAAAATCTCCTCTTTCTAGTCCAGGCCAGACCCTGGGTCTCTGTGATGGGTCCTTTCATGGATACAAGCCTATCCTGGGTGGTGCATCACTTGTTTTCGGCCCCCCTCCCATGCTGCCTACTATGGCTGTGTCATGCCATAATGAAAGGAAGATGCAGTGAGACAGAACTGGAACAGGAGTGAGCCTTTCCCTCACCCTCACCCTCAAGGTCACCTTGGAGGTGCGATTGCCCTTTGCATATCTAAATGGTTTAATAAGTCCGTTCTGGCTAGGGATGGAGAAACATGGATTCCAGCCATGTTTCTGGCACCCTCTGCCCTTACCCCTCCATATTCCTTCTGCCAATTTTCCCTACCTCAGTTCCCAATATCCACAGACAGGTCAGAAGACAAGTAGGCAGCAAAGCATTTGCTTGCATTCAAAGAAAAATAAAATTCACTCTGTTGTTGAGTGAGATCAACTGATGAGAAGACAAATCACTGCTGGAGTAATCCAGGGAGGTAAGTTATTTTATAGGGTTTCAACTGGGCTCAATGGCTCCATTTCTAGCACTAAGAATTGCATTACAGAGCACTTCACTAACATAGTTAGGAGTTTACAAATTTCACTGATCCTGGGAGCTCAAGAAAGAAAAGAGGAGGGGGAAAAGGAAGAAGGGGTGGGGTAGAGAGGTAGAGAGAGAAAAATTTCTCAGATATTTTTTAAATATTCATTTTTGAGAGAGAGAGAGAGTGAGAGAGAGAAAGAGCACTCACATGCACCCAGGAGAGGGGCAGAGGGAGAGGGAGACAGAGGATCCAAAACAGACTCAGCACAGAGCCCAATGCGGGGTTCAAACTCAAACTGTGAGATCATGACCTGAGTAAAATCAGACACTTAACTGGCTGAGCCACCCAGGCACCCCTTCTCAGATTTTTAAATCCAAAAAGGACCTCATTAAGCCTTTTCTCCTCTGTTAAATACCAAGTGGAGTGCTCACCAAGCGCCGTCTCCACCCATGCTATGGGTATGCCTTACTAGTGGACAAGCTCTTTCATGCTGCTACTGGATTAAGGTAACATCCTTGGATAGGTTATTTAACTGTATGCTGCATTCTAAACTGTGACAGATTGTGTTATGGCAATACCACAGTGATCATTTTCAACTGGCCTTTAAAACATGAAGCAGTCCTGAATTAGCTTACCTGATGGATCTCAGGAATGGTCCCACTCAGGTGTGAGTCATTGTGTATTTCCATCTGATACAGTGCTCTTCTCAGTAGGGGTGACTGACATCTCAGTCAGCCTATCATATTCACAGCAACATAATCATCTCAAGTGGGATTCTTTTCTTCTGATATTCATTGAAACTAATTTTAGACTCATTTGATATTCCACTGCCAAACACAAAGGAAATTCCAGGTCGACAAGGAGGATAGTCAGAATGACTAAGTTCCTACCATCTTCATAATAGCATTGCTCTGATGTGATTATTTACTATTGAAACATGATGTTTCTGTTTCAGAGATAACATGTAAAATTAAGAATCCCCTTTATTCTCGATGTTAATTAATAAAAGACATTTAATTCGTAAGCAGACTGTCCAAAGGGAAACTACATTGCCTTTGGAATGGAAAGTTTGATTTGGATTCTGTCATTCATTCAATAACCATATACTGATAGTCTACTGTTTTTCAGGCATTGTCTTTGGAGTTCTGTCACTTACCAGCCCTATGACCTAGGCATGTAATTTAATATTTCCACACTTGATTTAAGCCAGGTGCCTTTTGTAGTACCAGACTGCCCAGCTGCACATGACAGTCCAATCTCAGAACCTCTAAAGCCATCCTTCCTGCAAAGATGTGTGCTTTCTTAGCCAGTGTCCCTTGTCTGAAGAGTAAACACAGGCACAGTTCAGCCCTCTAAGTGCAATTTCTGCTATTAAATCTGTCTTCCAACACCCCCCCCCCATGCCACAGTGCATCCTGTAGGTGGTTCAGGATGTAAAAGAGGTGGATGGAACCTTTTTAGCCCCTAAATATCTAGAATCCAAGTCAATATTCCCCCTTTTGAAAGTTAGAAATGAAACTAGGCTGGAAAAATTGAGAGTGAATCATCTATGCACATGTAGAACTATAACACCTGTACGTTTATCCTTAATGATAATGGAAACCTTTCTAAAACTGGGGCCATTTACTATGTATGTGACCCTAGCCAAGTCACTTAACACTCCCAGGTATCTTATGGGGCTTACTGATACTATCATCATCATCATCCTCATCATCCTCATCCTCATCTGGACTTTATGGTCAGAAAGAACATTATTTAAAGACTCTACTTTCAGGTGTTCTAAGACACCCATTAGTGGTAGTCAAACTGCCAGGGTGAGGTGTGAAATTCCATCTTTCATTGGTGGCTCGCTCAACCATAAATAGGCTGTCTGCCAGCTAGAAATCTATCTGTGTGAATGCCTCCCTGAACAAGTCCAGAAATCTAGGATTGAATGGGAGTCATAACAACCTTTCACAATCAGTGCAACTAACTGAGCAGAACCAGAGGTCCTCATGCTTTTTTTTAAATAAATTGTAAGTGGCTGGTTACAGGGTGCAATCAAGAAAGCCCTAGAAGCCCCCACTTCAAGACAATCCCAAAAGATAATTCTCTGGCTGTTAATGGTTTGTGGGGGTGACAGTTTCACTGAAATTCAGATTCTGGGATATAGAGTTCCAAGCCCACTCTTATTCTGAGACAATCTCTTAAGAGGCCACATACTTGTCCAAGCCCTGGGCCAGTTGCACACTCAGGAAGTGCCGGTAGCTGAGTGCCAAGAGGAGAGCATTCCCAGTTTCCATCTCTATGACAATGGCATAAAAATTCATTTTTATAGAAGGATGGTATCAGGGGCATTGATGGTCAGAGCGGGGAGTCCTGATCTCCTCCATCTGTCCAATGAAGCTTCTATTTTCAATCTGGCAGGTGAAAAATTTTAGGATTTCCTCGTTTGAATTGAATGTTTGCCAAACATTGGTTGTCTGTACAGCCAAAAGGGTGTTCCTGGGAATATGAGGTCATAGTGTGATGTCCATTTCTCACTGCTAGGAACCAGGAAGAGCCTCTTGGAGAACTGACTAAGAGCTGGGTGGGTGGGTATCAGAGGAAGGGATCCCTAGTTGTGCTACATGGCATGGGCAGCTCAAGCCTACAATGATAAAAGTGTGTATAGTCAAACAGCTCTTACAATTTAATGGGACTAGCGTCTAGTCCCCTTTTTTGGCATGTTAGAAACCAGTTTGTTAGCCTTGAAAATGAATAAGACTGACATAAAATATTCTAGACTGATAGACAAGAAGAAAGATTTTAAGTGTGAGATTTGGTAATCTATTGAACCTGTCTCTTTTAACAGCCTTCTATTTTTTTTTTTTTTTTACTTTTGAATAAATACCAATTCTAGAAGAGACTATGGGAGCAACCCACACACAGACCTCACCTATACAAGGTATCACTTAAAATGTCTGTCCCTCCTAATCCTTGCTCAGGTAATCTGCCCATGCCCACAGTCTCTGCCAGTGAGCAGAACCCCTTTCTGCACCATGTGACATCACTCCAGCCACACACAGCTATAGTCCAGGATGGGCTTCTCCCTCAAAGGCAGTGCAAAATAGAGAGACCAGGAGCCCTAGATTTATGTGGCCAGACTCAGAATGTTTCTCCATAGATATTTGGACTTGGGAAACTAAGAGGCTATCTTAGTTATCTGGGCCCCTGCACATAGAATGATACAGGTTCAGGGTGACCCCCATGGGTCATGCATACACTGAGGTAACTGAGGGAAGAAGCATGAGTAAGCAGAGAAAGGTGATGGTGGAAGAGAGGACTGGAGCAGGTAAGGAGAGCAGGAAGAAAATGCTGTGGGGAGGGAGAGGGAATGTAAAGAGAGCCCCGAGCTATGCCGACTCCCCCGCCATTCCTGGCTTGCACATCCCTTCAGGCAGCTCCTCCTTTCTTGCAACTATGCTGTACACAGTTACTGAATTTTAAATACTACCTCTGGTCACTCCAGGGACAGGCTGGCATTTGCCAGGCAGCACCTCAGGAGGTCTTTGGAGGCATGTTTCTTTCCCAGTTCCCAGCTAGATGGGAGTGTCTGGTCTCTTCCACCAGATTTTATTTTCCATTCTCTCCAGGCAGAAACTGCTATGCTTGCACAGTCTTGACATTAAATATATGGTACATGCTTCCAGGTCAGTTAGTGGAAAGTAGTGGCCTTTACCCTAGAAACTGATTGTTTGATCACAGACTTATTAGAGTTGGAAAATATCACTTTCGGAATGATTCTTTACCATAGCCTCAACAACAGGCTCATTTTTCTTCCTGAGGGACACATTTTAAAGAGCCAGATGGTGCCTACACTGCAGCAGAACTCTGCGTTCTCTCCCCCCACCCTGCCTAGTTCACTTCAAACACTTTCTTTTCATCCAGAGAAAATATCTATGCGCATTTGTTTAGCACTATCCCAGATATCTCACTTGGCCCTCAAGCAATGAGGTGAGAGAACTACATGCGGTATTATTTCTCACAAGTTTAAAATTAGAGACCAAAGGCACAGAGAGATTAAGTGACTTGCAGAAAGCACCCAGCACGGACACCTGGCAGAGTGGAGCCTGGAATCCGGGCATTCTGATGCGTAGCCAGTGTCCTCTCCACTACAAAAGAGGACATCTCTCATTTTGTGGCCTACCAACCTTTCTCTGTTACATTAAAATCCTAAACAGCGCGATTAGGTTGCACCAAGACCTTTGCCCATCTTCAGGGCACATGCGTGCATATGCTGAAAAGAAAGGTGTGCACTGGAGCTCCCCTCTGCTCATCTGTCAAGGCCAATGACCCTTAATTGGCCTTTAATTGCCAATATATTCAAAATCATTAAAGAGCTCATAGGGTCTGGGTGTCCAACTCATGGTTTCCGCTCAGGTCATGATCTCACAGTTCATGACTTTGAGCCCTATGTCAGGTTGTGTGCTGACAGGACAGAGCCTGCTTGGGATTCTCTCTCTCCCTCTCTCTCTGCCTCTACCCCACTCATGCTCTCTGTCTCTCTCAAAATAAATAAAGAGGAGTGCCTGTGTGGCTCAGTTGGTTAAGCATCCACCATCAACATAGGTCATGATCTCGCGGTTTGGGAGTTCGAGGCCCCCGTCGGACTCTGTGCTGACAGTTCGGGGTCTGAGGCCTGCTTCAGATTCTGTGTCTCCCTCTCTCTCTGCTCCACCTGCCCCCCACCCCCCACCACTTATGCTCTGTCTGTCTCTTTCTCTAAAAATGAAACATTAAAAAAAATTGTTTAAAATAAATAAATAAATAAATAAATAACTTTAATAAATTAAAATTAAATAAACTTTAAAAAAAGAGTTCATAATGGCAATTGTGGTAATTTTCCCCTTATTCGTGTATGTAAAGTATACTTACTAAGTGTCTGCCATGTGCCAGACATTACTGTAACAGCTGGGGGTAAACATGTGAATAAGACAACATCTCTGTCTTCACAGATCTTGCACGTTTGGGGGAAGACAAACAGAAAATCAAGTAGTGATTAGCACCGTGGAAAGACCAACAGCACAATAACAGCTTGTGATATGGAGACCCTAATGTGTCAGGTAAGGACTAGGGAAGCAACGTTTTGGCGGAGATCTGGGTGAGACGTGGAAGCGAGGCCTGTGCAAACTGGCCTGGCCGAGAGTTCCAGATGGAAGGGACAGCAAGTACAGAGCCTAAGCTGGGAGGACTCCGGGGGGGGGGGGGGGGAGAGCAGGCCAGCATGGCTGGAGCTGCATATTTGAGGGAACAAGAGGTAGGAAATATGGGGGTGACTTAAGCAGGCAGGATCTTGGTAGGCAGGTCATGGTCGAGACTCTGGATTTCATTTTAAGTGTGATGGGAAGAGATGATGACATTATTGAATTTATAATCTAAGAGGATCATACCAAGGGGATATTTGGAGAAAAGACTGCAGGATCCAAGAGTGGTTGTAAGAAAACAGAAAGTCACTGCAGTGGTCAAGGCAAGAGGATGATACCGTGTCTCAGTCCCGTTAGCCCACAAATACACCGCTGTCCCTTCCTTTGCTCGGACCCTCTACCCCCCACCAGCTACTGTCTGACTTCTCTGCTCCTCTCTGTAGCACGTCTCCTCCAAAGAGCTATCTGTTTTCACTGTCTCTAATTGGTCTGCTCTCATTCTCTCTTAAACCCTTAACATTGATGGTTTTATAACCACCACTCCTCCAAAATCCCTCCTGTCAAGGGCATCCGTAGCATCCATGTTGCTAAATTCAGTGGTTAATTCTTGGACCTTATCTTTCCCACCATCGGTGAGGGATACTACATACAGTTGTGCAGCTGTACCTGTACCTGGCTCCTGGAAAAGGGGATGGGTGGACATCAGTTTAGTCCACACTGGTCTTGCCACCTGGAGAGGGTGACTTTTCCTACTTCACACAAAGATCTTGACTAGTAGCAGTGATCCTGTTCGCAGCAGTTGACATAATCCTACCTTTCTTTTTAAATACATTTTCTTTATGACTTCCTGGACCACCCCCCCCCCCCACACACACATGGTTTTCCTTCTCGCTCACCAGGGGTTCCCATTAAGTCTTTTCTGCTAGGTCTTCATCTTCTCATGGTGGAAATGGTAATGTTAGAATGCCTCAGCCCTCTGGATTCTCTGTCTCTGCCTCTGTCTCTGTCTCTCTCTCTCTCTTTTTCCTACACTTACACCTATGTGATCTCACCTAGTCCATTGACCTAAAAACCATCTTTATGTCCATGACTCCCAAACTTTATCTCCAGTTTGGACTCATATTTCCTGAACTCCTCCTGAATTCCAAACTCTTAAATCCAACTACATCCTCAATATCTCCACTTGAATGTTTGATAAACATCTCAAATTTCACATAACCCAAACTGAATCCTGAAATCTGCCCCGCCCACAGTTTTCCTGCCTTAATACAAAGAAACTCTACCTTTCCAGTTGCTCAGCCCAAATGCCTAGGGTTAATTTTCACACTTCTCTTTCTCTTGCACACATCCCACCCATCAGTAAACACTACTAGCACTACCTTCAAAATCTATCCAAAAGTAAACTTCTTACCACCTTCACAGTCCTTTACTGGTTTGAGCCATCACCACCGCTGCTTGCCTCACTGCAGTAGCCTCTCACACATTTTCCTGTACATTCTATTCTTGACATAGCACTCAGGCAGATCCTATAAAAATAGAAGTCCTATTGTGTCATTTCTCTGCTCAAAACACTGCAAGGTCTCCCAGTTTCCCTTAGAGGAGATGCCAAAACTCCTGTTCCCTCTGCTTTTCTAACCACGTCCTCTGCTCTCCTTCCACTGTACCTGCTCTGGCCACCTTGCTGATCTCTGAACATGCCAGTTAGATTCCAACTGTAAGGCCTTTGCTTTGGCTGTTTCCTCTGCCAGAAACGCTTTCCTCAAAAAATATTCCTGTAACCAAATCCCTCTCCTTCTTTAAGACTTTCTTTAAATTTCATCTTTTAAAATTGCTACTCTTCCTCTATTTTCCTGATACTATTTATCCCACTGTACTCTCTTCTGTGAATATCCATCTTCAAACACTTAGTTATTATGCTCAATTTGGTGACCTGTCTCCCTCAAATACAATGTAAGTTCCTTTAAAGGAAAGAGTTTTGTCTGTTCCCTGATGCATACAAGTGTTCAGAATAGAGGCTTGCACATAGTAAGTACTCAAAAAATATTTATTGAATGGATGAAAGAATGAGAATATGTTACTAAATGCTGTGTAATTTTTAGTCCAAATCTGTCCCAAAATTATAATGCTAAACAGTCGGGTAAACTATTAGAATATTTAATGACTTGGAAAGCTATTTACAATCTAGTGCTAAAGTTTTTACAATCAGGTTTCATAAAAGTAGCTACAATATGATACAATTTTTTATTTAAAGAATGTATATATTTGCATTAAAAAGAATAGGAAATATTTAACAAATATTTCTCTTTTTTTTTTAGCATTTATTCATTTTTGAGAGACAAAGAGAACAGAGCATGAGTAAGAGAGGGACAGAGAGAGAGGGAGACAGAATCCAAAGTAGGCTCTGGGCTCTAAGCTATCAGCATAAGCCTGACGCGGGGCTTGAACTCACTGACCGCAAGATCATGACCTGACCTGAAGTCAAACATTCAACCAACTGAGCTGCCCAGGCACCCCAACAAATATTTCTGAAGCACCTACTATGCACCAGGCATTGTGCCAATTAACTCTTCTTGGAGTGAGATTATAAATTGTTTTTATTTCTTCTTTTGCTAATCTGTATTTTTTATATTTCTATGCTAGTGATCTATCATTTCTATACATTAGAAATAATTTAGCTGTGGATTTCTATTTGCTTAGGTACTTTTGAGTGATTTGACTTTGGGCAGTACATTTTCAGGATAAATGCATAGCAAAATATTGGTTTACTCCAATATTAGTAGAAGAGGCTACAAATGGAGTTCTCTCTTAAATTACACTAACCAGGGAGAATCCCAGATCTCACTTCCTGTTCAAAGAATTGCAGGGACAGCTGTGACATCCACAATCAACATTCTTCAGCAACCAAGGAGAGGCAATTTGTAAGCTACTGGGATAAGAGCAGATATTTTACCATTGTCCACCATACCTGGTCTGTTGGCATTTTAATTCCTTGTTAGTAAGACACTTTGGAAAGCTTTGAGCATGAGAGAGACAATACACAGTAAATTCTAGTATAATTTCCTTGTATTCATTAAATCACTGCCAACTTGAACATGATTTTCTTTGTACAGATACACTATCATTGCTAAGAACAGTAAATTCTATGTACAGGTTTAAAGAGCAAATTTTACCTGGAGTTTATTCCCTGGAGGTATTTCTATAACATGCTATTTGAAGATTCCTCTATTTCAATTTTTAAAAACCTCCATCTGCAGATGCTGTCCTAGGCTGTGACATTCTCAGCATTAGAGTGAGACAGATGTTTCCCAATGCTGATTTTTTTCCCCACTGTCACTTTGTGCTTTGTTATATCAGTCAGATAATGAAATACTTAATTAGCTCTTCCCTTTTGCCACAGGATCATTTGATTAAAAGGTAAATTGAGAGCCTTGAAAGTGAAACATCTCCATTTGGCACGTAGGTATCTAAATCTAGGTATGCCTCCTAACCATCTTTGAATACTTGAAATACTCATGCAAGGATGCTTCTGGTTAGACATGATACACAAGACTTTTCTATTGGTATTGGTATTGGTTGCTGGCTGATGGAGGCCACATCAGCTCTCCTTCCTCAGCAGCCCAAATATCACTTGTTTTATCTGAGAAATAACCAAATCGGGCAAATCAGAAGCAGTGATTCTGGTTTCTGGGAAGATACTTCCAGTGAAGTTCACTCTACATTACTTAGAAGCTTTGTCTCTCAGGTGACATCAACCATGGAAGTCTTCACCTAATTCTTGACCCATACTATGTTAGGCAATCCAATGGAATTGTCAGTAGCCCTTTTCCAGATGGTTCTTCCACCGAATGCAATTCACATTGTCAGTTGTAACCTAGTCCCTCAACTTCTCTAATCTTAAAAAGGAGAAGTGTTTTTCTTCTCTCCATTCCATCCACCTGGCACCCCCATGGCTCTAGCCTTTGCAATTTGCTCATTATATAAGAGATGTGTTCCCCCAGCTGCCTATCCATGTTTCCTTTCCTGTTTAGCCTCTTTGGCCCAAGGAGTGAACAAGAAGTTTTCTGAACAAGAGGGTATTTTATCTGTGGTCAAAGTGGGATTTTCCAGTGTGAGCTCCACACCCCCGCCCCCAACCCCACCACACTTTGGCTGGCTGATATTTGCTCAGGGAGAAGCTAGCAGGCAAATCAGCTGACATATTGCCTGAGGCAAACAGTCGAAAAATAAGACCTCAGGATGTTGCTGCAACTACTATTTTTGGCTAGAAGAGACATTCTGCTAGGAAGGATGGCAACTTGGTGGGGTTAGGAGGCGCCACAGGAAACAAGAGCTCAATGCTGATCACTGTTATACAGACCTGGGATGCTGGCACATGCAGTGATCAGCTGATTACATTACCGTATCAGTGCATTCGTTTAATGTAGTCAAGGTCAAGGAGGTCTGCTTCTCAGTGGTGCTAGACAGGAAACTCAAAATATTATGTATGCCGGCAACAAGTGCCATGATTGATTTTTGTTATGGAATTAATCTGTCAAGAGTTGCAGTTTCAGGTTTGCTGCCGTGAATTATATCTCCGGTTCAGCTGGAAGACACAGTGCCAGAGAGAAGGGCTAAGCTGTCTTTGGCTATTTGCCTCAATCAGAGCTTTGTTAAGGGCTTGCTGCTGCTGCTGTTGATAGGGAGGTAGATGTGAAGGCTGCCAAACATCATTCCATTTAAAATGGAATGAAAAAAGACCCCCTCGGTCATGGCAGGCAGACCAGATGTGGATAGATAGTTGGGTTGAGTTTCTTAACCTCCGGGTCCAGCTGCAAAGACTCTGATTTTAGGGCTTCTGAGTGGAGCCCAGTTAGCTGCATTTTAACAAGCCTCATGGGTGGTCAGCAGCCTTACTTGAAAACAGTCAAAACAGAACTTTAGTATGGCTGATGATGAGTCATTAGAAAGAGAATTGCCATGTCTTTTGGGAAGCCCCTGTGAAGTGTGAGGAGGGGGTGAATCAGCATTTTAGAAGGAACACTCAGATACTAGCATACAATTGAACTGGAGACAGGGAGGATGGAGGTAGGTGAGAACAGTGCATAAGCTATTTGCAAAAGGGAATTGTTGCATTACCTCAAGGTATGGACACCCATTAGGGCTGCCATCCTGACCCCTAATGAGGCTCACTCTTCACAGCAAATGAACATATTCACCAAGGCCCAAACCAGCCATCTTTCATTTTATACATACCTCACACTATAAAATCATTTATAGACTGATTTCTTCTGAAATAAATTTAAGTTTTATTCCTATCCCCCCCTCCTTTCCTCTTACCCCTGCGGCTCCAAGGTGCAGGTTTGAGGGGAGACACTTACTTTCTTTTGGGAGTCATAAAATAATTATATAAATAACTGCTCAAATATGTCACTCATTACTATTTTAGAAAGGATGTTGGAGATCTTTTTTAGAGCAACATGGGTTTTTGTTGTTGTTGTTTTGTTTTTCAAAGATGCTTCAACCTGCACTCAATCGATGGGCAATTTCAATCCCTTAAAGTCAGGGATTATAGAAACATAGGTTTTGGGAACTCAGAGGAGGCAGATCCATTATTGATTACCTCACCAAACCCATCCAAAGCATGAATTCCTCCACAATAATCCCTCCAAGAAATACTATCATTAATAATGTCTAAAGCTTACATAGCACTAGTATGCCTTACATTTGTTAATTATTTAATCCTCCCAACAACGATGTGAGACAGGCATTGCTTTCTTATTCATCTTACACTGAGGGACAAAAAGACACAGCCTGTAAAAGAGGCAGACCTGGGGTTTCAACCCAGGCAATCTGTCTCCAGGATGTGTGATGGCCCATTACACTATACAACCTTCAGTTCAGGTTTTGCTTGAATACCTTCAGGCATGAAGAGTTCACTAGCCTTAGGAATAGACTATTTCATTCTTGTCTGTTCTGGTAGTTAGACACGTCTTCCAATGACCTAAAGTCTTCTTCTCTAATATTTCTACCTAGATAGGCCTCTGGAGTAATAAGAAGGTTTAATCTGTCTGTTGCCAAAAGCCTTTTCCTGGGAATTTAAATTTGTCCTCCAACACCTTAATTCATATGCCATTTCTTTGGAAACTTTTTGTGTGTGACAGTTAAAAGCTGGTGTATTTTTTTCTTTGATAAGTTCTGATGGTCCCACTTAAGAGTGTGTGTTTAATTACTACCATATTTGTGCGTTTGATGATTGGGTCATTTTTTTTTTAACCATGGGAGTAGAATTTTATATTTCCCTATTAAATTTTTTTTCAAGATTGAGCCTAGTTGCTGCAACCTATTAAAATCTTGTGCTGTACTAAATATTGCTCGTTAGTCTTAGTTTCATGTTAATATTTAATAAAACGTGAAGAATGAAGAAATCGAGACTAAGGATGCTTAAGCTGCCCAAGGTTTTAGTAAGTGGAATTTGCACTCAGTTCTATCATTAAAAATGCATGCAAGTACTCACTTCAGCAGCATATATACTAAAATTGGAACGATACAGAGAAGATTAGCACAGCCCCTGAGCAAGGATGACACACAAATTCATGAAGCTTTTGCTATTGTTGAGTGTACTTGTCGTGGTGAACACCGGGTGCTGTATGGAATTGTTGAATCACTATATCGTACACCTGAAACTAATATAACACTGTATGCTAACTAACTAGAATTAAAATAAAAGTTTAAAAAGCCAAAAAAAAGAAAACAAATTAAAAGTTTGGTGTATCATAACTGTACGGTATATATATATATATATATACCGTGTGTATATATACTTACTTCACTAGACAAGAAGAATAAGAGGAATGTATGCAAAGTGGATGAGTTTGCACTATTTTCTGAGCCATTAAAAATAAGCCATTTGAAAAAGAAAAAAAATGCGTGCAAATCCAATTGCTTGCTCTTGCTACCAAATCTACTTTTCACTACCTCTGTTTCTGGCTTGCCTCACACTCCAGCCCTGCCCTCTCCACTAATGCAAAAGGGGCATGACTGTATAAGATTCCCTTGTCTCAGCGGCCACCTCACTCTCTATTCCTCATTTTTATTTGACTTGAATTGTGAGAAAAGGTGTTGTCCTGATATATTGCCTAATCATAGAGTAGCTTTTGGCTTGATACTGACTCTTTTTAGCCATCTTAACTGTATTATCTGTGATTATGGTTTTTTAAAAAAACTTAATTAAAGTCATGATGAAATTAATTCATTGCTGTGCTAATGTTCAGAAAAAAAGTATTCCAGAGACCAATGTGAATTAGTAGAAGGGGTTTTAAAGCTCTATTATTAGTCTAGGGGATGATACAAAGTCAAAACCACTAGCATCATTTTTTTTGAAGATAGAATGATGTTTAGGATGGTATTTGCAAGTTGTATAAACTAAATACAAATATGCAACTGTCAAGCAATGTGACAGCTTGCACTAAGAGGAAAGGATGCAGTGACAGTGGGGATCACCTCAAAGATCACTTTGAATCCTAAAAATAAGGACAGTGAAAGGGAGGAAATAGAAACGAAATTCTCACTATAGGATCTTGAGATAATTTCTAATCTTCTCCAATTTTTCTCTCCTTCCCACCCCACGCTAACCAAAACATATGTGCAGACATAGGACATTCTTACCATCATTTTAAACTACTTGTCTCCATTTTTACTCTAAATCATTTTCTTCACATCCTTTTTTTTTTCTAATCAACTTAATGAGATATTATCAGGAACCAACTGTGATCTCACAACTATGCTAGTTACTCTGAAAGATTCACAGAAAGATAACTCCTGGATCCTTTTTAGAATTTTAAATCAGTTGGTAAGAAAGAGGATACAGAGGGGAAACTGCTGACATATTCAGTATATCATCCAGAACTAAACCCATCATGCTAGATACGTATGCTGTAAGACTTGAGGAATTTATTCATTTATCCCAAAGACATTCAGTGAATGCCTTGCATGTGTAGGATACTGGTGGAGGCTGAGAGAAACAAAGATGAATCAGGCATTCTCCCTGACCTCGGGGGCTCGAATGCTACTCGGAGTGACAGAAACATAAATGGGTGATTAGAAATCATCATGGCTGGGCTTTATGTTAGGACTGGAAAGACAAGTAAAGTTCTACTATTTGCAGAGCACAAGGGAGTTGGTAGGATGACACTGTTCAGCTCAGTAAGAGGACAAGAGAAATGCAGGAGGGTAGGAAAGGTGCACAGCCTGGGGAGGGAAGTGGCTTGTTATTTGGAGGGGAATTTCAGAGGAATGAGGAAGCCAATCTGATCAGGGATTTGGCAGTTAGGGTATTGCCAGGATGCTGTATTGGGAAGGACTGCAAGATGCTGTGTTGTACTAAAAGGGACACAGAAATCATTTTTATGGCTTTTATATTACATGTACACGCATTGTTTTATGACATTATTTTACACCCATACCACCACCTACACTCTACCCCTAGCATGTATAGGACTCAGAGCAAGACATACAATGTGTTTAAACATTTACAACTTCTAAATCAATCTAACAAAATGTTAAGTGAAAACTGTTCTATCTTCCTCACTTGACAAATACACCTTCATAACAAGCTGCAAGATCAGTTTTGAGTTTAAGGGTTCTTGGAATCTTCCAAGTTCCAGACTGGAATCTGGTAGTTTGGAAAAATCCACTGCCCACTCTTGCCACCCCGATTCTATCTCACTTCCCACGTTTGTAGGATATTCAAATGTATCTGGACACTTCTGTCCTTGCTGAACTCCATTATAGCCACCCCCCACCAACACACACACACACCACCACCACCACCACCACCACCACCACCCATTGGCCCATCCAGGACCTCGAGGGATGTTCACCTGAGGTGTAGTCTACTTTTGGGAGAACAGATTCCAGGAAGAATTCTGTATATGCCTTAGTGATGAACTTGAGCCATGAATCATTGATACCAAAAATGTGACCTAATAGTTGGGGTTAGGGGAGATGCAGGTTCTTGGTGGGTCTGTTCCTTTGCCCCTGGCACTCTACCCCAGTGAGGGGGTATGGACAGAGAAGGACCAGACTTGGGTCCCCCAAAGTGCAGGATACAGGAAAGGAGCCTCTGATCCAGGTCGCAGAGCAGTATTTCCCTCACCCTTCCTTGCACTGATGGAGTTATATGAAGACCTTTACTATTCTAAGTACAGTCCTGATGTTTAGAACTGAGGACTTTTTATGCTGATGTTCCCAAAGCTTCCAGTCAGATGACTCCTTCGTTTAACCATTAATTTTAATCTCCCTGTAAAGGTCTGTCTATTGCAGCCATCTTCCTCCAAGCCAGAGTCAACAACCTGTGTGTGTGTGTGTGTGTGTGTGTGTGTGTGTGTGTGAGCACATGTAGGAGGGAAGGGTGAGATAGGAAATTCAACTTTCTTACACGTTAAATATGATGGATTATTAATTATCAAACATTAAACACTTGGCAAACTTCTTCAGCTCCTAGTTCACCACATGTTTCTGTACCAGTATAGAGAAGAATACTTCTTTTGTATAACTAAGACTGGAAAATTAGAAAATAATACAATAGAGGTAACAAGAAAAGCCCTATGTCTTCTGGCTGCAAGGAAATCTGGGCACGAGTCCACCAGAAAAAGGAGAGAGGTTGTCAGTGACAACATTGTGTTGTAAGCTCTACCCCAAGAGGATGAACAAGGGCTCTGGATTATGGACTGGAACTCTGAGGGCACAAGGACTCTTGTGTCATTCTCCTTACAGGCAGCTGAAGGAGTATACCTTATAGGTTTGTGAAAACCAGAGTGGAGGCAGCCCAATCAGAGTAAAGGTGGATGGTTGGCAGACAGGAAGAGTCTGAGTGCTCTTATCAGATTCCTCTTCCATTGGTTCCTTGATAGCAAAGACAGGGGCCAGCACCCTGAGTGCTGGCAGCTAGTTCTAGGTCCTCCCTGGCACCATTCACACATAGACTTCTGCTCAACTGAGATACACGGCTACAAGTTGCTTTCGGTCTGTTGTTCAATTCTTAGTCCTCGTCTTAGTTGGTCATTCAGCAACACTGGACACAGTTAATTGAGCCACACTCCTTGAAGAACTTTCTTCACTTGGCTGTCAGCATATCACTCTTTTTGGGTTTATTTCCTAGCCACTAGCTTCTTTCTTGTCTTCAGTCATTCTGTCTATTCCTCCCTATCTCCACAGCCCATAAACACTAGAGTGCCCCGTGGCTCAATCCTTAGATTTCTAATATTTTTTCTTATTTTCAGTCGTTGTATGATCTCATCTAGCCTCCACCCAAAATATCATCTCAATGTAAGAATTCCCAGATTTGCATTCCCAATTTGGACTTCTCTGAACTCCACACTCATGTATGCACCTGCTTACTCAAGAGTTTTGAAAGTCATTACCTTAAAACTGGATATTGAAAATCCACTATCAAAATGGGGTACATGACACAGGATCTCAATAATTGGTAGAATGGATAAAGAAATTGTGGTTTATATACACAATGGAGTACTACGTGGCAGTGAGAAAGAATGAAATATAGCCCTTTGTAGCAACGTGGATGGAACTGGAGAGTGTTATGCTAAGTGAAATAAGCCATACAGAAAAAGACAGATACCATATGGTTTCACTCTTATGTGGATCCTGAGAAACTTAACAGAAACCCATGGGGGAGGGGAAGGAAAAAAAAAAGAGGTTAGAGTGGAAGAGAGCCAAAGCATAAGAGACTCTTAAAAACTGAGAACAAACTGAGGGTTGATGGGGGGTGGGAGGGAGGGGAGGGTGGGTGATGGGTATTGAGGAGGGCACATTTTGGGATGAGCACTGGGTGTTGTATGGAAACCAATTTGACAAAAAACTTCATATATTGAAAAAAATAATAATTGGTAGAATTAGCAGCCAAAATTGAATAAGGATAGATGAAATTTAAACAGCACAATTAATAATTAAGGACTGGTAGGAACATTGTATCCCCAAACTCCAGAACACACATTCTTCTCTGGTACATATGGCATATTCATAAAAATTAATGATGTGCCGGGCCATAAATTCTAAAGGATTAGTACCAAGTATAGCTTATTTTCTGATCACAATGCATATTGTTAAAAATTAATAACCAAAAAATCCTTTAAAACCCTAAGTGTTTGGAAGTTTAAAATCAATTAAAAAAAATTCCTGGTGGAAAAAGTCACAATGAGCAGCACCTTGGTGCCTCAGTTTGTTAAGAATCCGACTCTTGATTTTGGCTCAGGTCATGATCTGCTTGTTTGTGAGTTCAAGCCCCAGATGAGCTCTGCACTGACAGATACTCTGGGATTTTCTTCCCCTACCACACTCCTCACTCTCGCTCTCTCTCAAAATAAATAAATAAATAAATAAATAAATAAATAAATAAATAAATAAATATTTTAAAAAGCAAAAATCACGATGGAAATTAAGAAATATTTATAACTGAACAGTAGTTGAAGGAGTATTTGCCAGAACTTGTGGTATGCAACTAATGTGTTACTGAGAGGAGAATTTATAGCCTGAAATGCTTATATTAGAAAGTAAGAACAGCTAAATATTAGTGAATTAAGTATTCAACCTATTTAGTTAGAATCACAACACCAGGTAAACCTTAAAATAGCAGATCGAGAAAATCAATGAAATGGAGGAGAAAAAAGCTACTATAAAGACTATGAACAAATCAAATACTGATTCTTTAAGAAAGATAACCTACTTCAAAACAAGCAAAATGATGGGAAGAATAATCAGAGGAAAAAAGGTCACAAATTAATAATTCTCAGAAGGCAACAGGTAACATAAATACACATAGAGTGGAGATGAAGAATATAAAACAATATTAGGATCAACTTCATGCCAAAAAAATCTGAAAACTGAGATGAGGTAGAGAAATTCCTAAATTTTGCTGGTTTTGCTGGCATTCTATCAAATATTCAAGATGATTCTAATCTTACACAAACTATTCACAGAGAAAAAAATACATTCCTTTCCATATTTGTTGAGGCTGACACAATGTATAAGACCTGACAATGACCGCATGGAAGGGAACAGTGACAGTCCAATGTCTCTTATGAACATAAAGGTAAGTGCTATTTGGCCAACCAAATCCAGACATAGTTAGAGAACATTTTAATTATCAAGTTGTATTTATCCCAGAAATTCAAGATTGGCCTAACATTAGAAAGTCAATAAACATAGTTCATTACATAAACAGACAGAAGAGGAAACATATGATCATCTCAACACTATAGTAAAGGCATTTAATGAATTTCAACAAAGCAAGAGACAAAATTGTCATTATTTGATAATTATATTTTACCATGTACATAGATGCCCAAAAGATCCTACTGAGTTATTAAAGTAATGTGTTTAGCATTTCTACACAGCACCTAATAATGTTATATTAGAAAACATAACATTAAGGGGACCTGGGTGGCTCAGTTGGTTGAGCATCTGACTTGTGATTTTGGCTCAGGTCATGATCTCACGGTTTGTGAGTTCAAGCCCTGCGTCGGGCTCTGCACTGACAGTGCAAAACCTGCTTGGGATTCTCTCTCTCTCTCCCTGTCTTTCTGCTCCTCCCCTGCTTGCTCTCTGTCTCTTAAAAATAAATAAATAAACTTAAAAAAAAGAAAATATAACATTAAATATACTTTCATAATATCAAGAAATATATAAACTATTCAGTAATATATTTAAGAAAAGATATAAAAGACTTTTGAGGATATAATTATAAACTCTTATTGAAAGGCATTAAAATATGTAAATAAATGGAGAACTGTACCATGATCATGGATAAGAGAAATCAATACCATAAAGTTGCCTGTTTTCCATAAGGGAAATTAGGGAACATTTCCCTGCAAGGTAGTAAAAAAGTATTTTTATAAAGGTATAATTATCAGCTTTGAATTGTCTCAGTGGTAAATAGCCCACTAGAACAGCAAGAGTCTAGAAATAACCCTATTTAATGTGGAAACATGATATATGAGAAAATTGACATTGCAGATTAGTATAGGGCAGGGGCAATGACAGATTGTTTAATAAAAGGCACTAGAACAATTGATTCTTCACTGAACAGAAAATGAAATTGGATCCTTACACAGACACAAAAATCAATTGCAGATAGTTCAAATATTTACATGTGAAAGAAAAATTATAAAACCTTTAAAACAGAATATAGGAGGATTCCTTTATGACCTTGGGATAGGAAACATTTCTTAAATAAGACATCAATTTATAAACTAAAACACAGCATGCTTAATTACGTAGAATTTTTTTTAACTCCTGTTCACTAGAAGGCACAATGAAGAGAGGCATAAGAATCCAAAAGCTGGCAGGGGTGCCTGGGTGGCTTGGTCGGTTAAGCGTCCGACTTCAGCTCAGGTCATGATTTCACGGTTCGAGCCCTGCGTCGGGCTCTGTGCTGACAGCTCAGAGCCTGGAGCCTGTTTCAGATTCTGTGTCTCCCTCTCTCTCTGCCCCTCCCCATTCATGCTCTGTCTCTCTCTGTCTCAAAAATAAATAAACGTTAAAAAAAATTAAAAAAAAATAAATAAAATGTTAAAAAAGAAATTAAAAAAAAAAACTTCAAAAGATGCTTACTACATTTATCCCACAAGTGATTAGTGTCCAAACAAACAGTAGGAAAACATCAAGCACTGATTATCCTATGGAATACTGAGAACTGTCATATATAGCTAGTAAGACTGTAAATTGATACAGCCTCTTTGGAAAACTGATTGGCATTTTTAATGAATTTGAACATGTCCATTACCTACCACTAGTATCTCCACTCCTAGATACAGCTGAGGAAGTTTTGTATATATGTATGAGGAGACATGTACAAGAATTTTCACAGTAGCAAAACTCACAAACTATCCACTCAATTTGTGAGTTCAAGCCCTGTGTCGCTCTCTGTGCTGACAGAGCCTGCTTCAGGTTCTGTGTCTCCCTCTCCCTCTCTACCCCGGCCCCGCTTGTGCTCTGTGCCTGTCTCTCAAAAATGAATAAATATTTTTAAGAAATAGAAGAAGTTGGAAATTTGTTCCTTTTTAAGAAAATGAAAACTGAAAATTATAGAAAACACATAGTGGAGGTAGTTTATGGAAGAAAAGGTGCACTTAAAAATTTTTTTTAATGTTTTTATTTATTTTTGAGACAGAGAAAGACAGAGCATGAGCAGGGGAGGGGCAGAGAGAGAGGGAGACACAGAATCCAAAGCAGGCTCCAGGCTCTGAGCTGTCAGCACAGAGCCCGACACACGGCTCGAACACACGGACTGTGAGATCATGACCTGAACTGAAGTCAGACACTCAACTGAATGAGCTACCCAGGCGCCCTGAAAAGGTGCACTTTAATCAATACATCCACACATAGATGAAAATCTGTATTTATATTATAAGCTAGGCAAAGCAATGTGCATCTATATGTCTTAAGTTAAAATCCTTAATGTATTTATGAATCTATTTTCATGATTTCCTGCCTTACTAACCTTTTTCTAGTAACCAACCAAATATTGATAATAAGAACATGAGATAAGAAGGCTTCTGTGGTATTGTAGCATGGGATTAAGCTAAAATCTAGTTTCATTTCTTTTTTCCATTATCCAGTGGATGGCAGCTTGTGAAAAAGAGTGACCACCTAATAGATAAAATATATATCTGTGTGTAGTCTGGGTAAAATTTTTAAGTCCTATTAACATAAGTATCTCATGTTTCCTGGGAATTCATACCTAACTTATGAACACCATGTCTGTTTAATCCGTATTGATTACTGTAACAGAGACTGTCTATTTTTCTCCTAGAATGTTAACTCAAAAACACTTCCCAGGCCCCCTTGGTCATAGGTCATTGGACTGAATTTCAGTCAGTGGAATATGGGTGGCAATCATGTACAAAACTTCCAGGCCAGGGGCGCCTGGTAGCTCAGTTAAGTGTCTGACTCTTGGTTTTGGCTCAGGTCATGATCTCATGGTTCATGAGTTGGAGGACCACATCAGGCTCTGGACTGACAGTGTGGAAGCCTGCTTAGGATTCTCTCTCTCTCTCCCTCTCTCTCTGCCCCTCTCAGCTCTTTCTCCCTCTCAAAATAAATAAATAAACTTAAAAATTTTAATTAAAAAACCTTCCAGGCCTATTAAAAAAACTGATATACAAAACCTCCCAGGTAGGATCTGCAATGTATTCTGTTTCCAGCTGACTTGAGTGGAGAAGGCCCTACACTGTAACCTGAGGGACACAAGTGGAAAGCCGTGGAGCCTTAAGATGGAAGGATCCTTAGTCACCATAACATAACTTGCAAAAGAGCCTGCCTGTCCGGGAGCGCCTGCACTGGATGCCATGAGAAAGGAATAAACTTCAGTGATTAGATACTTCAAACATGTTGGGGTTTATCTGTAACAGCCTAATCAATTGATTATCCTAATCAATATCAGAAGAGCTAGTTAAGAAAAGAAAAAGGAGAACCGAGGGAACAACTCTATGTCTCTGTTTTCTCCCTAGAGAACAGATCCAGAGCAGTTCCATATTCACTAGCTGGCTGGGCAGAGCCAAAGAGAGAAGAGGGTAACTCTGCTCATTTGCTGCCTGATGATCTTTACAAATTGTGGCAAAAGAGTTTGTAACCAAAGTTATATTTACCAGTGGCCTCATCAGCCAGCCAGTGATGGGATGCAAGGCCATCAAAGACTTGAATTGAATTGACATGCATTTCCGAATCCAACAAATATTTCTTGAGCAACTGGTATATGTCAAAAACTGTAAATGTTTCTGAATATACAGTATTGTAAAAGTGTTTTCCAAAGTGGAAATACCCAGCATTATTAAGGTCAGAATTATTGGTATTTTTGAGCGTCTAGAATTTGTTAATCCAAAAAGTCCTCTACACTCTTAGGAGAATGGAAAATTTCTTTGTTTTGTTTAGCTACACCTTGAATTTTGCTTTTCCCCCTTCCCAATAGAAATATTTATATATATATTTAAAGATATGGCTGAGAGTGCTGGTACTCACAAAATATCATTGTGATTCACTGTATTTCTCTGCCCTCATATAAGTAGGTGGGGTCATATGACTAATTCCTGCTGGCAGAAAATTAAAGGAAGTCTGCATACTTTCTTATCTGAGGCAGATAAGAGGATATGTCTTCTCCACACACACTCTTTCCATCTTCCAACCAAGAAGCTAAAAGCAAAGGATTCTGAGATTCCTCAGTTGCAAGTTGGAAATATCCTGGTCCCCAAGACATGGCTTGGAT
Source organism: Panthera tigris (assembly GCF_018350195.1). Lineage (NCBI taxonomy): Eukaryota > Metazoa > Chordata > Mammalia > Carnivora > Felidae > Panthera > Panthera tigris. Next base: position 63,620,378 of record NC_056667.1, read on the forward strand.
AAGAGCTATGCAGGATTGCCACATGATCCACATTGGACTGTGCCATGAGTAAGAAGGAAACATTGACTGCATTAATCCAACTAGATTTAGGGCTTTATTTAATGAGCAGCCTTCTTATAAACACCAAAGACTGTGCTCTATGTTGAGACAAAGGAAAACAGTAAAAGATGAACATGATTCATTAAAATGTTAGAAAAGAAACCAAGGAAAAAAGTACAATCCCAACCCCACTTGTTTTTTACTGAAGAAGCTTCTTGTTGAAATTGTCAAATGAAGGTGCAAATCCCTATCCCCTTCCAATACCTCACCAGCTTACTCTTCCAATTCCACATGTAGGAGCTGAAATGAAAGGCTTGAATTATCACATGCAAGGGCCTTGTTTATTTACCACATCTCTGTGGAAGTCTGAAAATTCAACATTAAAATAATTGGAAAATTTTGTGAGTCAATGTGGAATTACTAATGATTTCTTTTTAGCACAAGGGAATTGATTTAATTGGGAAAGAGAATTAAAATGCTCTATTAATGTTGCTAACATAATTATCATTAAATATTATTAATACACCAGCAGTGATATATGCAGTGATATGCTATAGGGAGAGTAAATGAGAAAAAAATAAAGACCATGCATCAATTTGTTAGATTTGAGAGGGTAGAGCTATTCCTAGTGCAGGAATTTTTGTATTATGTTTGTAAAAGAAATATGTTCTTTTCTCAAAGTCTGCTAAAGATGAAGAAAGCCAAGAAAAGTTACCTTGGTTGTAAACAGCTAGTTTCTTCATCATGAACATTGAATGCTGGCAAAGAAAACATTGAAAAGATGATGCTGCAATACCAACAAAGCAGGATTTTCTGCTTCTCTTTTCTGTAACACACACTTGATCTAGAGTGGCATGGGCTGGAAAGGTTTCTTCTGAATATTTCCCTTACTGTTTGTTTTAGTTTTTCTGTTAATAATCAACAAACTTCACTCCTTAATAAGAAAGAGCTGTGTTTATTCTTTAAGGAACATATGCATTCTTTAAGAATTATGCTACTCTCCCTCTGTTGATAGCTGCATTTATGAGCCAATTCAAAATCCAAAATATTTGCCACAGATATTAGCTACAGGGAGTACACATTCATAAAGATATGTTGTCAGTGTGTAATTTCCTCTTTCTTATTAATCACCTTTCTGAGCTCCTCATTTGCCAGGCTTTAGCTTTATTCCTGTCTTTTCTAATCAGCTAGATGCACTTCCTAAAGAAAACAGGTTGTCCCATTACTGCGTGGCTGAAAATTCTAGTGCAGGAAAGCACAGTTGGTTGGCACTTTCAACCAGCTCCCACTGTGATATGATAAAATGTGTCTAAACATATAATCATAATCTCTAGAGGTAGGCTAGGGCTGGCGTCAGACTTTTAAAAATCTCATCATGGCAATCTGGGATGGGACCGTGCTCAGTTGAAAATTTGCATAAATTCCTTAATAATCACAAGCCTTACTTCTTCAACCATCCCTCAGACTAAGTTCCTATTAACTCTGTATTGACATGCCAGGTGAAAATAAACTGTTGATGTATTCAGAAAAACAAAGACTCCAGCTGTATGCATGGATAGAAATATTAATCTGCTTTAGAAATATTGATATAGTGTACTCAGACAACAAAATATGTAGGACTGAGTTTTTGTGTCATATAGCATAAAGAGCATCATATTGAATGATAAGTACAATCACAGAATCACAAGCATTTAGATCTGGAAAATACACTGTCATAATTCAATGTCTTTATTTTTAGAGAAAGAACCAGAGCTTAGAAGGGTAACGTGGCTTATTCAAGATCACACAGCAGGTTAAACGTGGATCTGGGGCTAGAAATTCAGGTCTTTCAAATAGTCAAACATTTATCTTCTGCATACAATGCATAAGGTTGACCAGATAAGTCATGAGTGAATGGAAGTCAATTCAGTACCTACAGGTACTGAATTGATGTGATACCTGTAGGGAGAGCTATTAATTGATGTGCTATGGATATTTGGAGAGGAACTTAAAAATGCATGAAAACTTACTTACTTGAATTCATTATAACCAATGTTTATGGTGACCCTACCATGTGAAATCACAGAATCAGGGAATTTTGGCCATTTGTATTTTAACATCTAATAAAACCCTATCGAATACTCTCAATGAAGCCATACCCTGTCCTCTGCATATTTTAACTTGCATATATTCATCAGCACACAATCAGGCAATAGACAGCACTAAGGAAGAGAGCATTTCCATTTTCATGAGGAGAAGTGAAGGGGATAACAAAGGGATTATGAGGAAAGACAGAGGAAATCTGTTCTGCTCCTAAACTGGAAGCCCTGTACTTCCTTACTTTTTTTCTTTTTACCCATTTTTATTTCCCCATTCTTATTCTTTCTTTCCTTTCCCCAGGACTACTTAGAAATAGATAGAAGTCTGGACTATTTCAGAAATAGGGGTCTTGGATATTCACTCTGTTTTTAATTTCTTTTTTTGAGGCTCCGTGTATATAAAAATAAAGAAATAACAGATCAGGATTGCATATTAAATGGTCTCATTTAATAAACTGACAATTTTAATACACACACAAACCAATATAATTGTACAATTCATAAGATAATTATTATATTTTAAAAGAATCACTTCACTGCACAATAAACCCTGTGATCTGAAATGGTGCACAAGCCTAAAATTCTAAGAAGGATGCCCTCTTTCTAACCTGCATTTCTCACCTTTCTAACCTGTCTGTGTGATTGATTGGATTAGAGAAACCAAAAGTCTAAAGTTGAGGACTTTTTGTGCACACACCAACCAAGTACCAACCCCTTCCCTCTACCTTGTACACCACCTTAATAATCACAGCCCTTCCTTTTCTTCCACTGCCTGTATCCAGAGACAGCAGAGTGGTTTCAAGAAGCACAAGATCAGGACCACTCTCCGACCCTCTCTCTGGGGTTCAGAGTCTGGGAGGTGGAGATTAGTCGGGCAGCTGCATACCAAAAAGGGGAGTTCACTCAAGAAAACACCAACAACCTTTCAAGGGAACAAAATCTAAGAGCAAACCAAGTCAGAAAGTAAACAAGGTAACCATGATTTTGATTTTGAGACCAGACCCAAGGTCCAAGGAGAAACCTGAATGAAAAGCCAAGGGGTGTGGGCAGAGGAGGGCAGCTACTGAATTGAGTAGAGCAGGTCAGACTCTAGAGTTCACTGTGAAAATTCTACAAAGGGCTTGTCCTTTTCAGCCCATTTTTTATTGTCCCCTATGAAAGAAGGGGCTCTTACTCCTTTCCATCATCTTCAACTTAAATGGGGAACAGTTTGGTTCAGAGGCTAGGCCAGAGTTGGTGGGAAAGTATGGGCAAAACCATTTCGAATCTTTTGTGTCTTCCCTAACTCAAGGCTAATAGTAGATGTCCATTACTCAGGAGCTGGCCATCTAAAATCCTCTTGTCCACACACTAGACATTTGTTCTCCATTCCTCCTCTACCAGGGTAAACATGGAAAGGAAGGGAAGGTGAAATCCAAACCAGCTAGAATCTGACTTGGTAAGAAGGTTGAGAAAACCATTTAGCTATAAGTGTTTTTTTTTTTCATTATATGGATTTAATTTCACCACTATCATTGGCCTCATTAAATCACATGTTTGAGAACCGGCAGTTGCATAAGCTTTATCTGGGGAGGTTGATACTGGCCACTTCTTGTATACTGTAAACTTCCTACTAGGTTTTTAGCCCTGAAATTTGATGCAAAACTAGGAAGTATATGCATTTTTCTGGGGTTATTGTCTACCGATTCCATTAGATCCTACAAAATAGGTTAAGGACACTGGAAATGTAGACAATATCTTATTGTTTTATAAGTTCACATTCATTCCCTGCCCTAAGCAACTTCCTTCTGGGTCAAAAGATAATTTACGTTGTTCTTTTTACATAGGCCAGGCATCAAAATGGTCCTAGACCAGACAGAATACACCATTAAAAACAGTCCCTTCTGCATAAGCGTGTTATCTAAGGCATTCTGAGCACAGCAGGTTTGAAGCTCCAGGGATGAGACCAGATTGTTGCAAAATGCAGACGGAAGTGGGTGGGCATCTGCACACCCTAGTTTTCTAGGGAAATTGAAGTTCAAGACCTGGTTCACTTTGCTTTAATCCTGTCCTATAAAATTATGGAGAGTAATAGGAAAGGGGATCTGAGCTTGAGCTTCAGGCAAACTTTCCCCACAGAGAGGAAGGTACACAATGGCTCTCATTATCATAAACACTGAGCAAGTCTTCCCTCAGTGAAAGACAAAATGGAAGATTCTCTATGTTTTAGATGGCTTAAACATGGTCCTGCTGGTTAGCAGAGGGATAAATGAGAGGACTTCTTCCAAAGGTCTCTGAATATCCAGAATTCTGTAAACTTGAGGCTTCTATCTTGTATTCCTCCAACCTATCTTGAAAATGGCCATAAATGACACCTTGTTACAAGAATGGATCTTTAAAACCAGTCTCCAGCAGGTGTGTAGGTCTGGAGGCACCGAGCCTTCTCTCTGTTCTGTCAAATGCACTTAGATAGGACGTTTTTCCTACATTTCACCTGCACTTCAGTGCCTGACCCTTTGTCTAGATATTGTTTTCAGCCAGCCTGGTGATTGGCTGACTCCCAGGGTTCTGATAACTACATTTGGAAGGGTATATCTGAAAATGGAGAGGGCCACATAAATTGTACTTAGAAGTGTATACATTTGAAAATTTAATGGGGCCCATCCATCACTCCTGGACACCAAGATGATGATTTCATAGATCATGTAATTGTTCTGAACACCTTCTCTTGATAACCCTCATCTTTGAACTTGTAGTTGTTTCATTTATTGCAGCTATTTGGATCATTTAAAACTTAGCCCACTTTTCTCCAGGTGATTTATTTAGTGTTTATAAGTCCATTTTGACATCTTCTTCCATTTCTTTCACCAAAAAAGTCTCACCCTTATGATCCTAGTAGAGGCATCATTTATAGCTAGAGAGGCATATCTGAAAATGCATTACCTTTAAATAGTAGGATTCATCATATCTGAGTTCATATGTCTGATAGCCAAAAAGCCCCATTTCATTTCAAAAGAAAAATTGCTTCTGTCAGTGTAAACAGAATGCATTATCCTCTTTTAATAACCATTCTTAAGTATGCTGCTGTATTACTTTTTCACAGCTGTATTCCAATAAGCTGTAGAGTAATTGCCAGTTCTCCTGTCTAATAGGTTCATTATTCTTTTGCCATAATTGCAGCCATTAAATGTTCAATTGTTAAATTTCCACTCCTACGTTTACTTAGTGTTACATTTTATAATGGGGCATGTCATTACAGCACCCCAGTGGCCATGGCTATTGTTCAAAGTATTTCTAAAAGTCAATGAGATCTCTGTGAAATATGTCTTCATTTTTTATTTGTTCAGATACCCCCCTCCCCAACCTTCCATTCCCTTTTTTAGATCTTCTAAATAGCCTCTCCCAAACTGGTATATTTTACTAGAAGTTTGAGGATCTGACCTATGCTGGGAGACATAAAACTGAGCCCTCAATGCCTGTGACCACCGCTTTTTCACTTTAATGCCACGATTCATATATAACAAGGTGATCGAGTGAAGATTTCACTAAGGAAATTAACACTTAAGACTTAATGGTTTTTTCAAGAGCTTTGATTTATCTCTTATCATGTTAAATTTGTAGGGCTTTTTCATCAAATGAGAGATATCTTGGTCAGAGGTTATGGGATTGTTAACCCCCCTGTCTGCGATGTTCATGGTAATAAAGCAAATGCCTTCCGTTTATTGCTTGACATTTCTGGATATGTCACATCCTCGGGTCTGGGCTTACCTATTCTGTCTGCAATGGATTGTGTTACTTTGGGAAGTTATATTAATAAAGATGGATAGGGAAATGGTAAGATATTCTAACTTATTGTATTACAGTTGAGCATCTCTCGGTTTGTTTGGTTTTGTTTCTTTTTGTCTGCTTGCTTGTTTGCTTTGGGGTTTCAGTATTAGGCTGAAAGTTCTTTTTCAAGATATCTAATATTTCTTAAGTACTCAATATTAGCCCAAAGTTTTGATCTAGGTCACATTTTATTTTTAAACAGTTTTCTAATCATCTATTCATCAGTTAATCATCACTTTAAAGGTTATTTTATTTCACATCCATTCATTGCATTAACTTTTATTTCCTTCTGAAGCTGAAAATATTTTTTACAGTCAATGGGTTAGCACTATAACTTTATCCAAGTCACTTCAGCTCTATGTTCTTTTGGGAATCTTTTGTGCTGTAGAGCAAATTTCATTTTTTGGTAAGAACAATAGAAGCCCCTTTTTAATGTTTATTTTTGAGAGAGAGAGAGAGAGAGAGAGAGAGAGCGAGAGCATGCATGCAAGTAGGGAAGGGGCAAAGAGAGAGGGGGGATAGAGGATCTAAAGTGGGCTCCATGCTGACAGAATAGAGCCCAATGAGGGGCTTGAACTCACAGACGCTTAACCAACTGAGTCACCCAGGCATGCCAATAGTAGCACTTTTAATAATATGGTTCATGGTATCAGATATAGTATTAATGTCATAACCACTCTTATGCACACATTTTTTGAGTATTTACTCTCATTCTGACTCTGTACTACATGATTACAACATACATTTTCTCATTTAATCCCTATGAGGTAAGTAAATTTATTATTCCCACTTTACAGATGAGGAAACTGAGACTCAGAGAGGTAAGTAATTTGCATAAAGTTAATAACTAAGTACTGAGCTCAGAATTCCCATTGTTAACATCTTCTTGACATTACAGTAGAGGGAATCCTGTATAAATAGTGAGAAGAACTTAGATATCTTGATGAAGCAGTAAATGCTAAATAACTCTTTGAGAATTCTGCCACTTTCCAGACAGATCAGGAAAACAACTTGCCTAGGGTTACAGGGCAAAATAGATACTCAGGATAGAATTATTCCACTGTCAGTTCTCCTCCATAATAAACCTGGTCATCAAATAGACTAAAGGAAATGACTTTAAAATTGACCTGAGAGTGGCTTATAGTTTATTAGTCCCAGTAACTTTCCTATAAAGACAAAAATAGACTTAATATATTTAACACAGTTGAGTCCATCTTAAAAACTCTACCAAAGTGTTCAGGTGTCTTTCACATATCAGTAATATAAATTTTGTAGTAAGACTTTAGATATAATTTGATTGGTGACAACAAAAACTGAATGACATTTCTTTTTCTCTTCCCTGGCTATATTGGCTTTGCAACATTCCCAAAAGTGAACATTTGTTGTCAATAAAGCAGTCAGCTGTGTCACTTGGGGAAGAGATATATGGAGTAGGATGGTATTATTTTGACAATCACTTTTCTTCCAAAGCAATACAGTAAATGTATCTTATTTTGCTCATTTACTCACAACACAATGGTCAAGATGGAAAAAAAAAAGAGCACAGCATAGGTAGGGTCGATAAGAAAGCCATATTGTGTGATTAACAAAGAGAAGCACACTACCTGATGAAGTTAAAGGCATCACCCAGGGAGAATGACTACAATGGCTACAGAAATAATTGGAGAGGGAGTGAAAAGATAAGCATCCACATGTCTGCAAACAGCTTCCTTGCCTGTCTCATTAGGCAGGTGATCTTTTGGTGGTGCCATATTTTAGAAAATAGTCAACTACCAAAAATAGAATTTGTGAAAAATTTGCCATTCATAAAGTGACTATCATTACAGTCTACTCAGTGCAAGATAAAACTGGCTCATCAACTCTTGAAAGTTTTCTGAAAGGATTGAGTATAAAGTAGTTAAAGAAAAGAATGTCTTTTATGCTCAAGTTCTCTGTAGGTTTGAGGTGTCACCAAAAGTTAACACAACTAGAGAAAATAGCTACAAGATCTGTCACCCTAACTACTTAGTACATTCAAAAGCTTTTATCAGATCGTTGAAAGTTCCAGTAACAAACTGTGTTCATTTATTAAAATTAACTATTCTAAATGACAGAGTTTGATAAAAAGTACTTATTTGGTACATATGTATGAAAATTCAAATGGTGACACAGATAAAGGGATCATATGGTGGGTTTTTCCCTGTTCTATAGAAACATTGAATGACTTATACCCCTCTTATACCCTTGTTTCTTATAAGAAATAAAAATACACACATGTTAAGTATGAGATATTCAAAGAGGTTTAGAAAGGTCTAAACTGATTCTATGGAAAACTTATCCAGATGTGATTCCATTATCCAAGTCCGATCCTGGATAGATATGGACAGAATCCATAGACAGATTCACAGTGCCAAAACATTACAAATGCAATGCAGGAAACCTCTGGAGAAACAGTAGGTAGTTAGGTCCCAGTATGTGTGTTGGGGTGGGAAGGAGGCAGGTAAGAACCTAAGGTGGAAGAGGAGCAGGGAGGTGAGGAAAAACTTTCTTATAATGCTCTTTCTTCCATCTTGTATTGCCTTACATAGGGCAACAACTCAGCAACTCCAACTCAATTAATTGGGTGTTCTGTCTCTTGCTGGTAAAAAAATTGCAATCTTTCTTCTATATTGATCTTGTATCCTGAAAACCAACTAAACTGTCTCCAAAGTGCATCTTTTTATACATTTTAACATCTCTGAAATTGAAATGAATCTTATAATCTAATTTATAATCACTATTTTCTAGGTAGTAGTCATCATTGCCTGTGCATGAGTGAACTTGGTCATAGCCATTGTCATCATTTCAGTTGAATTGTATATATAGTTGGTAATACATGTGCTGAATATTAACTGTCAGTTAAAATGTCTTTAAAACAATTACACTATTATTAAGTTTTGGAAAGAAAAGTTATCGAATACACTAAAGGCCCAGAAACAGAGCAACAGAGCATAAACTAGATAATAATATAGTAAATATTCATTATGGGAGGGATAATGAAAATATCATATTTACTTACAAAACAATAACTGAGAGCTATTCAGAAAGAAAAGAAAAGAAAGAAAAGTTCCCATTAGTAGATAAAGATGTGTGACAGGTTATTACCACAATAAATGCAAAATAATTATCTACCATATGTCAAGCAATAACACTGAAGGAAGATCTTCCCCAAACTCTGGAAAGACTGGAGAAATTGACAAATCCCTTGGTACAAATAAAGAGCAATTCATACAGTATGCAGGACTATTGTTAAGGCAGTGTCAGATTTTATATGGCATCATTTTTTTCTTAGTATAAAATAATGATGAGGTTTAACAACTGATAAAAAAATTATACACTTAATGTAAAATAATATGAATGCTAATAATGCTCATTATCCTAGTTGAAAATGACATGTAATTCTTTATAACCCTTTTATTTTTCTTGCCTTATTGTGCTGGCTGGGATCTCCACCAAATACCAAAAGAAGGAAAGGTGAGAAACTGTTGTCTTTTACTGATTCCAAAGGCAAAGATTTCAACATTTCACTTTCAACATGAGGTTTAATGAAAATTGTTGTATATACCTTTAGGGGTTAAGAAACTTCCCTAGTTTGCTTAGAGTTTTAATCATAAGTAGATGTTGTTTTGTTAAAGAATTTTTCTGCATCTATGAAGATAATCATGTGAGTTTTCTCCTTTTATTTTTTTGACATGATAAATTATACTCATTAATTTTTCTAATGTTTAATCAATCTCTAATTCTTGGATTAAATCCAAAATGGCCATAATGTATTATGATGTCCCTTATATTACAGCTGGATTCAATTTAATATATTTTTAGAGTTTTGCATCTATGTTTATAAGCAACATTTTTCCTTTCTTGAATAATCTTTTCCAATTCTCAGTATCAAGATTATGTTAGTCTCATAAGGTCAGTTTGGAAGCTTTCTTTCCTTTTTGTGCCTCTTGAATCGTTTGTTGAAGATTGGAAATAACTTTTCCTTAAATGCTTAGTGAAATTTACCAGGGAAGTCACCTGGTCCTTGAGTTTACAGTGTTGGAAGAATTTTGACTACTAATACAATTTCTTTAATGTTTATTGCTCTATCAGGTTTCCTGTTTCTTTTTGAGTTGGAATGGTGAATAGAACCTATTATAGAATACAATCTATTATATTTATTTTTATATTGTACCTTACATTTTAATAGAATATAACCTATTTAATATATATTTTCTAGCTTATTTCCATGAAACTGCCTATAAATTAATATTTTATTATCTCTTTAATGTCTGCAGCTCTGCTCTACACTTTTACATTCTTTATATAGTTTGTGTCATTTCTTTTTTGCTTCTTCATTCTCATGCACAGGTTTCTTAATTAAATTAGTCTTTTCTTTAAAGATTTCATTTTTAAGTAATCTCCATACCTAAAGTGGGGCTCAAACTCACAACCCTGAGATCCAGAGTCATGTGCTCTACTGATCAAGCTAGTCAGGCATCCTAATTAGTTTTTTTAACTTTTTTTTTTAAGTTTTATTTATCTATTTTTGAGAGAGAGACAGAGAGAGTGAGTGGGGGAGGGGCAGAGAGAGGGAGAGAGAGAGAATCCCAAGCAGGCTCTGTGCTGTCAGCACAGAGCCCAACGTGGGGCTCGAACTCACACACCGTGAGATCATGACCTGAGCTGAAACCAAGAATTGGGCTCTTAACTGACTGAGCCACCCAGGTGCCCCCCTGATTAGTTTTTTAAAAAAACAGTTTGTTCTTGGGGTGCCCAGGTGGCTGAGTCGGTTAAGTGTCCAACTTTGGCTCAGGTCATGATATGGTTCATGAGTTTGAGCCCCATGATAGGCTCTGTGCTGACAGCTCAGAGCCTGGAGCCTGCTTCCAATTCTGTGTCTCCCTCTATCTCTGTTCCTCCCCTGTTCATGCTCTGTCTCTCTCTCTCTCTTTCTCTTTCTGTCTCTCTCTCTCTGTCTCTCTCTCTCCCTCAAAAATAAATTAAAAAAAAAACCGGTTTGTCCTTTTAGTTCTCTATATTTAAAATTTTAATTGTATTCATTAATTAACACTCTATTCTTTTTTTGTTCTTTGAGTTTATTACACTGTTGTTTTCTAGTTTTAATTTGGATAACTACTTTATTAATTTTTTAAATTTTTCCTACTTTTCAAATGTCAGCATTTTAATGCTATAAGCTATATACATTTCCCCCTAGTTTTTTTTGAATCCCACAATATTTGATATGTACCATTTTAATTATTGTCAGTTCAAAATAATTTTTCTTTTAAGTGGCTTCATGCCCAGCATTGAGCCCAAATAGGGACCTGAACTCAACGCTGAGATCAAGACTGGAGCTGAGATTGAGTTCAATGCTCAACTGACAGACCCACCCCAAGTACCCCAGGTCAATGTGTTTTCTAATTTCTGATTTCTGATTTCTTTTTTGATCCACTGGTTTACTTTACAAATGTATATATATTTTTTAATTTCCAAATATACAATTTATAAATTATTGATTGATTCCTAGGTTAATTGTACTATGGTCAGAGAATGTGTCTATATGATTCCAATTCTTAAATACTAGCTGAGATTTGTTTTATGAACCAGATAATGTTCAAATTTTGCATATGTTTAAACAAAATGTGTTCCCTATAATTGCTGGATGCAGTGTTCTACGTATGTCCATTGCATGAATTTTACTACTTATATGGCTTAACCCCAGGAAAAATCAATGAACATTAAGTATGGCACGTTGTCAGTAATGATGAAACCATATGCCAAGACTATGAGTGGTTCACAAAATCATTAACTGGACATTTTGTTCACACCCTCCAGTGGTATGTTCAATTTTTGACATTAATGTTACAGAATTAGTGGTCACAGACAGATTGATATTGGGCTACTTTCATTATTATTTACTCATTAAAGTCAACCTAAATGATATGCAAGAGAATATGGAACAAACTTGTATTATACTTACACAGATAAGTATACAGATATATACTTACAGAATGTTTAAAAAAAACCAAAACCAGAAGAGCAACTACTATGTGATGATCAAAAAAAACACCTCCCTTTCTCTCTTCCCCTCCCCTGCCCGGGCTCGCTCTCTCTCCCTCTCTCTCTTTCTCTCAAAAATAAATAAACATTTAAAAAAGAGAGGGGGGGGTGTTCCTGGGTGGCTCAGTCAGTTAATCCTCTGACTTCAACTCAGGTCATGATCTCGCAGTTCATGAGTTTGAGCCCCATGATAGGCTCTGTGCTGACAGCTCAGAACCTGGAGCCTGCTTCCAATTCTGTGTCTCCCTCTCTCTCTTCCCCTCCCCTTCTCAGGCTCTCTTTCTCTCTGTCTCAAGAATAAATAAACATTAGAAAAAAACAACAAAAACTTTAGTACTAGATATTGCAGCAACCAATATCAATAAATGAGGGTGTAGCACACAATGAAATAATTTATTTGCTGCAAGCTGCCGAAGAAGCAACCAAGTTCATTTGCTTTAAAAGTGCAAGTATATCTTACCTGACACCTGCTGAAAAAATTCTTCCATCATTCTACTCAAAAGAAGAATCTGGGGGCGCCTGGGTGGCTCAGTCGGTTAAGCGGCCGACTTTGGCTCAGGTCATGATCTCGCAGTCCCTGAGTTCGAGCCCCGCGTCGGGCTCTGTGCTGACAGGTCAGAGCCTGGAGCCCGTTTCAGATTCTGTCTCCCTCACTCTGACCCTCCCCCGTTCATGCTCTGTCTCTCTCTGTCTCAAAAATAAATAAACGTTAAAAAAATTTTTTTTAAAAAAAGAAGAATCTGAAGTTATTGTGCATGCAGTGAAAGTTGAGACAGAGAAAATTTTTTATGACTTGTTTTTTTAATCTTGAAAGCTAATCACATTGTTGCTTTGCTCCATTTCTAAATCCAATGCTTAAAATTTTTCTCAATTTGATGGTTGTATGAACTATTAAAGACAAAAAAGAGATAAAAAGCATATGTGTGGACATTAGTCTTAAATCTACTTCAGAAATAGTCAGACATAATCTTCTTCAAGCCATACCCCAAACTGCAGTTTGCTTCAGTGAAATTGCATCACCACCACAGACCAAATTTTCAAGTTCTTGAGTTGAAGTAAAGCCATGTTTTTGATAACCCGTTACCATTAGAAAGACAGAATGCATAATAACTGGTGCCAACATTCCCATCAAAAAGCCCTATACTAGCCAAGTGAAAGAAATGATACCTATTTCTCACCTGACCCTACTTCAAAGTGTATATTATAAAAATGCAATATGGTGGTCACAGTGTCACCAACGGAACTGATACTAATCAACAGCACTGAGAAATCAGTGGGCCGTTCCAAATGTTTAAAACTTGGTCACTAGGGGTGCCTGGGTGACTCAGTTGGTTAAGTGTCCTACTTTGCCTCAGGTCATCATCTCATGGTTTGTGGGTTTGAGTCCCATGTCAGAGCCTGCTTCGGATTCTGTGTCTTCCTCTCTCTCTGCCCCTTCCCCACTCATGCTCTCTCTCTCTCTCTCTCTCTCTCTCTCTCTCTCTCTCAAAAATAAATCATAAAAGCAATTTAAAAATTTGAACAATATCTTGGTTACTAAAAATTATAATATTTAAATTATGATAATTATAATTTGAGGCAAAATTTAAAATTTCACTTTTATACAACAGAATTTATTTTATTAGTATGGCATTTATGTTTGGCTTCAATTTTGATTAAATATTGATTTCAATACCCTACTAAAATGCACATTAGCTGTACTTCCAAAATATTACCTAGAGAATGTCTTATACATGTACATCCAGACACATGTTCAAATTGTTCATAGCAGTACTGTTTATAATTTTAAAAACTGGAAGCACAAATGCCTATCAACATTAAATTGAAACAAAACTGTGGTATATACATACAATCAAATGCTACTTAAAGGCAAGAAGAAACAAACTTGAGATAAACACATCAACAGACATGAATCTTAGAAACATAATTTTAGTGAAAGAATCAAGTCACTGAAGAATACATGTGATACAAATTCCATTCATGTAAATTCAAACTAGACAAAATTAAACATTTATTGTCTGAAGATACATTTGCAGATGTTAAAACTGTATCTAAAAAAGAGCAAGGGAAGAATAATACACAATTCAGGATCCTGGGTACCTCTGAGAAAGAAGCAGTGGAATGGGATAGTTGAAGAACACTTATGAAGCTGTAAGTTAGTGATAATGTCCTAGTTCTTGGGGTAGGTGATGAATTCATATGCTTCATTATATTATTATGAAAGTGAATGAAAATAGCACTCTATGCATAGACACAAGGATAGTGTGCCATGAACCAAGAATTATGACTAATACAATTCTGTGCACCTGGGACCCAGGGGATGATTATCCCAAAAAAGCAGGGTAGTGCTTCCTGACCATGGCTATGACTTGTGGAAAGAAAGAGCTGTGACTGGGAGCTTCTAAGGTACTGGAAACTCTCCAGTTCCCAATCTAGATGGTCATTATATAAGGGCTCACTTCGTAACTATCTAGTAAACTGCACTTACAAGTTTCATACCTCTTTCTGTATGTATAAAATAGTCCATAATTTTTAAAAGGCAAAAGCAAATTAGCAGACACATACAGATACAAGGATATGTACATATTGCATATTCACTTGTATATATTAAACACATGGGGGTGAGTTGTGGTGGAAGCGGACAACGGCAATAGTTACTGGGGATGCACGATAAAGAGTCTGCAAATCTGTTTCCAATAAGTTAGTGGTTTGGTCAGTTTGCTTGCACTCCATGTCTGTAACTGATTATCATGGGAAGAAAACTATACACTTAAACCCAAGGCTTAGAACAGCTCCATTGCAGCAACAAAATTTCCACAGGCATCAGATAGGATTGCTTTCTATAGCCTCTTTGCCAGTACTCCATTATTTACTATTTTTATCCTCCTTGACCAGTTCTTTCTCCACTATACTTTATTAAAATATATTTATCATTTATTAAGCACAATTTTGGAACAGAAAATAAATCTTAAGTCCACCAAACTAACATAACTATATTGTTTTGCACATTTTCTTTCCACTCGCATACATATTTTTAAACAGATGCGATAATAATGTAAATAGTGTTTTAATTCCACTGTTCGCCTTAACATCATATTAACATTTCTCCTTGTTATTCATGGTCTTCATAATTATAATTTTAATGGCTGAGTAATATTCCATAGGCTAATGCTCCATAATTTACTAAACAATTGTGCAACTGTTTTATACATATATTGTTTCTCAGAGACATTTTTGCAGCTGTTATTATAAAGCTGCTACAATGAATATTTTCTTGCATGTGGATATTTTGCTTCTGTGGAATTATTTCCTTAGGACACATTCCCTGGGGTGAGATTCCTGGGTTAAGGGCTATGACTACCTCTACAGCTCTTGTTTTGTGTTGCCATATTGCTTTCAAGAGAATCACACTAGTTTACAATTATCACTGGCAGTGTACCAAAATGCCAATTTGAATGTAACTATCTGGCATTTGTGGGATTAATCATTTCTGCCATTCTAAATTCTTTCTCCCAAGATAAAAATTCTTGACTCCTTGCTTTTCTCCCTTTTGAAACATTAAAATCCCTGATTTTAGCTGGTCCAAAATTTCTTCACCAGCTAAACTGTATTGCCACAACTTTTTTTTAAATGTTTATTTATTTTTGAGAGAGAGAGAATGAGGAGGGGCAGAGAAAGAGGGGAACATAGGATCTGAAGCAGGCTCCACTGACAGCAGAGTGCCCAATACAGGGCTCAAACTCATGAGCTATGAGATCATGACCTAAGCCAAAGTCAGACGCTTAATCCACTGATTAATAGTTTGGATCTGGTACAAAGTAGGCTCACCATCTCCACCACCTGCTGTTTCTTTTGTGGGAGGAGCTCATAATGGCTATAACCAGGCATTTGTTATAAGGAGTCCATATTGCACAGGATTCCTGCCTTGCCCAAGTGTATATCAGTTTTTTTAAGATCTTTGTTCCCAAACAGACTTTCTATATTAAATACTATGCTTGTTTTTCTGTCTAAATCTTGGACCTTAACCTTCTCCCTATACCACCTACAGCATGTCCTGTTTGTATCTTATCCTTTATTTTTTGAAAGCATTTCTTTTCAAAAAAGCTCTCTTTTTCGGCCAGTCTTTCCACATAGGAAAGGGCTATTTGAAATTACCATCCTGCCATTGCCACTTTCTGTTGTCTGTATTTTGAAGCACAAGAAAATTAGAGGCCAGAACAGGATTCATTGAGTAAGTCCAGGTCTGGGCTTCTTTGCTCCAGTGGGAGCCCATCACAGTATCCTGGTGACATGACCAGTTATGCGTAGGCCTACTCAAAATACCTCATCAGGGAATCCACATACCTGCTGGAGAAGCATAGAGAAAACACTGAAATTGATGCCAGAAATTTGGAGGCGATTTTACCTTGTTTTCTAAGATTAACTCTTTTTTTTTTTTTTAACGTTTATTTATTTTTGAGACAGAGAGAGACAGAGCATGAATGGGGGAGGGTCAGAGAGAGGGAGACACAGAATTGGAAACAGGCTCCAGGCACCCAGCTGTCAGCACAGAGCCCGACGCAGGGCTTGAACTCACGGACCGTGAGATCATGACCTGAGCCGAAGTCGGCCACTCAACCGACTGAGCCACCCAGGTGCCCCTAAGATTAACTCTTAAATGTGTATTCTCTCACACTTTCTTCTTTTATTTTATTCTTCTAACCTCCTTTTGCATTTTCTCCTCTTTAAGAGCACACAGTTGAACTCTGCAACTTGTCCAGAGTCCCTAAGGGAAACAGAACCCCTAGTAAACTAATTTCCACCATAAGGACAAATACTTGGCACTAAAAATAGTTTGTGCTGCAGCTGTAGAGAACACCAACAAAAAACACCAACACAATCAATATTGTTGATTAAAGTATTTAAATGAATACTTCATTGTACACCTGTTAAAATTCCAAGAGAAGGTAACTTACCCTCCTCTTACTTTCCACGTATCCATCAAACCTCTGTTAGAATATGCTACAATAGAATGATATTAAAATTTACACTCAGAGACCACAGTTTTACAAAAAGCATCTACCCTAGAATATATCCTATCTTTTTTTCCCCTCTTTTCTGCTGACTGTTTGGGAAAGGAATAGCCATTTCTTATGCTATACAATAGCAGACATACTAGGCTAAACACACCACACAAAGGCAAAGCTGTTTCAACCACTTGTAATAAGTAGCCATGGCCTTCCATAGGTTGGCTTCAATTTTAACGCTATTACATAATTTGAGAACAATTCTCAAAATGAAAATGGGCATGCAATGCTCCCTTTAACACGTTATCACCTCTAAGATCATCTTTTGTGCCTATTTAAACCTCAAATTAATTTCGTAGGCAATAACATTTACCAGTAAGTATATGTCATCCCGTATTGCAACTTGGGTTTCTACCTGAAACGTTTTTCTTTTAGACCTAGCTGCAAAGTTGATATATCTAATTTCAGAATATTTGTATGCCAAACTGTAAAAATCTATAAGTTATAGCAGATAACTCTCTGAGCTTTAATTTTTTATAAGGGGAACAAAACTTTCAGACTGTGTTTCTATGTAAAGCAAAAATGACTGTCAGCTAAACAAGTAGCCCAGGCTTGGTCCACAGGACTCAAAATATCCTATAAAAGGCAAGGGCCATTGACAGACTGCATGAGGAATTTCAAAGTAATGAAGACACAGACAGGAATACTGGGGACAAAGATACTGGGACATCTGAGAGGCATCACTCCTCCGTGTGAGTAGGAGCTCACAAAGATCTGGAGGGGTCGTGGGGGGAAGGCAATTTTCACAGTTTTCCCCCCAGAATTATAGGTTTTTAAAATATCTTCCTGTATCCTCCTCCCACCAAAGCAAATGAGTTTTGGTACATTTCTGAATACCAAGGAAAACAGATAATTCTAAATGCTTCTAAAGAGATACAAACAGACTATCAAAAAATTGATGTGAGAAATCTTATATGAAACACTAGATTCTGGAAAACAATAAAGCAAGGTCTTTAAGCTATATCTATTTTGAACATAGATTTCTTTGTTAAGCCAACAAATAAAGGAATATAATTTTAGACACATGAAGGTTCAGAGGCATATCCAAGAATCCCTTCTGCGAGAATATACTTCAGCAAAGACTTGAAATTTTTTTGGTTCCAAGAGTTTAAGTAAATCTCTATCCAGTCATTATTGATTACTAAACTAATGGAACAGTGACTTCAGGTGCCAGGCACAAAGTGAGAGCATTTATGTTATATGATTCTAAGACTTAATATAAAACTACAGAAAACAAGATGGTGTAGTATTGGGTGAAAGGAGATAAATTGATCAGTGGAACAGAATAGAAAGTCCAGGATTAGACACATGCAGATATGGTCATTTGGTTTCTGATAAAGTTACCATAGGAAGGTGGAGGTTGGGTGGGGAGCACTGACTGCAAAGCATTTCTAGGAAAATTTCAGGCAGTGAAGGAAATGGTCTAGATCTTGATTTTGGCTGTGGTTACACAGCAACTTATATTTGCCAAAACACTGAATTTTACTTAAAATTGGTGAGTTTTATTATTTTTAAACTATGATAGCACTGATTCAAAACATGAAAAGAAAAAATATATAAAACTAGATTTCTTGACCATACGAACTTGAACTTTGAGGAGTGAGTGTACCTATGTCTACAACATTTTTTACCTACATTTATTAATTTTCATTAATATATCATATAAATGTATGGTGATAATTAAGATAAATTGAAAGACTTGGTTTCTAAGAAGAATCCAGGATTACTGGGACAAATAAGTATCTAGAACTAAAATCTGAAGTTCTCTCAATAAAGCACAGGAGAAGATAGGGGAGTTATAAAAGCATGCCAAATGTCTTGGTTAAAGTAGGAAGGTGTAAGGAGATGAAATATGTGTAAGAAAATATAACGAAGCCATAGATAGGAAGGAGAGCCTAGACAGAAAGATATAAACATGCCTTCAAAATCCCTGAGGAAAAAAGCAAACTGAACAAAGAAAAGCAATGTAGGTAAAGGTAAAAGAGTTATAATAAATCCAAATGTATTGTATTTTCCTAATAATAGATTTGGAACCAAACTTCTGGTATGTGCTGTGTGCAAGAGCCATGCTCAAGTCAAATAACATAGAATGTTGAAAATAAAGAAGGCAAAGTTCTGTCAGGCAAATGCCAGCAAGAAGAAAGCAGGAGTGGCAATAGCCGCTTCCAACAAAACAATTCAATTGGAAGAACTATACAAGATAAGGTGTAATTACGATTTAAATTATTTACCATAGCCAGAGGACACTAGAAATGGTCTGCATAACTGAGAGCTCTTCAAGTAAGATTGAGTCCTTGAAACGAACCAGATATGTGGTGATTGATGAACAGAAAAGAATTTGGAAATTTCTGATGGGAGGAGTCAAATAAGGAAAATGTGACGGCAAATATGACCATACAATTTTGAAACTCTTTCTTTCAAGAAATGGACTCTACTTCCTTGCCCCATGAATACTACTTGTAGTTGACTTTACGCCTTGTTTGCCCGAACCGAACGTATCAAATGACATTGTGCAAGTTTCCAGCCTAGGACTCCATTGGTCTTGCAGACTGTGCCTTTGTGCAGGGAGACTTTTTCCCTACCTGTACACAAGCTCAAGCTGGCCATTTGGAGACCAAGATACCTTCTGGAGAAAGGGCCCCAGTGGTTCCAGCCCTCCCAGCTGAGGCCCCAGACATGTGAAGCAGCCAAGTAGAAATAGTCAAGCCTTTCCCAGACTAAAGACGACCCAGCTGAGCCCTGTCCAAATAGAACCATGAGCTAAATAAAATCATTTAATGTCCCTATGTTTTTGGGTGAACAACCAATTTATAAAGGTTTTTGTTGTTGTTGCTGGGGCGCCTGGGTGGCTCAGTCGGTTAAATATCTAACTCTAGATTTCAGCTCAGGTCATGAGCTCATGGTTTGTGAGTTCAAGGCCATGCTAACAGCACAGAGCCTTCTTGGAATCCTCTCCCTCCTCTCTCTCTCTCTCTCTCTCTCTCTCTCTCTCTCTGCCCTTCCCCTGCTCATGCTCACTCCCTCACTCTAAAAAAAAATAAATAAACTTTAAAAAAGAAAGGTATTTTGTTTGAGACATCATAAGATGAGGCAACTCTTCCTGTCAGCAGCAGGAAGAGTTCTGTGTTTGGGGAGGTGTTAAATATCTCTCACACGTGCACTGCTGATCATGCCTCTTTAAGGCGTAACCACAGGTCCGGGGGTTTATAGCAGTAGAACAGGGGTCCTGCCTCATACTACTCAATCTCAGTCTGATCCCCTCCAGGCTACTTTACCCCACAGCTGTGCTTGCCTCTAAATTGATAGAGCTGATGCTGGTGCCAAAGGCAAAGGAGTGAGTGTCATCTGGCTCTTGGGGTCACACACAGAAAATTTATGTAAATGTGGCGTCACATGTCACAGAGCGCCTTTCAAACTGAAATTCTGGGAACAGGGCAGAGTTGAGTGACTGAGAGGCCATGAAGCAGTGGGGTACCATACAAAAACAGTGGCCTTTACGAGTCAGGGAGACTCAGTTTGCATCACAGCTCTGACGCACAATAGGCATGTGTGCTAAGTCAACTTCTCTGAGCTTCAGTTTGCTCCTCAACAAATTATCTACCTTGATGAGGCTCTGGGAGAATGCAATGTGGCTGAGACTGTTGGAACTGGAGTCAGACTACCTGTTGGACTGAGTATTAATCTCCCTATACCTTAGTTTTCTCATCTATAAAATGGAAGGATAGCGGTACCTAACATTCTTAAGACACTGCTTGGTGCATAGTAAGTGTTTAATAAAATGTTATTTCTTGCTCTCATTGTTCCTTCCTTTATTCCCTTCTATATTCATAAAAGAACAACCAAGAAAAGAGCTCTAAACTCCTACTTTCTAGAGTTATTTGAGAATCAAAAGGAGGAAAAGCACATTGCACAATCCCTAACATGTAAGCAATCACAAAATGGTACAAGACAGGAGGGGAGAGAGGCACCTGGGTGGCTCCGTCAGGTTGGGTGTCTGACTTTGGCTCAGATCATGATCTTGTGGTTCATGGGTTTGAGCCCCACATTGGGCTCTGTGCTGACAGCTCAGAGCCTGGAGCCTGCTTCAGATTCTGTGTCTCCCTCTCTCTCTGCCCCTCCTTTGCCCTGTCTCTCTGTCTCTTAAAAATACATGAACTTAAAAAAATTTTTTTTAAAGATGAGGGGAGATGAAAAGCCAGTCACTGTGGGTCAGGGAGACAGAGAAGAGCTTCAGGCTGGTCACACAGGACATAAGGAGTACATGCAGATTGACATGATCTGTCAACTTCAGGAACTTGTATTCAGGTTTATACTTTAAATTTACACAGCTTGGAAAGAGTTTAAACTTTGCATCCAGATGGATTTGGCTCCAACATGTCTTGGGCATGTTATTTAAAAATGTTAGCCAGAAACTGGGGATAATTGTTCATACCTTTCAGGTGCTTTAAAGAAATACATAAAATGTATGTAAGACACCTGAAACATGATCTATTCTTAATATAGAGTTATTTGTCCTCAGAGCTGGGGAATGCAGTATTATCACCCTTTTAACTAAACACTGGAGAATGTAAGTGGCTTTCCTGTGGGCACGCAAGCATGACAGCACTCAAGCCCAGATTTCCTGAATCTCAATCTACTGGGCTGCTACCCTGTGAGTCTAAACTAGGCAACACAGCGTTGTGGCTAATGACTCAGATTTTAGACATAGGCTGCCTAGTTCCTATTTCTATGTAACCTTGGAGAAGCTACTTAATCATTTAGTCATTAGTTTACTCATCTGTTAAAAAGGGACTAAGACTGCCTATGTCAGGGTTATTGTGAGGATACATACATGTAAAGTGCTTGGCACATGGTGAGTGTGCTCAGTAAACGTTAGCTATTCTTACATTACACTGCTTCATCCAGTTAACCTGCATGGATCCCTTCTGTGGGGTGCTTTACAGCCAACCTACTCTTCGGCAACTGCAGAGCAGGAGAGGATTGTTTCACTAAAATCAGGTTATACCAACCATAAGACTCTTAAATACAGAGAACAAACTAAGAGTTGATGGGGGCACTGGAGAGAGGGGAAAATGGGTGATGGACATTGAGGAGGGCACTTGTTGGGATGAACACTGGGTGTTCTATGTAAGTGATGAACCATGGGAATCTACCCCCAAAACCAAGAGCACACTGTACACACTGTTATGTTAGCCAATTTGCAATAAATTATACCAAAACAAAACAAAAAATAAAATAAAATAAAATAAAATAAAATAAAATAAAATAAAATAAAATCAGGTTATGCCAAGCAGAAACAAGGAAACAGAACCAAGACCATGAACCAAATCTTTTCCTCTAGTTGTGTGACTTTGTGGGCATGCAGTGCATGAACTCAGCTCCAAGTGCCAATCGAAATGGTTTTCCTAGCCTGGTGCTGAAGCCAAGGCGTTTTCTCCTGACTCCACTGCCGGGCAGTTTTGAAACTGGCTGAGTCAGCCACAGCTTTTCACTCCCATTATGATCCAATGTTTAAGTGTAATTAAAAGTGCACCCACCTTCTCTTCAAACCATTAGGAAGAGGGGTGGAATTTTGAACAACTCTGTCCTTTACCAAGATATCTCAGCATAGTTCTTGGTGCTAATGCAGCTCTGGGTGTGCAATTACCCTGTCACCTAGAGGAGCTATTACTTTCCTTCTTCCTTAAAGGACAAACATGAGACACAAAAGCATCCATCAAGATGAAGGATTAAAAATATTTTAAGAGGTGTCATTATTTACATACTACATGGCCCATAACAAAGCTGACAGATCCAAACTGTGGTCCAATGAGCTGACAGCTTGAAATATCAAAGCTTCATCCACCAAAAGCGGCAGCAGGATTTAGTGGACGGGAGGCAAGTTATAACTGAGAGAGGCAAGGAAGTGTTGGGGTCTATACCTATGCAGAAATAGGCTTTGGGGATGGAGTGCTAGACTGGGTAAATGGCCCAAACGATAGAAAGCAATGAAGAGAAAAGAATGGCTACTGGACCTGAGGCATTTTTCACAATGAACATATCTATTCTTCCCAATGGCTCTGCAGGAGAGGTAATCCGGCTTCTATTTTGCAGATGACAAAACCAAGACCCCAAAAGAAGTTGCCTCAATCGACAAGGTCACAGAGTAATGTCAGACCCAGGATTCAAATCAGCATCTCCCAGGCACCAAAATGTCTGCTTTTTCTGCAGCTCCTGCTCTTCCTTATGTTAAGCATTCTATGATAGAGGATTTCTCTAATTACTACCCAGATATTTCAAGCAAAATAAGATTGCCACACAGTTCCCACTTAGAAGATATTTGTCTCAGTAAGGAGACAGTCACTTAGATTCTAAATATGTCATTCTCTCTCTCTCTCTGCACCCCCTTCCTCTCTGTCTTTCTCATACACTGTAGAGATGGACTAGCCAACACAGGAGGACAAATAAAGGGAGTCGTTAGAAGAAAGGGTATGAGAATAAACTATGAGAAACCATGAATGTCAGGTTCTCGACTTATAATTGGCTTCATTTGGGAGTTAAGTACATAAAGGAGAACATGGACCAAGCCCTTTATGTGTAATTATCAGGAAAGTGATTTTGAGCTGATATCTTGTTGCTCTGCATGTCTACTCCTGTCTGAGACCCTGTGCTGCTTATGTTCGTATTCTAATAAGGCTCCACCACAGTTCAGACAATAGAACAACACCTACAGCTGTGAACAAACCACTAGATTCCATACTTCTTTGCCAATTCCTAACAATTAGATAATTTTATCAACGACACAATGCTAGAGGAGGTAAATGATCTGGGGCACAGGTGCCAATGAGTAGAAACTTTTAATGGCATTACCACTCACAACCACTTAATATCTGTTTTTATAATTTCCCCTCTTGACATGTTCCTTTCTTCCTCTTCCTTGTTTTTTGCTGACTTTGTCTTTTTCATCTCTCCTCTCTTTCCAATGTCCACCCTATCAGTGGCACTCAAGGATAAAGAGTTTTCTCATCTCTGATTAAAATATCCAAAGATTCCCACGGGTTTTCTTCTTCTCAAGAACATACTACTATATTCTGACCATACATTAGTTACTTTTGGAATAAGTTAATATCCCTAGATGGTATGTGTAACCCTTTCCTAGGGAAATGGCTTGAACTCCTTGGTTCAGCCACTATCACCTTTCTTCAGGACCACTTCAATGACCTCCTAGTGGCATCCCTAGTTACAGTCTCCCCCCTGTAATCCATTCTCACACAGCAACTAGAATTTGGTTTTGTTTTCTTTTTAAATACAAATCCATTCATATTACTGCCCTGTTTAAAACTCTCCAGTGATTTTGATCACACATAGAAAAAACTCTGTGGACAAGAGCTGGTACCTGCCTCCCTCTCTACCCTCATCTCCTACTGGTCTTCCTCCCTCACCTACTCCAGCGACAAGGACCTTCCTTCCATTCCTACAGTCAGCCAAGCTGGGTCTCTCTTTGAGCCCTTGAACTAGCTGGTCTTCCTATGCCTTCCTGAAATCTTCCCATGGCCAGTTACTTTTGTCATTCAAGTCACTGTTTCATGTTGTTTTCTGAAGGGAGCCTTCTCTGCTTATCCAAACAAAAGCATCCCCCAGGCTCCATCCATCACATCAGCCTGTTATGTTTTCATCATATTTTCTTGCTTGTTTCTTTATTTTCTGTTCGCTTTCCACCTCCACTAAATGCGTCCTCCATGAAATCTGGAATTTGCTTCTTTTGCTCACAAATCTCCATGCCCAGAACAGTGCCTGGCGTATAGTAGGTACTTTATTTTTAGAAGTGTAGAATAAAGGAATCCGCATTCACAGTATCTTTTTAATGAAAAAAAAAAATTCTACACTATAGCACATCTACATTTTTTGTAAATGGAGTATATGTGTATGTATCTGTGTGTGCATACAAAGTAAATATTAAAGTAGCAAAAATAATAACAGTGGTTATCTCTAGGTGATTATAAACAGTTTTTATCATTTCTTCTCTTTTGGATAATGTTTGTAATTTCTAAGTATTCTTTAATTATCATACATTTGCCTGGGATTCCCTAGCAAGCTCTTACTCCTCAATACTTTCACTGAGTCTGCCCAGCAGCGTAAAGTGGGGGGACAGCCCACCTCTGTATAGCCCAGTAACACCTCCCCGCCTACAGGTACCTGGGATCTCAACTGTGAAGTTGCTCCCCTCAGTCTATGGTTTGTGTGAGAATGTGGAAAACACAATCACACACCATGACAGCCATGGAGTTGAGCAGAAATCTAGCTGACTGAAATGCCTACCCCAGGAAATATCCCTGTGGTATTTTCAAACACAGAGACAAGGTACATACAAATCACACAAATCTGTAGACCTTAGCAGAGAGTTTGAGACATGTGGATACTCAATAAACCTCTATTGAATAGAATGGAATATTACAGCCTTTATTGTTCACAATAAAATAAGAGGCAGAACACACAGCTTGATGTTCCCATCCTGGAACGGCTCTGAGGTTCTTGCCCTTGGCAAAATGACCTCATCAACCTCACAAACCTAGACCTTGCGGTTTGAAGAGGATGGAAATTATGGAAAGAAAGTAAAGGTAACCATGGCCCTGGCATCGTTTTGCCATCACTTCCAAGGTATTTCCTTCTCACTTCACAATGAGGAACTGGGAAAACAGCTCATCTGTAAAGAAGAATTAGATGGTTTTGAGTTTTGCCTTCCTTAACAATTCTTCAGGGGTACATGGCATTCAGTGGCAACCACTGTCATCTTCTCTTTCTCAGCAGTGACAACCATATCAGCTTTGGTTATGAGGTTATGCAAAATCAATTGTTCAATACCTTAATTATCAGCTATTCTGAAAAAAATTGAAATTATCAGTGAGAGTCAGCAAGCCTGATGCATACAATATATCGGTGAGAAAAACATAAGTTAGCTAACTGCTCAGTGAACACATTTGGGCCTCTGCAATTTTCATTATGACAAATTGTTGACCCAAGATAGATTTTCTGACCAGTCTGCTATCATATCGTTCTGCTAGGGCAATTCCATTGCAGCCAAGGGTGAAGCTTGAAGGGGGAAAATGAAGCTAAACGTTACAAGGCTAAGACTTAGCATGTTTTCAGATCAATAATCAGCCTTTGTGCAAGTGAGGTTGGAATATATAGAGGGAGCCTCTCAGATTTGTTTTTATTAAGGTGAAGTGGGTTTTATTGCAGCTGTTATGATCAATTGAAGGCAAAAAAAAAGGGAAAGAGAAATCTACACAGAGGAGAGGAGGGGCTCCTCCCAAGGGAATCTAGAAGTTCGCCATGTTGGCCTAATCGCACCTGACACACTGTGATCCTGGTGAATCTTCCCCAAAAGCGTTTCCATCTGGAAACCAGCAAAGAGTGCAGTGCATGTTTTGTAGCTTCATGGTTGCAGAAATTTCCCTGTAATTTGTCATTCCCATGATGTTTCTTAAAAGTGTTGTGTGTGATAACAAAATGAACATTCTTATGGCCGAAGCTGGAATCACAATCATGTTTTCTACTCAAGTTCAGTACAATTATGCACAACTTTGTCTATGAGAAAAAGGGGGTGGGATTTGTAAACAAAAGATCCAGATTCATTGAGTGAAATTGAAAAACAGATGGGAGATGTATGATTCTTTGCACAAACATGTCAATGAGGTACCAATAAGCCATGTGACTCAGATCCTCTCTCCTTCGACATTTGTGCTACCTCAGCTTTAACTCGTTTTCAGAGGGAGTAAGTGATCATGACAGCAACAGCTTAGTGCAGTGAAGCCTCATTAAGCCCATCGTCACTTATTTGGTTTTCTGAGTTTGGTAGCACTTCTTTCTGACACTCTCTTCTGCCCTGGAGTACCTTGCTTTCCAGCACTGCCCTGTCATTGTTTACGCTGCACGCCCTACACCGAAAATGTGCCCACCCCGTGTCCACCTGCCCCCACTCCTATGGGCCCCACTCCTTCCATCTACCTCCAGGCTACTGTCCCCAGCCTCCTTCATCAGAAATTCTCCCCGACAGCCCTGTCCTCATGCTGCCCTTTGTCCTTGCTCCTCACCCAGTATTTTACTCCAGGCTCTGCCCATATAAACCTAAGGCCTGAATTAACCCCTCCACACCTCAGTAATGTGGAAATAATAACAGTATTGTTCTCACCAAGCTTTGTGAAAATTAAATGAAATAAAGCATGTAAAATACTTAGCACCGTGACTTACAAAGAGTACACATTCAATAAACACTGATATTACTATCTTTTTAAATCATAACATCTTCATTTCTTTTTAAGAAACCAATTTCCTCCACTTTTGGTGTATGTGGCTCAGATGGAGCTGACAGAGAACCTCCATGCATCCCCTCCTTTTCCAGAGGCAAGTGCATGACATTAGGTCAAACCAGAGCATCTGTCCCACTGGCCACAGTGACTGGTATACTGCCCCAATTTATGAGGGACTATTGGGAAAGGGAAGATTTCTTTTCACTGCATTTTCTGCATGGTGAGATGTAAGCTTGGGGCTGCCGATTGCTGGACACATAGGGTGGGGCACATTTTCAGTATGGGGCAGGGATAAAGGGAGGGCCCTTCTGGAAATGAAACCAACACAGCTGAAATTATACAGAGACAGGGAGATGGAGATACAGGGGCAGGGGGTGGAGGGAGACAGGGAGATTCCAAATGATAAGGTTTGAGCACCTAGATCTAGTTGTGCCTGAAAACAATCACTGCCCATGACTGGCCACATACAGAGTCCTGACTGGACAAGCTCCTCTGCTTCCAGTGCCTCCGGGATTTTGAGATCCCAGTGGGCAAAGCCCACCCTGCCACAACAGCCCTGCTGCTACTGGTGATGCAAAAGGGGTGCTCAATGTCTTTTGAGCTAACTCATTTTCAGATCACCCCAAACTCAAGCTGAGCCAATGACCTCGGCTGCCTGGTGCTCTTCAACCAGGCTGATCCTGCTGCTGAATCAGCCCCTTTCCAGGGAGAGAGCAGTGGCCTGGAGGTCACATTTTCTTCCATTCCTAGGAAGATGCCTTTCCACTGCCTCTGCACTCAAGAGCTTCCCTGGATGTTGAGTTGCCCCTCAGGAGGCCCTTGACTATCCTCCAGGTCTCCACACCATACCAAGTGACAGAAATAAGGAGCTGCCTGGTGACCCCAACCATGAAGCATTCACTGATCACTACCCTCCCGTAGACAAGAAGGACTAATCCCAGAGAGCTCACATCTCTGGTTTCTTCAGGCACCATCAGAGAGCCAACCTGATCATTTTAATTTATCATCACATCCTCTTTGTTCTCCCACAGCTTGCGTGTCATCCTCTGGTGTTCAGTCTGTTATTAGCAATTTCCGCATACCTCAACCTCTTCTCTGAAACTGTGCTTTGCTCTCTGGCTCTAACTCAATGGTTCTCAGAGTGTGATCTGTGGACTGGCAGCATCAGCAGCTCCCAGGAACTTGTTTTAAATGTAGACTCTCAGGCCTTACCCCAGAACTACACAAACAGAAACTCTGGGGATGGGGCCCAGAGGTCTGTGTTTTAAAAAGTCCCCCAGAGGATATCGATGCTGTAACTGGAAGTAGGATTTCGCTTGAAGATGCTGCTTTCCTATCAACATTCTCAAAGATGGTTTCCCACCCCTGCCAATCTCCCCCACAACCTGTATCTCAGGCATAGGGGGAGGGTATGTCCTGCTGGTTCTGCCCTCCTGCACCCAAACCCACTGTCTTCCATTCAACCAGACCTTTAGTATGCAGGTCATCAAAGTTTGGTGCCCACCATCCTTTTGGGTAGTTGCCATCTATCAGCATCAAGGTTCCAGCTCCTCAGTTATGGCAGTTAGAGTATCTGAACCTCTGACTCCATCTCTGCCTCTACTCCTGCAGTCATTCTAAGTGACTTTGACATCCCCAGTGGATGTCAACCACTATTGCCTGACATATTATACTCTACCCTCTACTCAAACGCCTCCCTCCTATGGTCCTAACTTAGGCATCATTTTTACCAATAACAAACACAACGTCTCAATTCATCCTACCCTCTGAATACTTCTACCCTTCCAACTCTCTTACTTAGGACCTCCCAATCTAACTCTCTTTTGACCCCACAGGAATGGTCAGTCTACTAAACCCCACCTTCACTCTCCTCATGATTTCCAAATCTACATCTCCAGTTATGACCCTTCCATGAGCTACAGACATATATTTATGACTACCTACAGGACATCTCTATTTGGATGTCTAAAAAGCCACCTCAAACTTAATATGTATTTAAGCTCTTGATTTTCATCTCCCCAACTTTTCCCGGTGTTTTCCAACTCACTAAATGTACTGCCATCCAGGGAGTTTTTCAAACCAAAACCTCAAAATTGCCATCTCTAATTTTTCTCTTTCCAACATATCCTTCATTCAGCACTTCAGCAAGTACTGTAGACCTGACTGTCAACATAAATCCCAACCCAAACACTCCTCACCATCTCTAATGTGGAAAGCTTCAGTTAGTCTCACTTAGATTAATGCATCATCTCTTAATTGTTTCCCTCTTTCCCTTTTGTCTCCCAAATCACATGTGCCACACTGCAGCCATGGTGATCTCAATGCTTACAGTAAACCACACCACCCACTTCTGTCTTTTCATGGTAAAGAAGTAGGGAAAGCTTTATCTCCTGCTGACATCATCTCCTCCTCCCTCTCTCTCACTTGATATATTCTAGCCACACAAACCTTCTTTCTGTTCCTTGAACACATCATTTTCAATCATGTCTCAAGGTCTTTGCACACGATGTCCTCTCTGCCTGGAGTCCTCTTCCTCCCACATATTAGTTTGACTGTCTTTCTGTCATCACTGAGATCTTAGATCAAAATCATAAGCTCAGAGATATCTTCCCCAACACTCAAACTAAAGTGGCTTCTACTCCCCTAGGGACCCCCTATTCCAACCCTCTAGTTGGTGTTTGTAAGATCTACTTATATAAAAACATGCTACTACAAGAAATGTTCTGTCTCATCACCCCCACACACCAAAATGAATGAAAGCCCCATGAGGTCAGGAACGTGGGGCATACAGTCCATGCTGCATCTCTTAGACCTAGGAGAGTGCTGAATGTGAAGCACACCCTCAATAAGTATTTGTTGAAAGTGGTATCATAAAATTCAATGGAAGATGGTCTGCAATGTAATTCTTCACTAATAGAGATGAAAGTGATGTGCTTCCAGAACAATGAAATGTATAAACAAGATTTTCAAGAGGATCTTGGCTATGTCATAGAACGAAGCTTTTATACACACTTTGGAAGCACCCGTTTTCATACCAACTCTGTGATCATCTAAATGCTTATGCCCATACTTAGATTTAATAGTTAGAAATCATTTTTCTATTTCTGTGTTAGGGCAGGACAGCTGTCCAGCAACACATTGGCTGGAATAATTTCTGACACCACACAGAGTGATGTTTGTAATTGTTTTAAAAGAGCCCACAGTTCAGACATGTTACTAATTACTCCAAACTGGAACTGTTTATTAGACATGATCTTTTGCACCGAATGCCAATGTGACAAGGTTTATGTTAAGTCATCAACACTGGGGTCGTTCAAAGAACATTTCAAGGATGCACATCCCACCAAGCTGGTCAAGGATAGCATGCCAAATATTAGTTAGCAGTCACCATAGATTTGATCTCTGTATTTTTTAAACATGTGTCTATAGAGACATAAAAAAAGACTGATGAATTGCGGGAAATCATTAGCTAACCACTGACAGAGCTTGATTGGAGCTGCACACAAACTGGAATTGTACTGTCCCTTTAATCATTGTTTAAATATACTCTGTACCAAGTATGCTTAGGTAGTACTAGGACATGTTTGACAGTATTCATTTTGTTTGGAACCCAAAGAAAATGTAAACATTGGGCAGAAGGCAATTGCCATTTGTGGTCAGAAAGATTCATTCTTTTAAAAAATTGTATCTTATAAAAATAGGGTAAAGCTCTCACTGTTGCTTTCCCCTCTTCTTCTGATTCCCCAACTCTTACTACTATTCACCATCATCAGATGATCACCCTGGCTCAAACCTGGATCAGAACTTATGTGTCTCTCTCCCTCTTTTTGCCTCCTAAGCTCAGATTTCTTCGACTCCATGGGTTCTGACCTGTGCTTTTTTTCTAGCATTGCAGAACTTGCTTAATCAAATTACCCTCCTGCCTGCTGTACCTAATTATCTCTGTTCCTGGCACTGAGGATTGGGGAGGGGAGGGTGGTATGTTGCAGACAGACAGGCCTGAGTCCCCAAAGCCATGCACGGCAATCGCCTAGCCTCTTTAAAAGGTGAGGTCCAAGGACCCAGTGAAAAAAGCCCTGCCTCTGACCCTGTGAGGTCAACACTGCATAAGTACGTTGTGCATGTCGAATCATCTGCACTGAGGAATAACTTAAGGAAACAGAACAAAAGATTTTACTGATGCCATCCCCACACCCATGGGATGTGAGATACCACCCCTCTATGCTCCCTTAGCACTTGGACACAGCTTTGTCAGGACCTGCTTACTACATTTATGGAGCTTATGTAATTTAAGCTTTGTCTGACTCACTTAAACCCCCAAGGCCAGATTCTTACTTTATCATCATTTTATCCATGGTACATATTGCCATGTCTAACACACAATGGGAGCACACACAAGCATCTGTCATGTAATGGGCGTACAATAACTCTGGCTAACCAATTAATTGTTGCATGATTGATTAATTAACCAGGTTGTTCATGGGGTGGAGACGATGGCATCAAGGACTTAAAATCTACTGTTTCAGGTACACAGAACCTGTGACATCAAAAGTTCCAAATCAAACTCTGGCAGCTGATAATCTCAGTGCCATATTGTGGGAGAAAAACATTAATGTCTTTAAAACCTTCATTTTTCTACATCAGGAAAAATATGCTGCCTAAAGGAAGATCTTAATTCTCTGTGCTCATTCTATGCTTCTTCAGAGCCTTGGATTTTACTTTATGACTTTGATTAAAACCAAGTGACCTTGGGACACCTGGGTGGCTCAGTCGGTTAAGCATCCGACTTCAGCTCAGGTCACAATCTCGCGGTCCCTGAGTTCGAGCCCTGCGTCGGGCTCTGGGCTGATGGCTCAGAGCCTGGAGCCTGCTTCCGATTCTGTGTCTCCCTCTTTCTCTGACCCTCCCCCGTTCATGCTCTGTCTCTCTCTGTCTCAAAAATAAATAAACTTAAAAAAAAATTAAAAAAACAAAACAAAACAAGTGACCTTGAAAATCCGTTTCTTGGGGTGCTTGGGTGGCTCAATCAGTTAAGCATTTGACTCTTGATTTTGGCTCAGGCCATGATTTCATGGTAGGGTTCATGAGATCAAGCACCCCCCCCCCCCTTCTATGCTGTCAGCGCAGAGCCTGCTTGGGATTATCTTCCTCCCTCTCTCTCTGCCCCTCCCCCACTCATGTTCTCTCTCTCTCTCTCTCTCTCTCTCTCTCTCAATAAATAAACATTTTTTAAAAAAAGAAAAAGAAAATTCAAGGTTCCTTAATGAGCCAGCAGAAGAAAGATACTACTGTCTTTATAATCTCACCACATCTCCCCATGGCTCTTTTCTGAAACTTTTATTGAACACATACCACACACCAGGCACTGTGTTGTCCTTTTAGATGCATCACAGCCCTTAATCATAACATTACCATGAGAAAGGTTTTATTATCATCCAGATCTTACAGACAAGGAAACTGAGGTGTGGGAAGTTTGAGTAGTTTGCCTAAGGTCACAAAGGCAGTAAGTACCAGTTCTGTCTAACCCCTAAGCCGTGTCTTAAGCACAGAGAAGCTCTTCTTCTGTGCCAAAGGTGAAGATAAATATAGAAAAGAGAGAAGAGACAAGCAATTGTCTCCAGAGCAATACTTTCAAGTGGTGTCAGCATCATCAGACAGGCTAGAGTTAACTTTGGTGTTACCTACAGAGAACAGCATAGATCCCTACACTGGGTTGGTCGATAGAGAGTCAAATGAACCATTTATGTATGCCTTGACCCTGTCTGTATGTGCTGCAGGGAACAAAATCAGTAAGACATGGTACCTGCCCTGGAGAGTGCCTTAATGTGCAAATGAGATAAAGATATGTTTAGAATTTTCAGGAAATACAGGCAACAGTCGTTTTGTCCAACCTGGAGCTGGAAAGACTCCCTGGAGAAGCCAATGCATAGAAGTTAGGTATCTGAAGAAATGTAAGAAAGGGTTTCCAGGCGAAATGAACAGGATTTACAAAAACTCAGAAGATTGAAATCATCTGGTGGATATATCTAAGCATCACTCAAGGAATAAAGTGGAAATTAGGGAATGAGCAGGGGAATAGGGTGACCATGGGCCCAGATGGTATAATTTCATACCTGGTGCTCCAACTAAGTGTGAATATCATTTCACACTCAAAGGTATCCTGGTTTGGGTGATAAATTATATGGCCACCTTACAATAACCCTGGATACAAGGCTACAGAGTGAAATGGAAGCCAAAGCATAGTCATTTATCTCTTACCAAGAAGCTTCCAAAAGCATGTTGGGCTTGCCACTGGGATTAGGAGATAGTTTTAGGTAATACACAAACTTTTTTAGAAAATATTTTACTGTTTATTTTTGAGAGAGAGAGAGCGCACATGAGTGGGGAGGGGCAGAGAGAGAAGGAGACACAGAATCCAAAGCAGGCTCCAGACTCTGAGCTGTCAGCACAGAACCCAATGTGGGGCTCAAACTCACAGACTGCGAGATCATGACCTGAGCCGAAGTTGGACGCTTAACCGACTGAGCCACCCAGGCACCCCAGTAATACACAAACTTTTAAAAATGTCCTGGCTAAAAGCATAAGAGACTCTTAAAAACTGAGAATGAACTGAGGGTTGATGGGGGGTGGGAGGGAGGGGAGGGTGGGTGATGGGTACTGAGGAGGGCACCTTTTGGGATGAGCACTGGGTGTTGTACGGAAACCAATTTGACAATAAACTTCATATATTGAAAAAAAAATTGTCCTGGCTATATGCATATTTGAATGTATATTGGAAGGAAACATAGCTAACATATCACACTCAAGATTCATAGATATTATTGCCTTGGACAGACTGAAATAGTCATTGCTGTGATGAGCCATTCTACCTGGACCCAGTGCATCAGGCCCAGTGATCTAGCAGGAATGTTACAGAGCTTGAAGAACTGAAACTTCTCTCACAATTCTATGGAAGGTTGGAAAAGAGCAAATGGTATGGACTAGACATATGGATTCTGCTATATTGAATATTATGGGTCGCAATGTGTTCTTTTCAACAGTATGCTGAATATCACTTTTCATGGTTAAGACTATGGCAACAATACAAAAGACTAGGAAAATGGTAAAAATCTAAGAAACACTGCAGTAGGAAGCAGGGAGCTTCAGAAGGGCTCTAGACCAGAAATTTCCATGGGAATCTCCCCACCTTACTCTGTTGTTAAAGGCTCTTCACTCTGGCCTATGTTGTGGTTAAGGAAGTGATGCAGAAAGGAGAAAATCTAAGAAGAAAAATGGTTTCATAATTCAGATAAATGGCAGTGAACACTTAGAACTAAAAAAAGTGGTGGTGGAATAGATAAGGCCAATTTTTGAGATATGTTTAGGGGCTAAAATTGACAGGACTCTCGACTGAGCAGAAATGGGAGTGAAAAACAGGACATAGTCTATTTCCAGTCTGGAGTCTCTGACTCAGGCAACTGGTTCCATCAACCAAGACGCGGACTAATAAGAGAAGCCAGGTTTGAATCAGAAGCCCGTGAATTCATCAGTTCTCCAGCTGTAGCATGACCACATGGAAGTGAGAGGTAGATGACATATTCAGAAAAGAGCATCACATGTAGTTCAAGAAGAACTCAGTTCAAATTTCATTTTTTGCTACTTCCTTCTGGGAAACGTGCATAATATATTAGAAGGTTGTTGTGAGAATTAAATGAGAGGCTATGTGTGAAAGCACTTTGTAAATTGCAAAGTGTCAGTTGTTATTTTGAAGTAAATAAACAGAAGTGATAATGAATTCTAAGAGTTTGGAGATTATAAGGCTCAAAGGCACACTTAAGAAGGCAGACCACATGGTCTGTTCTTAGTGTTTTGCACTTAAACTACCTCCCACAGATGAGAATCTATCTTATTTTTAAAAACCCACAGAGAAATTAACCTTATTAACCCATTTTAGAGTTTTAAACCCCTTACTATTTAGCCTCATTTTATTGGGCTTCAACTCCTTTTGTTCTATATCTGTATGTCCTTATATTCTTGAAACTCTTCATAAGGGCTTTCAGTCTTTTCCTCAGGAAGCTAAACAACACCTTATTTATTAAGCTATGTATAAGCTATCAAATGTATGTGTTTCTCAGAGTAACCAAATTAAAGAAATAACAATTTCCCACCTCCTTAAATCCTTTTTTTTGGGGGGGGGGGAAGGTTGTAAATAAGGAAGACTTATTGAATACATTTTTTTTTCAAACCTAAACATCAAGATTTGCCTCTTTCAATTTACTTGAGCTTAGACCAATTACAAGCCATCCTAGCCTTACTTTCTTAATCTATCAAAAGTGGGTGAGTAGTGCCTGCTTTCACTCTATCACAGGTGAGGGGTGGATCTGGGTGGTGAAGAAAAGTAGCCTGAGAGACAATGGAGCTAAAGCATCTTATGGGATTCTGCATACCTATATCGCTTAAGAAATGTCATGTGTTACCTTATTTGACTTTGTCTACAGCCCCACGAGGCACATTTGCACATGTAACGTCTCCGTTTCAGAAATGGGAGAAAGCAGACACAGAAGAGTCAAGTCATGTGTTCAAGATCCTATAGCCAGTTGGTTACGGTGCTGAATCCTGGGTCTATTCACTCTTCATTAAACGTGTTCTTTTTAAAGCATTTAATGTATATGATGCACTAGATGCTTGGGGTGGGTGGGGACAGTGAAAAAGAAAAACATACGTTCTTGGGGTGGGTGGGGACAGTGAAAAAGAAAAACATACGTTCTGTGCTCCCCCACTGCCTTCCCCACCACTCACCAGAGCTGCCAGCCTAATAGGGAAGTAAAACGAATAAGGCCCTTAAGATCTAGGCATAATTGCCACACCATCGCTGGCCCAACAAAAGTTTGTCAGAATCTGATTATCTGTTAGCTTCACATATTGGAAGCTTGGAACAACCTCTCTGATGAATCAGTTCAAGTGTCAACAAATTCTAATGAATTTAGAAAAAACTGTATCCTACATATTATAGCTTGAGGCAAACACAAGTTGTCCAACCAATATCCTTACCAATTAAATCTTCCCTATATTTCTTACCAATAGAACGCTGAATTTGTTTAGAACAGAAAAAGAAAAAAAAAAAACAAAAACAAGTGTCCCAATTCCCTTTGCTGCTAAGGTGGCTATTTGGTCCTGTTCTGACCAAATATATGGAAATAGAAATCTACTCAGTTAAGATTTTAGGGGGAAATTATTATTTTCCTGATTAAAAAAGGACAAGCTTATCTAACATATCTATTTTTCCCTTTACCAACCCTCCCTTATCCCACCCCCCAGGATACTTCCTGGAATTGGATGTGATGTCCAGAGACGAACGGGTTATCTTGTGAGCAAGAGTGAAAGTTGACAGTAGGAAGTCAAAGTGGCAAAGTAGGTGAAACCTGGGTCCTTAGTGATATCACAGAGCCATCCTATAGCACTAGAGTATCAACGTCCAAACCTCAGGACTTTATGGAAATTAAAACTCTATTCTGTTAAACCACTGAGGTCAAATTTCTGTTACAAGCAGCCAAGTGCAATTACCAATATATACACAGCCCTTCTTTTATTAGCAGTGAGGGACACCACCAGCTTTCTTTGCCATAAAAGAAAGCTGATAAATGTCACAGAGAAGCCCAGGCTTTCGATTTCTCTCTGTACTATGTTAGCAGTTTGAAAGCAAAAAATGAGAATAATCTATGACAATAAGTGTTCTTAACTGACTTCTTTAAAATTTCTATTGCTATGGCTGCTAGATTGCAATTTTAGGAATAGCATAGTGATCCCTAGGATGGTGTCTGGTCAGAATTGTTCCCTGTGTGCCTCTCCCTATTTGTATCATGCTGTATTGCCATGACACATAGAGTTTGCATACTTATGTATAGGTGTATGTGAGCTATTAGGAACATAGTATCTTAGAACAGATGCCTATGTAGTCTCATGATAGGGTTGCAAAACAGATTATCTTCCAGATTAGTCTATTTACATGGAGTTACAGATTCACACCATCTGGATACAAACACAAGCAAGCTTTAATGTCTTGGTCCTGCTGAGATCCAGTGGAAAAGAGAACGGAGGATCCCTGCCAGTGAAGAAATTAAGGCTTCAAGTTTCTCACCACTCCAGGCAGGGTGTGTAGTGACCTGCCGGTGGGTGTTGTTCCACAGATACTCTCTGATCTGGATCACATCCTCAGTGGGTCCCAACTGGTAGAAGGACTAGCAATGTGGGCTGGTTCAGTGTCCTGCTGCCCCAGGCTGTCCTGAGAGTTGGCCATATCACCCTCCTCTGATAGGGCTAGGTGACAGTAGCCTTGACCTTAAGAGGTAGCAGAGCATGCAGAGATCAGGCTTCCAGTTCAGTCATTGGTAAACAGGTGTACACATATTGTATGGACAGGTAGCAAAAATGGCCAGACATTCAAGAGCTGGAGACCCCAGACTAAAGTAACTAATTCTCCAGTCTTTTTTTTTTTTAATTTTTTTTTAACATTTATTTATTTTTGAGTCAGAGAGAGACAGAGCATGAACAGGGGAGGGTCAGAGAGAGAGGGAGACACAGAATCCGAAACAGGCTCCAGGCTCTGAGCTGTCAGCACAGAGCCCGACGTGGGGCTCGAACTCACGGACCGCGAGATCATGACCTGAGCTGAAGTCGGACGCTTAATTGACTGAGCCACCCAGGCGCCCCATTTTTTTTTTTAATTTTTTTTTAACATTTCAGTCTTTTAAAAACATATATGAAAAGGGGCACCTGGGTGGCTCAACCAGTTGAGCATCTGATTCTTGGTTTAGACTTGGGTCATGATCTTGAGGTTTGTGAGTTTGAACCCCACGTCAGGCTCCACACTGACAGTGTGGGGCCTGCTTGGGATTCTCTGTCTCCCTTTCTGTCTACCCCTCACCCTCTCGTGCTCTCTCTCTCTCTCTCTCTCTCTCTCTCTCTCTTGAAATAAATAAATGTAAAAAAAAATTAAAAACATGTACCTAAAAGCCAATCACATACTGCTTTTCAAAAATAGCATTTTTGAGTTCAAACTGATATATCAAGCTCTGGTTACAACAACTGGTTTTATAACCTAAAACTTTTTTCCACTATTCCAGGGGTCAGTTTATGAAAAAGACGAAGAAGAAGAAGAAGAGGAGGAGGAGGACCTCTGTGTCTTCTTACCAAAACAATGCCAAATAAAATTAAACAGCATTGAATAAAATTTCTACAGATTTCCAATGAAATAAGGAGTCATTACCTCAAAATCACAGACAATGATTATTTTCATTTATTCAACAAGTATTTATTGCATGCTGATTTTTTCAGACCCGGTGCTTATAATTATATCAGTTGATGATATAGTTCATTCCTCATCGCGCACCTAAATGTTTTGCACCATGCAGGTTCATGTGGCAAGTTTTGGGCCTCACCTGAACTTCTCAGCCAGCCAACCTGCTTCCAGCCTGCTTTTCTCCATCTTTCCTTTCCTTTTCTCCTACTCTCTCCTTCCATCCAATCTACTTGCTGCCAAACACCTTTCCAATGCAGACAGAATATAAACTAATTTAACTATTAGCTTAAGCAAAGCAAATAATACATAAATCCTTTGCCAAAGAAGTCATATAGTGCATTCCAAGGCTGTTTTATATGCAGTTTTAAAATGATCTACTGTTTGGCGTGATTCATGACATCGTTCTCTTTCTATTAACTCAGAGTTAATTATGTGACCTCTTCTTTACACCACCTGAGATTCTCAAATTGAATCCAGCATTGTAAGAGGCCCTGTTTCTCTTTGCTGTGTTCGACAGCCACCACTGTTGTATTGAACAACACAGAAGTCAGCTCAGATCATCAGCTCCTCCCCCAATCCCACCAGCAGCTGCTTGGTGCTTATATATGACCTGGGAGGCTAAATAGAGTTCCCAAGATACAGGCAACTTCCTGGATCATTGAGTCCATGTATCAGCGCAAAATTGCACAAAAACTTTAGGAGGGAAAAGATGGTAGAGCAGCTCTGAAAATAACGTTGGAAGGGCTGGAATTAATCTCTAGAGGTAGAACATTTCATAACCTCAAGCTCTTGCCTGGGAATTCTTTTAATCCATCTAAGCTTCACTGCCTCTCATTGAGATGTACCTGTTCAGTTGTCTGGAATTAATTTTCCTAGGCATTTGTTTTCATAAACCTTTCCCATTATGTTTTCTTCCTTCCTTCCTTCCTTCCTTCCTTCCTTCCTTCCTTCCTTCCTTTTCTTTCTTTTCTTTCTTTCTTTTTTTTCTTTCTTTCTTTCTTTCTTTTTCTTCCTTTCTTTCTTTTCTTCCTTTCTTTAAATTATTCTTCTAATCTCTAATTTCCTCAACTCTCATGGCTTTCTTTGCCCCAAATGACATTTGCCAGTATTCTCAATTTAAGTCCAAAAGTGAACATAATTTCCTGGTTGCCAATGAAAGCACAACATTCTCCCAGCATGTCTTTCTAACATGTAAATCTGTCATCTTACTCTGCTGTAAAATTCTTTGGCTGCCCTTATTATGCACTCAGAATAAAATTAAACTTCCTTATCAAAAACTTGATTTAGTCATTCAATCAAACAAATGTGCCTTTACTGACATTTGTCAGTATATGCCTATATGCCAGGCATGGTTCTAGTACACAGACATACAATATTGAAGAAGAAGTCATATACCCTTATGGAATTTACATTCTATTGTAGGAGGTCGACACAACAAAATTAAGTGAGTCATATAATTTCTGATATAAACAATGAAGAAAATAAGGAAGGATAAGATAGAGAGTAGCTGGCAGAAGGGGTCTTTAGGTAGAATGATTAGGGAAGAACTCTCTGTCGGGATGACATTTGATCTGAGACCTGAATGACAAGGTGACTAAACACTTAAGGGTTTATAATAATTACATAGTATTATAAACTCTTTTTAAAAATTTGTTTAATGTTTATTTTTGAGAGAGAGAGACAGAGCATGAGCAGGGGAGGGGCAGAGAGAGAGGAGACACACAGAATCTGAAACAATCTCCAGTCTCCAAGCTGTCAGCACAGAGCCAGACACAAAGCTCAAACTCATGAACCCTGAGATCATGACCTGAGCCAAAGTCGGATGCCAAACTGACTGAGCCACCCAAGAACCCCATATAGTATTATAAATTCTTAACTCAAAGTGTTAGTTACCTATGAAATTCAGTTTTATGAACTCATTATTCCCTATATATGAATTTTATTTCATAAAAATTATTTTGAATAGCAGTCTAATTTTGTCTATTTCTACATACTCTTTCCTTGAAGACTAAATTTTTGTCCTTGTGTGTGTGCTCTAAATTGCTAGACTCTGACAGTCAGGGAAAAGCCAACTCTCTTCCAGTTAGTCCTATTGCTGCTCAAAATATGTGCCTTCTCGGGCTTGAAACCCCCAAGTATCATGAGTCCTTGTGCAATGATGTTTAGTTCTCAGATAAAAAATGACAACATTGAATACTGAAGACCTCTTCCAAATCTAAAATATCTGCAATGCTGTGAGCGCATTTTGAGTCATATGTTTATGATCCACAAAAAACTAACACCTAAGTTGATAAAATGTATTAGTCCATGAGAGAATGTTTTAACGGCATAGGAGGTAATTAAAATACATGATGAAGTTCCCACATTTTTAAAAGTAATTTATGACTTAACTTCTTCTAGATCTCTTATATGCTCAGATATTTAACGGTTCAATGTTAATGTTTTGGTTCCTTTTGAATTCCAATGGTTATTGTTTTAGTAGACCTAAAGAATGGCCTTTTCATTGCAGTTTTAAATGCTATAAATAAAAGGAAAATTGAATAACAGTAGCTCACATTTATTCAGGGGTTATTAGAACCATGCTCTAAGTCTCTACATGGAAAAGGTAGCCCTCATAACAACACTGAGATAGGTTACTAATTTCTTTTACAGAGGAGGAACAAAGACATTATTATTTTAGTTGTTCAAAACCATTAAGTGGAAGAGCTGGGATTTGATCCCCAGCACTCTGATATAAAAGGGTATACTTTTAATTTCTGTACTATACTACACTCTTTAGCCCTGTACTGAAGACCATAGCTAGATAAAGGCAAACTCACACTTAACAAATGGGCAGTGAGAGAGAGGGGAACTAGGATAGTTTTTATATTTTTTTAGGATAAATGTGAATGTGGGACTTAGAAGTTATTCTACTCTGAAATCCTTTGAAAGACCTCTCTCTAGCAAAAGTAATTATATTTCCAAGTGTCCATAAGTAGGTGAATGGATAAAGAGGATGTGATAGATAGATAGATACATACCTACATACATACACACAATAGAATATTACATAAAAGGACAGATCTTGCCATTTGTGACAACATGGATGGAACTAGAGAGTAGTATGCTAAGTGAGATAATTCAGACAGAAAAAGACAAATAGTATATGATTTCACTTATATGAAGAATCTAAATCAAACAAAAAGCAAAAACAGATTCATAAATATAGAGAACAAACTGATGGTTGCCAGAGGGGAGGGTGTGGGGTGATGGGCAAAATGAATGAAGGGGACTGGGAGGTGCAGGCTTCCAGTTATGGAATGTGTAAGTCACAGGGATGAAAGATACAGCATAGGGGCGCCTCAGTGTCTCAGTCGGTTAAGCGTCCAACTTTGGCTCAGGTCGTGATCTCACAGCTCGTGAGTTCAAGCCTTGTGTCAGGCTCTGTGCTGACAGCTCAGAGTCTGGAACCGGTTTCGGATTCTGTGTCTCCCTGTCTCTCTGTCCCTCCTCTGTTTGTGCTCTCTTTCTCTCTCTCTCTCTCTCTCTCTCAAAAATAAATAAACATAAATTTTTTTTAAAAAAAGAAAGATACAGCATAAAGAATATAGTCAATGGTATTGTGAGAGCATTGTAAGGTGACAGATGGTAGCCAAACTTGTGGGGAGCCTACCACAATGTACAAAGTTGTGAAATCACTTTGTTGTACACTTGGAACTAACAACATTGTGTATCAACGATATTTCAATAAAAACAAAAAAAATATTTTAAAATGAGCATTGATTTTGTTCCCTTGGGAAAATAAAAGAAATGATATTTATTTATTATCTTTAGAGTATAGGGCAAGTATATTATATAATAGTCTTTGGTAAGTCATAATATACAGTACAGGTAAGAGGAGGGGTAGGAAAGGAATTCACATGCCTTCTAAGTCCATACTGCAGGGAAGGGATCAAGACCAAATTGAAATTACAAAACAAATATGTAATAACACCAATAA
Source organism: Panthera tigris (assembly GCF_018350195.1). Taxonomy (NCBI): domain Eukaryota; kingdom Metazoa; phylum Chordata; class Mammalia; order Carnivora; family Felidae; genus Panthera; species Panthera tigris. The sequence continues at coordinate 63,662,974 of NC_056667.1, forward strand.
TTAGCTTCACAGAAATGGGGTAAAAGAGAAAGGAGTTCAATTCACAATACCATTGACTGTATTCTCTATGCTGTATCTTTCTTTTCTTTTTTTAAATTGTTTAATGTTTGTTTATTTTTGAGAGAGAGAGCACGCGCACAAGCAGGAGAGGGGCAGAGAGACAGGGAGACACAGAATCCGAAGCAGGCTCCAGACTCTGAGTTGTCAGCACAGAGCCCAATGAGGGTCTCTAACTCACGAATGGTGAGGTAATGACCTGAGCCGAAGTCGGCACTTAACTGACTGAGCCACCCAGGCGCCCTATGCTGTATCTTTCATCCCTGTGACTTACAAGCTAGATCTATGATCAATTTCAGGTTTGATGAGCACAACTTAGTAAAGGTTTGCACACTAGACTCGTGCCAAACAGCAGTGAAATGTGACTTCAGGTGCCAATGAGCATTATGAAAAAATTAGGCTGGTAATTGTTTGCATATGAGAAATAAATGCAAACTTCACACAATGTTTTCTTTTCTACCCATAAAAGGAAAGTCAGACCCAAGAAATAAAGACTGCAATATAGAGCACATGCTGCTGATGCTATGGACATTTTTTTTCTCTAACAAGGATAGAAGCTTCTATCCACTCTGCTGAAAAGAGAAATAGCATTAGGTGCACTACAATAATTCACCAGAAGACCCAGTAGGCTTTGAGATGCAGACTATTACTGCTCAGTGAGTAAACTCTGATGGAAAGTTTTAGAGAAGGGATTACTGCCATCACTCTGGCTATTTCTGACCAGTGGCTTATGCCTATTAACAGACAAAGCCTCAGACGGAGCTTCTCACTGCCTAACTCTTAACTGTGAGAGAACACCCTTTGACCATTCCCACCAATGTTTTTCTGAGTTCCACAATCCCTTCTTACATGTGGGCTTAGCCCATGTAATTTCCCTGCAGCCATAAAGGTATGGTTTATTTATGGCTGCTTAAGTGAATTTTCTAAATAATCTTTACTATGTACAAGGCATTTGGGATGGGGCATTAACAGAAGAATACAAAGATAAGAAGCCACAGTCTCTGATCTCAAAAATCTGATTTCTTTAAAAAAAAAAAAAAACATGTTACTATAATGCAAGGAAAAGTGAAATTCATTTTAAAGACATTCCATGAGAGAAACTGTAGGTGGACAAGTGTTGAGAATCCTTAAAATTTAGTATATCACATGGAATTGGGAGGCATCGATCAGTTGCAAGCAACAGACAACAGCCCTGGCTAATGTGAGCAGAAAGTAGATTTAATAAAGGGGTGTTGGGTAGCTTACAAACTCTCTAGGAGAGCCAGGCATGGAGGCTTTGCAGATAAAGGCCATGTCCAAAATCACATACCACAGAGCTTGTCTGATGAAAGCACTTCTGCCGTGATTACTGAACACAGATTCCACAACATCTACTACCAACCCACAGACAGTGGGTATGGCATTCTGGCCCCAGAGCCATACTCTGCATTCTCTGAAGACCAAGTGTTGCTGCTGTCCCTCTCATCAGAGTGGAACCCACGCAGTTCCTGCTTCTCCACGTCACCAGCATCCAGCTGCAAACCTTCAATAGTTATCTCTCACTGCCAGCATCGGGGTCATGTGCCTACATGGTAAATTCAAGGGTCTGGGAGAATAATCATGATGTTTTCACTTTGTCGAGTAGGAACCAGCTTTTTATAATTGGATAGGTTGTAGAGGGGGATTCACAAACATAGGGAGGGTATTCAGATGCTGGGAGGTTAAAATTCATTGCAGCATCCACTATATCAAGCAAGCTATACTGGACACCCATTTTAAGGAAAGGAGATCTGTAAGCAGCCCATTTGGGCTTACATGTCCTCTTTCTTTTGCCCAATGAGATAATGCTTTTTATCACTTGATACCATCCTTTTATCCCTTTTATCTTAGAGCATTTAGCAGTCTCCTTGGTGAGATAGTCTGAGCTGGGACTTCTAGGGTTGTGCCCAGGATTATAAACAAGGCTATATTGAAGGGCCAAATGCCTAATCAAAGGGAAAGATAGTGATTTGTTCAAACTAGATGATGGTGTGGAAGAAAAATAGATATTTCTATAAGATGCATTTCCAAAAAGACAGTGGTGATAACTCATAGAAGGTGGATACTTATGACACAACCAGCTATTTGTCCTGATAATGAGCAATATTTGATACAATACATTTAAGAATGCAGAAGGATTTCAGGCAATGGGAAAATGCAACAAATGGGAAAATCTTACCCAAGCATTTAGCAGAATAATATGGAAAAGCTTTCCCCAGGAGCCTTTTATTCACTAACGGACACTCCCACGATTTTCTCTTACCAGTAAGTGGAAAATTTTTGGTAACTAACAAGAACTTCAAATTGAATGATGGCACAGCACAAATGACTATACAAAAGATTCAAGGTATACTCTCTCAATTTCAGACTCACATATACAAATGTCTACTAGAAGCTGCGCTTAAATATTCCCAAGTACATAACACTCAACACCTCAGTTGAATTTATTATCTTCTCCCCAACCCAGGTTTTCTTTCTAACGTTCCCTCCTCACTGAATGATGCCCAGACAACCAACCAGGAACTTGAATGTCATGGGCAAGTCTTCCTCTGCCTAACCTCCTCCATCTAACCAATCACAGTAATCACAGTCACGTCTGCTGAAGTCCTAGTCACTTGTCCCAGGAACCACTGTCATGTGCTCATACTTGCCTCTTCACCTGGCCCTGCCCTTCACCTCAGAACCACCCAACATGTAGCAGTTGGAAGGGCCTTCTGAACATGAATCTCATCATGCCCCCCCACCTTGCATGGATTTGGGGGTTCAGATGAGTCTGGTTTCGAATTCTAATGTCTCTACTTAGTAGTAAGATGGTCTTGAGTAAGTCACTCAACCTCACCTAGCCTCAGTATCCTCATTTTTAAATGAAAAACAATGCTTTTTCAAACAGAGATTACTCTCAGGGTTAAATAAGAAAATGTGTTAAAAGTGTAGCCAGCACAGTAGCCAGCATACAGTCAATTAATCCCTCAGTGGAATTTTCCATCATCATTATCAAGAATCAAAGTCTTTTTAGTGTGGATTTGCAATCAGAGAATTCTAATGCAAAGCCAGTTCCTTTTTTTTCAAATAAAGAAACAGAAAGGACCCTGGATCAAGGATTATTTGCATGCCATAAGGAGTGCCTTGTAACAAATGACACTCTTGGAATCCCCCAAGGGGAAAAGGGATTGTTTACTTCTTAGTGGCAGCAGTGTGCCAGTGCAAAAAAAAAAAAAAAAAAAAAAGAATGAAAGAAAAAAATCCACCAAGATGCATGAGGAGTGACAGCGGCAACAGCTGCAGCACCATTAAATGTTTTACAGGTATTCATTCATTTATGTATTCATCAAACATTTATTAAGCACCTACCATGTGCTCTGTGCTTCTTGTTGGGAATACCAAGAATAAAATTGGAAGTGTACTCTTAAAGAAGCTCACAGTTCAATGAGAAAATCATACTTGAATGTGCTTTCTATGGTCATAGAAATATACCCCACATCCTTTGATACCTTTAAGACCCTCATCAAAAGGGGAAGGAACTGAAGGGAGTGACAAAAGCAGGAGGATAAGGGAGGGGGAACGAAGGTCTTTGAGACAGAAAGGGCAGCAAGCACATAGAGTGTCATATCTCCCAGATATGGGAGAGATCCTGACTGATGAGTCAGCAGTGAGCCTTTGGATGTGGTTGAAGCGTACAAATCCTCTTGTGGCAGGCCCTTGCTTTGTACTTGGACACCAACCTGAGGCAACAATTAGTATAGTACCATTGACTCTGGAACCTGGGACCATTTAAGACACCCCCTTAATTACTGCTCTCTCTAGTATCCAAGTTTAATTGATTAAAAAAAACCAATATTTTTCAGTCCTCTCTTATTCAAAATGCAACAGGGGGGTAAAATTGGCCCTTCTTCTAAGCTACCCTATCCTCCCACTTCCCCCTGACCAAACACTCTGAAAGATGCACTGGCTTGTGGCTTGTTGCAAGGATAGCAGAAGCCAGGATCAGAGAGATGAAAGGCCATGTTTTAATTAACTGAATTATACACTTGTACCAAACAAGGATTTTTCAGACTCAGTGCCTCATAGGAAGGAAGTCCACCAAGTACTCTTGGTCGTCTATCTGTGTCTCTTATCTCTGTCTCTGTCTCTCTCCTTTCCTCTCTGGCTCCTTGCCTCCTCTCACTCTCTCTTCTTCATACCACCCCCTCATATCTCTGTTCAGTCACCTAAACTATTGTTCAAAAAAACTAACATCTTCCCCATAAATTTTTTTCCTGTACATTCCTGCCTCCATTACTCATGGCATTCTCTGCAGCCCAGTCAGAGGGCCCCAGAGAAGGAAGAAGGGATTAGGGCTTCCTCAATTCCAATTTCGTCTCCTTCTCAATAAATCCTGTGATTCCCCCTGACTTCCTCACTAATAGTAAGTCATGTTACCTGAATTTGAATCCCCATTTAACCTCTATCTATAAGAACTTTGGAGAGTTACTTAACTTAACCTCTGTCTATAAGAACTTTGGAGAGTTACTTAACTTCTCTGTGCCTCAGTTTCTTCATGTGTAAAGTGGGGAGAATCACATAGTATCTACCTGATGTTGTTTTATGATTATATTAATTAAAATATATAAAGCATTTAGAATAATGCTAGTCTACAGTAATTGGTTAATATTACCACTGTTACCTCTGAGGTAAGCATACTTCACAAAGATATTTATTAATCTTACTCAGGAAAAGTTCCACATCATTGGAGGAAAGGACATTTAGCCAGTTGGCATTGTGTCAATATGCTCCTTAGGTTAACTATCCCAACCTTTTCCCACCTTACACTGAGAAGGCCTTGGTCTTCTCACCTGAACATGGCTCACCAAGTAACTGGTGAGTCTGAGTCTTGACCTTAGAACTGATTCAAAGTACTTTAGGCCCAATCATGAGGGCCTATGGGTCACACTAAGGAGGTGGGTTTTAATCCCAAGGCAGTAAGTACCCACTAAGATTCTCACAGGAAGAAATGATGATCAAATTTTCATTTTAGAAAAATAATTCTAGCAACAGTTTATGTAGCTATACTGGATTGGAGGTAGGAGAGGCTGGAGGCAGGGAGACCATATAATACCTTATTGGAATAGTCCAAACAAGAAATGATGAGGATCTGGACTCAAGCATGGCAGAAGAAATGGGCATCTTCTGAAGTAGAGTCACAAGAATTTGGACATGAAATGGGAAAGTAGGAGGTTTTTAGCTTGAGCAACTCAGTAGGTGGCAGTGCCATTAGTTGAGATGGGAATAAAGAAACTTGGAGGTAGGATAATGCGTATTAAGTTTGAGTATCTCTGGGTGGAGGTGTATAGTAGTCTGTTGGAAGTATGGATCCTCCTCGGGGTAGAAAGATCCAAGAGATAAAGACCTAGGAGACATCACCATGTAAGCAAGGGCTTACCCATCAGAATGGGTAAGATTGCCAACAGCAAGATACAGAGCACAGAAGAAAAAGGACCAAGAATAAAACCCTAACATCCAAGGTGGATGAAGACAAGGGCAAATGAGAGAAAGCATGGTTAGGAAGCAATGAGAGAACCAGAAAGTGTGGTGTCATAGAAGCTAAGAGGTGAGGGACATTCAAATTTGTTCATTTGACTCAACATTGATAGAACTTCTATGCACCAGGCCCTACCATAAGTGCTGCAAATATATCGTCAAAGAAGAAAAAAAGGAATAGTCCCTGTCCTCTAGGTGGTAATACATGTTATGCAAAAGTCTAAAATAGGCAAGAGGATTGAAAGTGATGGGAGAAGAGATGCCTGCCATCTTAGATAACATGGGAAGGGAAGGCTTCTTTAAGAAGTGACATGTACACAGAGATCCAAACAAAGAAAAAGAGAGCCATGCAAATATCTGGGAGAATAATGTTCTAGAGGCAAAGGTACCAGCACATACGAAGGCCATGAAATAGCACTGTTGGCTTGTTTGCAGAACAGTGGGTAGGCCAGTGTAGCTGTGGTGTGGTAAGTAAGGGGGATGTAATAGGAAATGAGGCAAGAGAGTTGGCCTTGGGCCAGACCATGCAGGGTCTCGCTGAGAGGTCAAGTGTGATAACTGAGAAGATGCTATTGGATTCAACAATTAACAGACCATTGATGACCATCGGGAGAGCAATTTAGTCAAGTGTTGTGGAAAGAAGCCAAATGCAGGAGTGAGAATTAGATTGCACAAGAGAAAAGAGAGAAAGCTAGTACAACTCTCTTCCAAGATGCATGTCAACAAAGGAAAGGAGAAAGGGCAAGAGCCTGAAGCACTGCAGGGCTGAGGCGGGATTTGTTTTAAGATGGGGAAAACCTGACAAAAAGGAAGATGCTGAAGAGAAAGAGGGAGAATCATGGACCAAGAAAGGCCCTGTAGACCAAACAGTGAGACCAGAAGCACAAGTGCAGGGAAGCTCTGGAAAGGAGGAAGGACCTTTGTTTGTATCCTGCTGTGCCTGTGTCGAAGTGATGGCAATGAGGCAAGCTTAGGGGTTTGTGTGCACTGGCCTCTGTTCTTCTGAGAACAAGGAGGCAAAGTCCTGTATTGACAGCAAGGGGACCGGATACAAGTGGGAGCCTGACAAGGGGAGGAAAGGATATCTGGAGAGGAAGTGGCCGGGAATCAGGGAAGAAGTTAGGAGAGTGGAGGCCCACGCTGAAAACATTAATAAAGGCAGAGAGCCCATGAGAGAGTTGCAGAACTCCTGCGTCTAGTGACAGTCAGGGCAGAACCTGGAGTGGTGGGGAGGGAGGGAGTCAGGCCAGACCACAGCGGGTAAATGGGAAGAGATAGAGATGGGAGAGGAATAGAAGCCGTCTGGGAAGCTGATGCCCACACACTAGTGCCAACCCGTAGTGTAAAGAAAGTGGTGGTTACTAGGAAAACCCACACTGTAATGCAATTTCTATGAATTTAGCAGTGCAGATGCACAGCTAGTTACATCCATATACAGTTTGTCCAGACCCAACTATTTCCTTTGTTTCTAAACTTCTGGTAAGGGGCGCCTGGGTGGCTCAGTCGGTTAAGCATCCGACTTCGGCTCAGGTCTTGATCTCATGGTCTGTGAGTTCGAGCCCCGGGTCGGGCTCTGTGCTGACCGGTCAGAGCCTGGAGCCTGCTTCGGATTCTGTGTCTCCCTCTCTCTCTGGCCCTCCCCCGTTCATGCTCTGTCTCTCTCTGTCTCAAAAATAAATAAACATTAAAAAAAAATTTTAAAGTTCTGGTAAAGCACATCTTTCAATTATGGTGGACTGATAAGTACTTAAAACTGTAAGTATTTCAACTTCAATTATCAGGACATTACAGCACAGTGATTAAGAGCATGATCTTTGGCACCAGAATGCCTGGGTTGGGACCCCTCCTTTGACCCTTACCAGCTCTGTAACCTTGGCAAGTTACTCTATCTCTATATCTCATTTTTCTTAACTTTGAAATGAAAACACTAATATCTACCTTCATAGAATATGATAAATATTTATAGGTCACTTAGAACAGGATCTGGTAATATGAACATTGTATAAAATACTTGTTTGAAAAATAAAATTCTCTTTTGGTCAGTAATAATGCTAACCATTGGACATCAATTAGCCTAATCCTCATTTAAAACCTATAATATAAGGTTTAATTGTTCCAATTTCACAAATGAAATAGACTCAGGGGGGCTCAGTGAATTTTCCAAGGTCACTCAGCAAGGCAGAATAAGAGCCAGGATGTTTATCTGCTCCCAAAGCAGTGCTCTTTTCATTAACTCACACTACACCATGAAGGTTTTCACTTGCAAAGGCTACATCTCTGTAGCAATTTCCAGGTACAGAAGACCATGTATGTACTTTTGAGTGGCTTATGTGGTCTGTTTTCATATGTATCTCAGCTCTGGAATCCAAATCATATCACATACACACAAACCTACACCAGGCCCAGCACTGAATCACAGCCCAGATTCTGAGGTTACATTTAAAGAATGTTAGTTTGGGTTTGGCTGTTTTAAACCTTTAATAACATTTGATACATTAACTTTCTGCCACCCTTAAGTATTTTCAAAATGTCAGCTGAAATGATTGATTTGTCCTCACTTTGCTATGGTTGCTCAAGTTCTAGCACACAACGTAGATGACTGATTAAAGAAAAACGAGCCATTTCCCTGTATACCTTAGGAATTCCCTCCCCAAATAGCACAAGCTATTTCTATTCTGGTTCCTGGCTGGCACAGAGACTTCAGCTATAGTGGCTTCTCAAATGCCAGTCCAGACTACTCTGTGATGATGTTATTACAGGTCTGCAGCAACATGGAAAAAAGAGAATAAAAACATCCATACACACTCAGTTTGCTGAGGTTTCTTTTTTGGAAAGGACTGTCTTGTTAGAGAGGCAGGATCATGAGATGTTCAAGATCACAACATCACACACTCCAGAGCCAGACTTGCCAATCCAAATCCCAGCCTCACTACCAACCCCGGTACCTCAGTTTCCCCTCTTATAGAAACTTATAGTTTTTTTTAATGAGGATTGATTGAGTTTGTGCATATAAAACATTTACGAATATGCCTGGAACATAGCACTCAAAACAACTCACTGGTATAATCATGACATCTTTCCATCTTCTTAGTTCAGGAAATATTCTTCACTTTTATAAACAGTATCACTAGTATGGGGTTGTTACAGATGTTGTTTTGGGGTGTTTCTTTGGCATATTTAGTTGGCTATTGTTTTAATATTCTTATTTGATAAAATAAAAAGTGTAAATGATGTCATTAGCACATGGTGGTTGTTGATGGTTGTTCATTTCATCACTTATTGTTTTAATATCCCTAGTTAGCAAAAGAAAAAATTTACAAACCTATGCCACTCTCCAAATGAATTTCTAAAATGTGCTTATCCATGAAGGCCCCCAGTTTGGGTACCACTGTTCAACCTTAGGAATTCTCTCAAATAGCTGCACCACTCGCTCACATGCAGCTGCAGATTGTAGCACATTCCATTTTAATTCAAGTCAGTGGGATAAAGGAATACAATAAAGACAGCTAGTGTAACTCCTGGGACACTTTTGCCAACCCATCTAATTAAAGACTGCAGCAGTTATTCAGGCAAAGCAGAAAGATTACCATCAGCTTAAGTAATGAAACTAGTTTTATAATTTGAGCATTTGGGGATGTAAGAAGGCAGTGTGTCCATTTGCTTAACAAAAAGATCTCATATGGTTGACCCAAGATTTGTCTTCTAAATGTGAAATAACATCAATTTAATCAGAATTAACTCTTCCCACAAATATATCAAACATCTTATATTGAGCCTTAGACTTCTTAAAATCTCTGACTTCTGCAAATATGATCACAGGCTGCTATAACTGCTATTCAGGGAAGCCTGTTAAGCAGAATTTCTCAAAGTAAGTTCTTCAAAACAGTATTGCCCTGAATACTGTATTTGTTTCCTGGGGCTGCCATAACACACTACGACAAACTGAGTGGTTTAAACAACGGTTATTTTTCCTCTCACAGTTCTGGAGTCTGCAAGTCTGAGACTGAGGTATCCTCAGAGCCACCTTCCTTCTCTAGTCACTAGGGCAAGCCAGGTCCCAGGCCTCTGTCCTAGCTTCTGGTGTTCCTTATCTTGGGGCAACATAACTCCAATCATCACATCACATGGAGTTCTTTCTCCCTGCGTATGTATCTGTCTCCATGTCCAAATATGCCCCTTTTAGAAGGACACCAGTCATATTGGATTAGGGGCCCAGACTACCCCAGTATGACTTCGTCTTAAACTAATAGCATCTGTGAATATTTGGAATTATTTGGAAATAAAGTCACATTCTGAGCTACTGAGAATCAGGGCTTGCTAGGGACTGAATGCTTCCATCCTCCCAACATCATGGGTTGAAGTCATATTGGATTAGGGGCCCAGACTACCCCAGTATGACTTCGTCTTAAACTAATAGCATCTGTGAATATTTGGAATTATTTGGAAATAAAGTCACATTCTGAGCTACTGAGAATCAGGGCTTGCTAGGGACTGAATGCTTCCATCCTCCCAACATCATGGGTTGAAACCTAATCTCCAAGGTGATGGTATTTGGAGGTGGGGCCTTTGGGAAGTGATTGGGTCACAAGGGCAGAATCTTCATGAATGAAATTAGCACCCTTTAAAAAGAGACCCTTGAGGCTCCCTTGCCCCTGCTACCATGTGAAGACGCAGAGAGAAGATGGCCCTCTATGCACCAGGAAGGGGACTCACACCAACGCTGAATCTGCCAGTGACTTGATCTTGGATTTCCAGCCTCCAGACCCGTGAGAAATAAATCTTGTTTAATACACCCAGTCTATGGTATTTCTGTTACAACAGCTGACACTGACAAGACAGGGTTTCATTATGTGAATTTGGGCAGGGAGCAGGGGAAAACACAATTCAACCCATAACAAATATTCCTCCAAAAGAGTCCTAAGTCCAGAGATAATGGGAAATGTTGTCAACTCCACATTATCCACATCCATAAGGCACATCACATTTTAAAAATATTAAGGCTCTCTAAAATAAAGAAAATTTGGGAGTGCCTGGATGGCTCAGTCTGTTAAGCGTCCAACTTCAGCCCAGGTCATGATCCGACACTTCAGGGGTTTGAGCCCCACGTTGGGCTCTGTGCTGACAGCTCAGAGCCTGGAGCCTGCTTCAGATTCTGTGTCTCCCTCTCTCTCTGCCCCTCCCCTGCTCTCACTCTGTCTCTGTCTCTCTCAAAAATAAATGAACATTAAAAAAGTGTTTTTTTTAAATAAAATAAAATTTGTATATAAGAAAACTTAATAAAACCCAGTGTTTCTCAAAATTAGGTGACATGGAAAACTATTTTCTTAAGTGACATTTATTTACATCCCACCTCAATATTCCATGAAATGCCCCTCAGAAAACGTCATCGAATTTCAAGCAGGAGAGCAGCCCAAAGCTGAAACCATAACTGAGAAAACAAATTCTAGGCATGGCAGCCAGCCTATGACAGTCTGTAACCCTCTGGCCCCTTCTTGTCTCTTTGGGAGGAGAGTAGGAGGGTTACAAATCCTGGACATAGAGGCTCTTTGTGACAATTATGACAGACTCAGAATCAAGTGGCCAAAAGGGACGCCATCATTAAAGGCAGAGGGGAAAACATGATGCTGACATTCTGCCAAAGCTCTTTAAATGAGGTCATGCACTTGAGTGCACAGACTATTGCTGATAACCGGCAGTGCAGGCAGAATTGGTGGGAAACAATAGAGCACGGTGGTGGCTGTTTTACGAGTGGGGAGGAAAAGGAGGGGGGACAAGTGCGGTAGCTGCCCTACAGCTGCCGATTATCAGATCCGCAGCTGGCCGCCTCTGGCAGGTGTTCGGCGGTCTCTGGGCCCCGGGCGCACATGGGCTGGAGCTCTGCTGCCACCCTGGGAGCCACAGCAGCACTGGTTCGTTGCCCTGCTAATCCCACTCTGCACATCTCCCTGCTTGTCAGGAGCGAGAGAGAAGTCACTGTGCAGGGGCCGATATGCTTTCCTTCTCAAGCAGATGCTGCTTTATTGGACGCCTGACGTTGCGATTAACTTTGGCTTATTTTTCGCCATATGCCTTTCCCAAAGCTGCTTTAGTTCCGGGTGCAAGCTGAGTCCGTGCGATTTTCCTTAATCCAGTACAGCCTCTGCTCTCCGCATCTGGTTCACCACTGGGTCTTCAATTGGCACTTTGCTCACCTCCTTTGGCCTGGCCAGAACAATTGCCGGCCTGTTTGTCTCAACAGGCTCATTATCGATTGAGCCCATAGACTCATATCAGACGCTGCAGAACCACTATCTTCATTCAGAGCTAAAAGTAAAAATATGCTAAATGCGACAACACCTGTGGAGTCTTTTTCAGGCCTGATACAGAAAAGGAAGAAATGAACAACAGTAGTGCAAGAGGAGAAGGACAGCCAACCAGGGGCATTTAATTGGAAGGCAAACTAGCCTCAGGTATGTGAAGATGTGGAAAGTGATACCCGAATTTTGATGAGACACAAATATTGAATAAAACATTTGAAAACAGATGGGGGAAGAACACGATGTCTGTTTTTTAAAGAAAACCCACTCAACTGAATTCACATAAAAGGCAATGCGATCTCGTAATAAAAGGCAACTGGCATCCTCTGGTTAAAAATGAGGCTTTGAAAGCAAATTTCCAGGGCTTTCAATTATAGCCTCTAAATTCCAAACATAGGCCCTTATCCACGGGAAACAACTGCTTGCCAGGTGCAATGATTAGCTGAACAGATCAGAGATTGAGATGCCAGTGCAGTGTTAGTGTCATGAAACTCAAGCAAGCACTGTCTGAAAGAGAAGCCCGAACTCCCATTTGGCCATTATTTGAAGCCAAAGAAGATCCATTGTCTTTCCTATTCTCACGCTGCAGACGACTCAGTACACACACACATGCACACACACACACACACACACACACACACACACACACGTGCACACGTGCACACAAGAGTTTCTGCTTCCCCATTTAGAAAAAGGAGGAGAAACATCTGTCCTGCGACCTGCTTGCCAAGGGCACACATGTTTTCCTGCCTCCCCTCTCCATTCCGTGGCACAAAATAAAGATGAACACACAGAGGGAACCTTGGTTCTCCTGGTGAGAAATTGAAACCCAACAAGACTGTTGGATAAAATGCAATTGTTCTTCTGTCAGCAACATATCGTAAATTCTGCCTTGGAAGCCAAACCAAAGGATTGCAAAAAGCTTGGAGATTGGGAAAGAAAACGAAACGCAGGAGGATGGTTAGTGATTCCCCACAAGTGGTCTGGGGTATTCTTTAAAACTGCATCATTATGACAGCATCCCTGCAGGGCTTTTTCTAAGCAATTCCTTCCAAATGCCCCCAGAGTGGGAACATGTTGTAAGTTCAAGGAAGAATGAATTTCTGAGATGGAGTACCCAACCTCTTTGGGATCTATGAACCAGAGGGGGGTGCAGGAGGACATTCTGTTGCTAAGAATTACAATTGCTACAAGAGATAAAATATGGTGGGAATCTAATCTCATTTGGCAAAGTTCATAATCTTGCTTTGCAAAGTTTCACGAGCAAAGAAATCAAAACATTTCATTTTTTAAGTTTATTTATTTATTTTGAGAGAAAGAACGAGAGAGGAGCAGAGAGGAGAGACAGAATCCTAAGCATGCTCCACGCTGTCAGCACAGATGCTGACATGGGCTTGAACTCACAAACCACGAGATTGTGACCTGAGCCAAGACTGAGTTAGACGCCTAATCGACTGAGCCACCTAGGAACCACAAAGCATTTCATTTCTAATAGTTTTTCTCTCTTTCACACCCCCATGCCACCCATTTTCTGTTTTGTTTCCACTAATAAACCACTTTAACAATAATGTGCAAGTCCTAAGATGAATTTCTATTCAAATACACTTTATTTTATCATGGAGGCTAACTGTAAGACAAGTGTACCATTGCCTTCCACAGCCTTCCAGAAGGCAGCATCCTCTAACTCAGTGTTCTATCTTGGCTGACCTGGGATATCACCTCAGAAGTTTTGTAAAAAAACATCCATTCTGGCGATTCTGATTTATAATTGGTCTGGGTTGCAGTATGGCATTATGGTTTTTTTTAAGCTCCCAGATGATTCTAATTTGCAGCCATGGTTGAGAACTAGTATGAAACTAACCTATAGCATGCGGGCTGATTGTCCTTTGAGACCTATATCTCTAATACCCTGTTCCTTTCCCGACCTTCCAGGATTCCCCATGGGCATCTTTCCTGAATCATCTCTGATACTGTAAGTCTGAATTGTAGCATAGTGAATGGACCTGGTGCCCTTTTCTGGGGGAGCCTCATAGATGAATTAGGCTCCCCTCTCCCTGCCACCTGACCTCTCAGTCTCCCCAAATCCAATACACCAGATATGTAGCACATAGGCTGAAAACTTAATGAAAGGGTTAGGGCAATTTTGGGAAGGAGTTATAAATCTAGAAAAGAACAGGAGGTTCTACTGAATTGGACTTTCCTGAGCCTCAGAAAGAAGCTATCCCTCATGGGTAGTTCCCCCACTATTTACCAAGGCTCCCTGCCAGCATGGTAGCAAGCTCGTTTGCTAAAAACCTTATTTAAAGTCCCTCAGTAGAAATCTCTATCTTCTCTGGAAAACTCAACCTTCCCCACTCCTAGATCCTCCCGCCATTACACCATATTCCAAATCAGATTTCTGAGTCTTGGGAAGTGGCCATATGTGTAAGCCAAGTGGGCAGGGATACTGTTAGCTTTCCAAGCTCCTCAACTTGCCAGAGGAGTAATGAGATCCAGTCCCAGGGGCCAGAGTGACCCCTGATAGTCCAGTTAAGGTTTCTTTGTGCAGTAGCTGACCACTAGAGTTGTATTCCTACCAGTGACTTCAGCTAGAGCATCTGCAATTAAGCAACCTATGTCCAGAGTAAGCTATCTGTCCCTTCCCACTCCCTATACATATCACTATAGTCTTAGTTTGGGTTCTCAAACTTAAATAACTTCAGAGGTCAGGGAGATAAGTGAGTATAAGATGGTAAAGAATATTGGTGGCTTAATTCATTTAATGCTTTTTAACACTATATTAGTGTTCTCCAGAGAAAGAAAACCAGTAGGATATGAATGTGTATGTGTGTGTGTGTGTATTTCCATATATATGTTTGCATATATACATAATGTAAATTTATTATGAGGAATTGGCTCACGCATTTATGGAGGCTGAGAAGTTCCACAATCTGCTGCCTGCAAGCCCAGGAGAGCCAGTAGTGTAATTTAGTCCAAGTCCAAAGGCCTGAGTATGGGGGTTGCCAGTGGTTTAAATCCCAGTCCAAAGGCCAGAGAAGATGAAATGAAATGACCCAACTCAAGCAGGCAGGCCAGAAGCAAAACAGGGTGAGTTCTCCCTTCCTCTGCCTTTTATTCTATTCAGGCCCTCAACATAGTGGGTGGTGCCCACCCACAAGGGGCAGGGCAATCTACTTTACTTAGTCCACTGATTCAAATGCCAATCTCCTCTAAAAGTACCCTTATAGACACACCCAGAAATAATGTTTACTTTGCACACACTGTGGCCAGTCAAGTTAACATACAAAAGTAGGTATCACAAATACTAAAGGCATAAAATGGAAAAATTATAAAAAAATTATTGTGACATACAAAGAAAATGCAATTGAGAAATCGAAGCCCGCTGTTCCCAGTTTTTGGACTTTGATCTAAATCCCTATTGAGAAAAGAATATGTCCTTGAAAGCATATGTCCCAGCCTTGGAGTCAACAGGAGCCATTACTGAGCTCAAAAAGACGTTTTGACCATTGCTGCCCCTCCAGGAAGAGGATCTACCTGAATTACCACGTAAGGTCTATATTAGCATTAGTGGCTGTGCTCTCTGTCCCCCTGCTCAACAATGCTACATTTATTCTCTCTCTTACATTTTTGGTCAAGCTGCTTCCTTTACCCCCACCACCCACCTGACCCTCTCTTCACCTGGCTGATGCCCATTTGTGTCTCAAGTCTCAGCTGGGGTGGTAACTCCTCAAGGGAGCCTTCTTTACCACACCAGTCAAGTTAGTTTGGACCTGCCTTATGCATCTTCATTGGACCCTGAATTTACTTGCTCATAGGACCCTTCATAATTTTCCATATCTGCTCTAGGCACACTGACCAGATTGGAAACAATTTGTAAATTGGATGATACTGTATGTTAGTGAGGTTGTGCAGCAACAGGAGCAATACAAACTTCTTAACATTGCCCGTGGGAGTGAAAATTTGCACAATATGTAACAGCCTAGAATTTCAACTCCGAAGTATAAATCCCAGGGAAACCACCTCAATGTATTCAGGGACATATTGATGAGAATGTACATAGTAGTATTGTTTGTAATGTACATCATCAGGAAAATGGATAATTAAACTATATTAACCAAAGTACAGTAAAACCTCGATTTGTGAGCATAATTCGTTCCAGAAACATTCTTGTATCCAAAGAACATGTATATCAAAGCGAATTTCCCCATAAGAAATAATGGAAACTCAGATGATTCGTTCCACAACCCAAAAATATTCATATAAAAATGATTATAATACTGTAATATGATACAAAATAATAAAGAAAATACAAAATATAAAGAAAAAGAAACAATCTGCACCTACCTCTGAAAACCTTCATGGCTGGTGTGAGGGAGACAAGAGAGGGGAGTTATTGTATAGGACGACTTTCACTATCACTAACAGAGTCACTGCTATCTATTGGCTCAATGGAATCTTCTTCTGCATGGGGGCCATTGTATACACTCCCATGGCTGTTGACTATAGTACAGTATTAATAACTCTTGGCATATGCTGTATTTAATGTAACTGGCAATAAAGCAGCAGAAGAAAGAGTCTATATCTGCAGGCAGCCTGGCCTAGAATGAAGCAAAGCCTTCCTAAGCTTACTCTTGTATGGAAAAGCAAAGGACTGTCCATAGATGCTTTGAAGTGACAAAAAATACACGAATGCCAGTTGTGAGCACCTTCCACCTTTCTGAAAGATCACTGATTTCTGCCAAACACCTCTCAGCCTGAGACCAAGCATCCAAGCATGGGAAATGATCACCCACAATCCCACAGTGAGAGAGAGAGAGAGACAGACAGACAGACAGACAGACAAAAAGAGAGAGGAAGAGAGAGAGAGAAGAACCATTGGCCCAGTGTGATCATATAGCATTCAGCATCGCATACTACTGGTATTGCAAGACTTCACTCATTTATCAAATTAAAATTTATTAGAAATGTTTCCTCATCTTGCAGAACATTCACAGAACAAGTTTCTTGCAATCCAAGATGTTACTATACATTAATAACATGGATTACTATGCAACAATAAAAATAAAGATATTAAAACTATATGTACCAGTGGATGAATCTCATAAGCATAATTCTAAGAGAAAAACTTGAGTCATACAATACTATCTGTAGCATGGTGTTGTTTATATAAAGTTTAAAAATATCTCAACACAATTATAACTTGTTTGGGGAATATATAGATAAAATTGTATTAGTTTGGTCTGGCTGCTGTAACAAAGTATCACAAGCTGGATGGTTTAAACCATAGAAATTTGTCTTGCAGTTTTGGAGGCTATACATCTGAGATCAAGGTGTCAGCAGGGTTAGGATCTGAGGGCCGTAAGGGAACCTGTGCCACGCCTCTAGCCTAGCTTTTGGCAGTTTGCTGGCAACTATTAGTGTTTCTTGGCCTATAGATACATCACCCTGATCTCTGCCGGCTTCTCCCGGCATGCGGTATGCCTGTCCATCTCTGTGTCATAATTTCCCCGTTTTATAAAGACATAGTTATAATAGGTGAGGGCCCACCTTAATAATATTTTCTTAACTTGACAATTGCAAACACCTTATTTCCAAATAAGGTCACATTCATAGGTATGGGGGGTGAGGACTTAAACATATTTGGGAGGATACAATTTGATTTATAACATGAATATATAAAGAAATGCATGGTGATGATAAACGCTGAATGAAGTAAAGTGATTACTTCAAAGGAAAAGGAGGGAGATGTGTTCAGGAACTTCAAAAGCCATGGGAATATTTTATTTCTTTAGCTGATCATGTATACAAGTATCTACTGTATTATTTGTCATTTCTTTTATGTCTAAAATATTTTATAATAATAATAAAATATATATTTTATGATTACTAAAATATTTTTTCCTTAGTGTAGGTCTTCAAATTATACTATAAAATATATAAGGGCAGAGCCTTTGTATCATAAGCCTAGAACAATGTTTGGCACATAGTAGGCATCTAATAAATCCCAGAATTAATTAATGAAGTGGATATTATTGTACTACTTGGAGACAACGAGAAAACTGAGGTTACGATCATATTAGTCTATGGATGATCACTAGAGTCAGGGCTCTAAGTCAGATACCCTGACCTTCCAAATATCACTATTGCCCTTTTTTGGTGAGTAGGAGAAGTGAGGGCCCAGAAATGCAAAGAGCTATTGTTCCTTTATTGTTGTTATTGGATATGCAATACTTAATTGAGCAGAGATACTCAGACATTATTAGGCCTCAGCATCTTTAATGAAAAACCAGCCACTCGAGAATTTAGAGACCAAGATGTTACTATGTGGAGATCTTTAGCCAGTGGAATTTCAATGCCTAACACCATATGAGTCTGATTGGATGCAGATGGGCAGCCTTGAAGAATTGCAGTGATCACATCTTCCTATGGAGAAATCATATAAATAATGAACTGGATGGATCTGGGGGGGGGGGGGGGAAGCATATAATACAGCACATCTCTAGGGATAAGTAAACTTAGTAAATCTGCCTGTATTCTCAATTATCTTCCCTTATTTGGGGATTGTTTCTTGGTCCAAGAAGTGGATCTTTCCAGCAAGTTTTTATACTATGTGTCCCCACACCTCTCCTCCTGGTTGATTGGACAAGGAATAAGCACCAGACCAATACTTACCAATTGGAAGTGGATGCAGAACTGGGACTTAGAAGTACTGGTCAGTCTCTGAAGCTGACTTTGAATGCTCTGGGGTAGCCACATTTCACATGTCAGACAAGATACCTAGAAAGAGAGTCTGTAGACAAAGACAGAAACAGAGATAGGAAAAGAGAAAGAGACAGGGCACCTGGGTAGCGCAGTTGGTTAAGCCTCCGACTTTGGTCATGATCTCCCGGTTTGTGAGTTTGAGCCCCACATTGGGCTCTGTACTGACAGCTCAGAGCCTGGAGCCTGCTTCGGATTCTGTGTCTCCCTCTCTCCCTGCCCCTCACCCAGTTGTTCTCTGTCTCTCTCTGCTTCTCAAAAATAAATAAATGTAATAAAAATTTTTCAAAAAAAAAAAGAAAGAGAAAGAGAGAGAGAGAGAAAGCCAGTGAATCATGTGAAATAAAGATAAGGAGTGAAAAAGGGAGAAAGCCAGTCTTTCCAAATGCTCATTCAAAATCCCTCCTGAAGTCCACCTGTCCTTGGGTCCTGTGAAGATTCCTATGTCCTTACAATAAACTTCCATTTCACTTAAATGAGGTCAAGTTAGTTCCTGTTACTTGTAACCAAAGCGACCTAACTAATATAGGTTGGCAGATGGTGGGGACAAAGCACAAAAGAGAAAGGAATGAATTTCTCAACCTAACAGGTGGCAGGAATGATGCACCCGGTCCCATTCTCCCAGCCTCACCCACCTGCTACCTTTCCATCCCACTCAGCAAAGTTCCATTTTTAAAATCCAGAATGGGAAACAAATAAAACAAAACCTTCTAAATTATTAGCACAAGCCAAATAGAGCTGGACAGCCTCCAGCTACCCAATCAACTACCCTCAAGCAGCTGTCTCCAAAAGCTAAATGGGAACAACCAAGACAATAGGAATTCAGCTTTGGAAGCATACAGGAGCCTGACCCAGTGCCAGGCAGGTGGGGCACGAGGTAGTCATGGGAGTAGGAAAGGGTTTCAGAGCTGAGAAGTTTGAATGACAAATGTAAGAACTGGAAAAAAGAGAAACTGAAGTAGGCAGAACCACCAAATACCTTCTTTAACCTCTTTTCAAGAGCCATATTACTCACTATTCAATAAGTCAAGTAATAGTTGTGGCCAAGAAAAAAAGCCAAACTCATTTACTGGAATGTTTTAATGTCTACCAGTTGCTCCACAGTGGCAACAGGAATATGTCAATGAACATCATGATCTTTAAGGAGTTACACAGAACTAAGCTCCATCCAGACCATGAGTGCAAATAACCATCTTTCATTCAACTTTGTGTCACCAGTAAGTAACATGGTGCCTGATTTAGAACTGGAACTCAATACATGCTTGGTGAAACTGATTAAATTGAATCAAATGTGCTCTCAACCAGAAGTGAATGTTTAATACATGGAGCCCATGTTTCTACCCAAAAGGCAAAAAATTAGAAAGGTACTTTTCTTTAAAAAGTCAAAACAGTATCTCCTACATGGTAGAAAACTGGAAAGACAAAACATAGATGGGGGTGACTAAAGCATCCAGATTATAAAGAGATGAAACTTGAGCTCTGAACAAAGTAAGGCCTTGAAGCATTCCCTATATAACTGGGATGGGTTTCTCTACTCTGCAACCCATCCATGTTCCCCTACACGCTGGCCACATGCCTATCAGCATCAGATATTTTCATCTTGTAATTAAGGGGCTTGTGAGTGTCCCAGGGGGATTGAAAAATGGAGGAAAGTCTACTTGGAACAGTTCAGGTGGGGCTTCGCAAAATTTCACTTAGCAAAGTGTATTAAATTTCACTTCTTCTGGTGAACAACCCAATAATGGGTGTGCTGGAAGCCATTACTAAGAGCCATCAGGGACAACACAAAGGGGTTAATGTGGATTCCTAGCTAGATGATGGGCAGTACCTCCTGGAATGCTGATAGGTGGTCTACAGGATTGGTCTGGCTTCCACAAGGCACCACTGTGTAAGGGGAGGGTGATCTTTTGTTGCTGACACGTTTCCCTTCCCTGTGGCTTCCTTATGTGGGGTGCTTCTCCCAGCTCCTTCTCTAAGCCCATGCCCCATTTCACTTTCTGCTTACCTCTAGGTCTCAGTGATCCTCACATCAAGCCCCTGGAGATAAAATCATCTGATTTTTTTTTTGTTTCCCTTTCCAGTATAATATTCTGGCATAATCTTTAGGTCCTGTATGCTTGAGGGCTGTCCTTGTGATTTTCAAAGCCTCTCCTTTCTTGATGAAAACTCAGAAGTTTTGTCTTTCAAAACTTATTTCTGCTGCGGACTCCAATAGCCTGTAACAGAAGTCAAAAACCCTCCACTTGGCTCTTTTCCCTCTTTGCATTTCTGCTGCAACAATTTAAATTCTTTTCAAGACTGTGTGGATGCCTCCGACAGTCTAAGGAACATGTCAATCACCTTCAAGGAAATGCTGAGGACAAAAGCGCACATTTCTTGGCATTATTTTAATGTACTATCCTAATAGGAATCAGATGGCCAGAATTTTGCAGTCTTCTGCAGGGAAAAAAACTTGGTAATATTATTTCTAAAGATTGTAACCAAAGGGAACTAAGAGCAGGGCCATAAATAGGGACTTTTTAAAGCTGATAACCCTTTCTAAACTTTCATAACAAAGAACTGAACTCCTTGAATCCTGGCCCCCAACTAAGCTTCTAATGAATAGAGCAGTCCAATAGAGAGCTTAGAAAAATGCAACCTCCTTGTCACCAGCTAGGCTTTTGTTCCCATTTTCTTTCAGGTCTTCTATGCCAGTGAACTGAGCTGGTATGGGTGAGACTGCACAAATACTTTAACCTTTCAAGCTAAGGTCAAGGCTAGGGGCTGACCTCCCTTTCACCTTCACCTTGGGGCCCACCTTTGACTCCTCAAATGATGAAAAAGTTGACAACCCAGGATCCCCTAATGTCAATCTTGTATGAGATGGAAGAAAAAAGAGAAAAAGAGAAGCAAGATGAAGAGAGGGAGAATACAACCTTTATATCTTTTCTCCTCCAACTCAGCTATGTCCCTATCAGAGAAATCCCCTGCATGTGACTCAAAGCTCCTATGTTGTCCTCTATTCAATCAAAGCTCCTTTCTCTAGACTTGTACTATCCAATATGGTAGTTATTAGCCACATGTGGCTATTTAAATTTAAATTTCAACTAATTAAGAGGACATAAAATTAAAACTTTGGTTCCTCAGTCACACTAACCACATTTCAAGAAATCAAGAGCCATGTGTGACTAAAGGCTACACTTTGGACAATGCAGATATATAGAACATTTCCATCACTGGAGAAAGTTCTAGTGAACAGCACTGTAAATCTAGATAATGGAGAGAAAGGGGAGGGGCTAGAGAGTTTAGTGAGTGCGGCCAATAAAGGCGACATCACAAAGTAGAGTCAAATAGTGGTGGTAGGAGTAATAGATTAGCATTTATTAAGCACCAGCCCAGGTAAGTAGGGGGATTATTTTCATTTTACGGAAGGGAACATAGGTAACATAGGCAGGCTCACACAGCTATGAGTGGTGGTATCAAGTTTGAATACAGACAGTTGGGTTTCAAGAGCTCATTCTCTCAACCACTATGTGGGCTATAGAAAAGGATTCACAGAGCCTGCAAAAGAATTAGCCATGCCAGACAGATGGAGCTTAAGCCAGTGACGTTTGGAAAATGAAGAAGACTGTGCTTTTGCAGACACTACTACAGCTTTCCATCAGCTACTCAGATGGAAGGATGTGGACATCAATGTCAGAATCCTACCATATGTCCTTTGTGCATACATTCACAGGTGTTGGTGTATATTTGTTAGGATTTCATAATTTCTGATAATACTGTATCTCTCATCTCTTTCTAGGTTATAAATTCCCTGAAGGTGGGACACGTCTGTCTTTCACATGACTGTATCATCAATATTTAACAATAGTATTTAATATAGTACAATCTACAGTAAACTCTCAATATATGTTCTTGCGTGAATAATGAATAAATAAAAATAATCTAAGTTCTGTTGTACATAGGTATGTGGACTGGTGGTCTCTATCTGATTATTAAAATCAGGACTTTGATGTGCACAAATAGTCGAACACTTTGGTGGTGCAAATACTCAGCTCGTGCAATGAGCATTTGTTGCTTTTGCAACTCAGCTTGCATTTTCTCTTCCTGTAGTACAGCAGCCCAATTTCTATCTGGGGAATGACTTCTTCCCCACTGTGTGCAATCTTCGAGTATTATCAATCAAGGAGATCTGCCCTCTTCTAACCACATGTCAAGCCACGGTGGACCAGTCCAAGTCTCCTTCCAGACTGAGGCTGCTGAGTGGAGCTGCACAAGCAGAAACAACCAGCTGGAACAGATTCACTCCCACTATGATACCCACAGGACTGACCTTTGGTTCCTGCACCTGAATTTCTAGAGCTTTCCTGACTTCTGCCTTTTCTGAGCCTGTTTTCTCAGCTGTTCCTTCAGGTCTGTGAGTACCTTGTATCCTTCCCAAACAAAATAAAAATATTTTGATTGAGTTAGCCAAGTCGGTTTTTCTTTCTTTAAACCAAAAAATTCAAGAAGTACGTCTAAGGAAGCTTCTCTCTATTTGCACGTGCTTGGCATCCCACCACCATCAGACCACCCAGGACTGGCTGCATCACTTGTGAGCCCAGTGCAAAATCAAAATGTGGGGCTTCTTATACAGAACAGGGGAGAGTGTCATTAAAGGCACTAACATACAAAGTTCTTCCTTTCTTCTGTGATATGTCTCTCAGTTCATCATGGAGTTTCTTTTTTTATTTAATTTGGTCCCAAGTAAAAAAAAATAAAATGTGAAATTATTATGATGAATTTTACTATTTATATTTATATTGTGCAAGGTCTGTTTTAAATGCAAATATCAGGGAGTGCCTGGGTGGCTTGGTTGGATAGGTGACCAAGTCTTGATTTTGGCCCAGGTCATGATCTCAGGGTTTTCAGGTCATGGGATAGAGCCCCATGTAGGGCTCTGCATTGTCAGTGGAGCCTCCTTGGGATCCTCTCTCTCCCTCCCTCTCTCTGTTCCTCCCCATTTGTGCTGTTTCTATCTCTTTCTCTATAAATACATACATACATACATATATCATAGCATTTAACTATTATGCAGAATCACCAAAATTACACAATTTATGGCTCGTCCATATATATATTTTGTTCTTCCCAGAACAGTGCACAACACTAACACAATTTTTCTTTTCACTCCTTAGTACATGTACAGTCCACCTTTGACTTACTGATGAGTAAGGAAGGACTGAAAGGAGTAGGAATTACAGGAACCTTCCCCTTATGTCGTCATGTGGAAGTAATATAAGGAAGAAAAGATATGCAAAAGTCCCTTGGTCATTCATGTTTCTTAGAAACTATTGCCTTCTGGGGCACCTGGGTGGCTCAGTCGGTTAAGCATCTAACTTCAGCTCAGGTCATGATCTCACAGCTCGTAAGTTCAAGCCCTGCATCAGGTTCTGTGCTGACAGATCAGAGCCTGGAGCCTGCTTCAGATGCTGTGTCTCCCTCTCTCTGCCCCTCCCCCCCACTCATGCTCTGTCTCTCTGCCTTCAAAAATAAATAAAAATTTAAAAATTAAAAAAAAGAGAGAAACAATTGCCTTCTTTAAGCATTCAAAGCAGGTTCTAGTTTGAATGGAAAGCATGGTCTCTTGGAGCTCAGCACCCCATTTACTCAGTTGTAGACATACCATAGTTAGCTTGTACTGGATTTGAGTCTCTCTGACACCCACACATTGTATATCCCCCAGAATTCTGTGCTCGTGGGGCACTGGAAGGCTCCATACAAATGGGGTGGCAAACAGTGAACATGCACTGCCCATCCCTTCTCTACTCACACACCTACTTCATTATCTCATCAAAATTTACTTATAAAATATAAGTTCAAAGATAAAATTATTAAGACTTTCAGGGCAGCGAGAGTGGACAAACCACTTCTACACCTGGGCCCCTGTGCAAGCGTACAAGTGAGACACCAGAGGGCGCAGTCGGTTAAGCGACCGACTTCAGCCAGGTCACGATCTCGCGGTCCGTGAGTTCGAGCCCCGCGTCTGGCTCTGGGCAGATGGCTCAGAGCCTGGAGCCTGTTTCCGATTCTGTGTCTCCCTCTCTCTCTGCCCCTCCCCCGTTCATGCTCTGTCTCTCTCTGTCCCAAAAATAAATAAAAAACGTTGAAAGCAAAAATTAAAAAAAAAAAATAAAAAAATAAAAAAAACCAAGTGAGACACCAGAAAGCTGGCCCTGAACTGCTGCACCTTGCATTTGGAGCAACAGCAGCCAACAGCCTACCCTCCCATCTGCTTTGCCCTGCATTCTTCTTGGACTCTTCATGACCAGGAGGTGTTCCTATATGTGGATTACCCCACTGTCTTTTCTTAGTATTCATGGAGAATGAGAGAAGATGGAGTTTTGATAAAGCTTTTATGCTTTTCCTATGTTGGTGCATTTCAGAGAAGCCTTTATAACCCCACTTAATGAAAGGGCAGAGAGAAAAATCCCTGACTATTCTACTGCTTCCTATAATTGCAAATGGAGAGAGATTTTACATGGCAGAGAGTATCCAAGAGTGACATTCTAGTAGAAAAGATGAGAACATGTTGGAAACATCTTCAGAGAGAAGCCTGGACAGGCTGCATTCCCTCCTCATTCCCAACGCCTTAGCTCGGCCTTCCTATCATTTCAATTCAGATGTGGTAGCATGTGAGTCATGGAATCATAACAATTTTGAATTGGAAGGGACCTTGGAGATCCTCAGATCTAATTCATTTTACAGATGAAATTATATGACTTTCCTGAGGTCACAGTACTACTTAGCAGTGGCACCAGGCAAGGACCTTAATTTTTAACTTTTATCCCCATCATTAGCTACAGCATTCTTTCTCCTAAAGATTAAAATAATAGATATCCTGTGTGATTCTAGTTATAAAATGTTCTTGAAAGAGCAAAATTGTAGAAATGGAAAATAGATCAGTGATTGCTGGGGGTTAAAGATAATAGAGGATGGAGGAAGTGGGTGTGTGGGACTCTTGCTGTGGATCTGTGTCTTGACTGTATCAATATCAACTTCCTGGTTATGATATTGTGCTACAGTTTTAAGAGATTCTCGTTAGGAGGAACTGGATAAAGGATACACAGGGTCTCTCTGTATTATTTCTTACCACTTCGTGGGACTCTGCAATTCTTTCAAAGTAAAAAGTTTAATCCTTAAAAATCAACAAAAGACACACTTCAAGTTTAACATCAATCATTTGAGATAAATAATAAAGGAAGCCAAGTACTAAATTGGTAATAGTTGAAATATGGAAATGAGCCCTGTTCTCTTACATGAGCAATTTGAGGTTGTACGTGGGCCCTCATATTGCATGCTATTCCTGGTTTTTCATTATTATTATCATTTCATTATTATTAGGCCATACTCTTCAAAGTTATTCCTGTCAGATGCTACTTGACAACACTCTTCCAAAAACGCAAGAAGTCATAGTCTCAAAATACACGCAACAGAGGTGACATCGGTGCCACTGGTCACCAAGAATGTTTATGTTGTTTAGAATTCAGGGAGATCATGAACCTCAGGCAGCACCTCTAAGCAAACTTGCTTCATCTCTTCGGGATGTCTCAGTGCAGGAGACACTTCTCAGTGCAGGAGAAGAGAAACTCTTAAAAGAACGTCCATCGAATACAAAAGCACCCAACAAAGATTATAGAGGCTATCTAGAGCTGGTACAGCCCAGCCTGAAATACTAGAGTGTTCCACATTTATTAGCCTCATCTCATACTATAGGGATTGCTGAATGATGGTGTCACTTCCATGAGTAAACAGTGGTCTTGACCCAGCCTTCTCCACCACCATCAGAGGGGAATTATTCATTCCTTGGTCAGATATATAGTCCACAATAGATGTTTTGGAATAGAACTTTAAGGAAAACAGGGAAAGAGGAAAAGGATAAAGACATTAAAATTCACAGTAAGAATAATGAATTGGCTTCAAAGGTAGTTCTAAACAGGGGAGCTCTTTGTTCTACAGAATTCCCAGTGGGACAGCGTTGATTCCATTTGGAAGTAAAGCTAAAGCATGTTCACTAAGAACCAGAATATATTCAAGGGTGGATGTGAATTGCCTTTTCACAGGCATAAGTGCCCTGTAAACAATCATGAAACAGAAGTTATGTATATTATTGGAAACATTAGAAGTGTGGATATGTGAACAAAATAGATCAGTGTACCACGTTGGGCATTTGTCCTGAATTTGACTTTATTTTAGCATTTGCCACAAAATTAAGGTAATCTGGCAAATCCGGGCTTTCTCGTCACTTAAGAAGAAAATCATTTCCTTCAAGGAGGAAAAAGAAATTAAATTTTTGTTTCACTTATTTATCCATTCATTCTTTTAAAAACAAACAATTCTACATGAGCTAGGTACTAGGTATACAGCTATAAAGAATAATTATAGCAGTAAAAGTTTATCTAGTTTATATAGGTAGCAGCCACTATTATAACAAATATTAAATCATGCCGTTTTTCTACACTATCACCCCTGTAATGTGGCTCAGAAAACTGAACTTTCCCAAGGTTACAAAGCTAACAGGTAGTGGGCTGGGGTGTGAACACAGTAATCCTAGCTCCACAGCCAAAATTTTAACCACTACACTGTGCCTTACATGGGATTGATACAGCCCCAACCTCATGCAGCTTTTCTGTTTATTTGGGGAGCCAGGCATTAAGCAAATAATGTTAATGACTATCAAGAACTAGACGTGCAAGCTACAGGGAGAATGAACCAAGGGGAAATGGTCTCTCCCTTTCTCTCTTCCTGAATGCTTTACCCCTCCTCGTCTCTGGTACATGGCCCCTTGCCTTAGTGTTTCTTCTCATTGATTCAACCAGGCATGGAGCAGGCACTTGCCTTGTGCTAGATCTGGCTATCCTCAGCATGATCCATCTGGAAACTTGCAAATGCTCCATCTCTGATCCATGGTAAAGAGCAAAGCTGTAAAACATGCCTGGCAATTGGGTGTCAATTTCCTAGCTGCTTCTTCTCATGGGCATTTAAAAAAAATGCTTGCTGTTAGTAGTTTATATTTCTTGCTGCTATTTCCACTAAAAATGATTTTATTAATGTGAGGATTCAAAAGGACAACGTGAAAGGAAAATTAAATAATTTTTTTGTACTACAAAAAAAGAAAAAAAATGTCCACATGGGAACTGATGGTTAGAGCTCAATCTTCTTTGCTCATTTGGAGCCCACAAGCCTAATTAACACTGGCTTGCAATCAAGGCTATTATTCTAGTGGCTACTTCCTCCACGGACCTGCCACCATAGCACTTCTGACCTTACTTCTTGTTTTCAAGTTCACACAATAGATCTTTTCTAAAATGTCTCTTTTTCCCTCATGAGAATGAAACTAGTGGTATTAGCTATCTCCCCCACGGCTTTTCTTTACGGATTCCTTTTTTCTTATTCCTAGGGTTTTCTCTGGAATGAAAGCACTTTTTCTATTTTGCAAAACCCTCCTTTCACACTGGAAAAAATTGGAGTTTGGTACTAAGTAAAGTGGAGGCCCTCTGACAGTAAAATGATTAGAAAGCACTTTGTTCAGAATTCTAATCCCCTGCCCCACTGTGAGCACAGGATTACTCCCCGGAACACATTCAAGGAGCCTTACAGGAAACTGGAAGGGCACAGGCCTTGGAGTTAGGTGGACTTAATTTTAAATTCCAACTCCATCACTTTCTGGCTGTATGACCTTGGGCAAGTTCACTGGACCCTCAAAGCCTCAGTATCCTCATCTGTAAAATAGGGGTAACCTCTACTTTGCAGAGTTGTTTCCAAGATTTGGTAAGTACTGAAGTGTCTACAGCAAAGCAGGTCTTTTTCTTTGTTTCTGTCTCTGTCTCTGTCTCTGTCTCCCTTTGTTTCCATCTCTCTCTCTCTGTCTCTCTGTCCACCACCCCCTTCTCCTTCCTTCCATTCCTTCCTCCCTTGCTTCTTTTCTGATTCACATTTATTTTTCTCCACTAAAACTACTCTTCCTGCTTTTCCTTTTTCCACTCAGAGTATTTTAAACTGTTTCCCATTTCCCCTGCTTAGTTTCAGATACTGTTTTTATTGCATTTGCAACCCATGTGCTGACACTGCATCATTCCCTCCCTCCATTTTCCCATTTATATCAAATACTGTGCAGAAAATTCATCCTGCTCAGTGTCAAATGCCAGATCCACTTTAGATATGCATTATTTTTATTCAAGGTAGGTTTTATTCCCACTGTCTTTCCCATAACACTCACCACACACACACACACACACACACACACACACACACACACTTTCCTGACCATTGCCTGACCGATAAATCAAGAAACTATCTACTCTTTATACCCTTTAGAAATGGCTGGAAATATTAGATGGTGAGAGCTGGATCAGTTCAGAGTGAATTAGTGCCCAAAAGCTAGAAAGCATGGAAGCTTATCTGATCAGATTTCTTCTTTTTTTTTTTTTTCCTGAAACTTATCCCAGCTTTTGAATTTGTAGAAGTGAATGAATAATTTGGTGAGAAACAGATTTCTCAAAAGATTTGCATAGTCTCCAGCTTCTCTTTAGGGCTGAATTTTCAACTAGGAACACTCTTTCCTTCTGGCAGTTTGAGAAATCAGGTCCGGAGAAATAGAATGGACTCACAGCTGAAGGACACGCAGCTGAGGGAAACAAATGTGCTCTTAGAAATATTAAGTGAGTCTGTAGTCAGCAC
The DNA here is from genome assembly GCF_018350195.1 of Panthera tigris. Taxonomy (NCBI): domain Eukaryota; kingdom Metazoa; phylum Chordata; class Mammalia; order Carnivora; family Felidae; genus Panthera; species Panthera tigris. The sequence goes on from NC_056667.1 coordinate 63,692,319, forward strand.
CATTTGAGTTCAATTTAAACCTAATACAGACATCAGTGTTTACTCTGGGGTTAGCTTTCATCGGATTGAAGATCTAACATGTAATCTATGACCAAAACTGTCAGAGAAACCCATCTGCAGGAAAGGCCCCCCACCCTGACCCTTGGGGACATTGATAGTGAAGTACTCTGGGATATAATGATTGTGTTCCTATGCCTGTCTCCATGTGGTACAGTCTCTTCGAAGGAAGGTTGTGTGTGTCTTACCAATATTCCTGACCTCTGACCCCCTAGAGCAGTGCACATGGCAGGCCCTCAGTAAAGACTTTTTAAGGCAAGTGGAACTGAGAGGATGTTAGCTAAGCCATGCTTAATGAGTGAAGCAGAAGATTAATACATTAAAGTTTCAGGCTACAACAACAAACCCGTTATCACATTCCACTATGTAGCCCCAGTCAGATTCAACACAGATCTTGGCTCAATTTAAAGGCAGAGACACTGGCCAGAGGCTTTTGTCCTTTTTAAGCAGGGTTATACATGTTCCATTTATTTGGTTTGTTGTTTCACTGGATTGTGCATGCCATATGCAGTTTCACCAGACTGAGTTGAGACAGTCAATTTATGTGCAACCAGAGACATCCTGGGAAGCAGTCACATTGCCCTGAAACAGTTTTGGCCTGACAGGAGGCCATTAGCAATGAGCTCCATCACTCCCAGGATGTGGTGTTTCTAAGACCACAACACAGTTATTCATTAGAGCATTGTTTCTCCTAGAACCCTAGAGAGGGAATCAGGAATTCTGATTTCTACTTCTGCCTCTTCCCACACTTGGTTTTGGGACCTTGGGCAGGTCACTACACCTCTCTAACTAGACCCATCCAATGGCACCTTGAATTTGTGTTTTTACATGTGTTATCTCGTTTTTTTCCTTAATATAGTTCTTTAGGTTTGGTGTTGCTACAGATTCTTTCAACAACATTTACTGAGCCTCAACTGTATGCCTTGTTCTGTACCAGATGATCAAACTGATGGTTCAGAGAAGTACTATAGTGAAATTTCTTCTAATGATGGCAGTCTAAGTGATTTTAATTAACCCTCTCACTGCAGGTAACAAAGGGGAGGGATGAAATGTAAAAAACATCTTCTTAAAATCACATGAGAACTAACAAGACCCCAAGAATAACTTAGACACAGTCTAGGAGTTGCTCAGGATCTAGAGAAGGAAGCCCAGAGTAGGAAGCATCCAAAACTGCTTTTGTCCTGAGCACTTGTTTATTTGGAATCAACAGCTATAAAACCAATTTGTGGTTCTGGTGGTCTTGAAAGAACAGAGGGAAAAAATAAAACCTTAGGACCTGCCCCATCTGGGGAGTCCAGCAATCGTTCCACATTCAAGTGGGACCCTAAGGGTCTTGTGTCAATAGTGGACCAGAAATAAACTGACCTTCCTGGACTTGCAGCCTAGGCTCATGGAGACTAGGAGGTCCAGGGAAACTCAAAGCTTAAATTTTTTTAATGTTTATTTATTTTCGAGAGAGAGCACGAGTGGGGGAGTGGCAGAGAGCGGGGGAGGGAATCTGAAGCAGGCTTCACGCTGTCAACACAGAGGTTGACGTTGGACTCAAACTCACAAAGTGTGAGATCATGACCTGAGCAGAAATCAAGATCAGATGCTTAACCAACTGAGCCACCCAGGCACACCCAGGGAACCTCAAAGTTTAAATTCAGATGAATGTTGTCTGAGATTAGTATTGCCTCAAGCTCCCGGCAGAGGCCAAATCCTCTTTGGAGAAAAGTATCATTATCGTAGGCCTCCAATTTTTGAAAATACAATGTCAAGTACAGAAATGTAAACAAACAAAGCAATTGATCTGGCTGGAAGATAGAGTATATGATAGGAGAGAAGGAAAGATCTGTTGAACAATTGAGATGACACTAAAATGGAATAAACACTCAATTAAGAAATTGGATTTCATCCTATAGACCAGTATTTCTCAAAGGAGTCCATACCCTTGGGGTGGAAGAAGTGAAGGCACACACCTGAGATGCAAAATTTCTCCCAGAAAAGCTTTTTTCCCCCCATTTGGATAAGAATCAAAATAAACAAAACAAAAGCAAACAAGCAAAAGTCCTACAATGAATGCAGGTATATTCTGGACCATTTCGATTACCACCATAGTTGTTGCCCATGGTTACACTGTTACCTTAGATCCAATGCAGGAGTTGAATACTCAATTGATTCCATTTTGCAAATAAATGTTCACACTGGCTATAAAATAGTCAAGAGTGGTAGAGTCCATGGTATATTAGAGATCACGTGCCAGTTAAAAAACTATTCACGTGCGATTGTAAAAAATAATTCTGTGCAGTCCAGACAAAACACTGTACAATCAGTTTGCATCCCAACCTAAAGTGACAGTTTTCAACTTGTAATGTGTTAATAAGTTGATTTGATTGTATGGGGTTACATTTACAGCCTAAGGGTAGAATGGCAATTGTCCTACATTGAATTCATTGTATTTATGTTGAATTATTTTACGAGTTATTATGAAAAACTGTTTCTTTCTTATTGATAATTGAAATAAAACACATCCTAGAATATGACTTTTGTTTAGGTTGGACGGTAAATTGAAGCTCTGATGTGAGATCATGAAAACAACATTGTACTGGGGAAAGACGTGCCCTTTGGTGTTTTTGGTTTATAACAAATTATCTGAGACAGATTTATTAAATAAAATGCTTTGTTTATTCCAAATAAAGGCCATACAACATCATGGGGCACTGTACATATACATGGACTGTATTTGTTTAGACTGAATAGACTTCTAGATTTAAGACAAAATGGAAACAATGACAGAAACCTTGATTTATGGCCAAGTCGTTTCAAAATGGTCTGAATGAGTCATATCCAGTATTTACTGACATCTTTCCACTGGCTCTGTGTTGCAGCCATGAATATTTTTCAACAACTATAGGAAACAAAAAATAACTTTAGTATTACTTTTCCATTCACAAACCCAGCAATAATTGGATTAGGCAATCATTTAATGCATATTTAAATTTGCCATAATGATCACCTTATCTTGGAATTGCCAATATAGCCTCAGAGGGATCAAGGGACCGTTCATTAAAATTGGCATTTGATGATGATTGCACAGGCAGAATTAGAATAAATAGGTGGTCTGAATATCCTAAAGTGATAAACAATAATGTGATATCATGTAATACCATTATGGACAGCATCCTTGAGTAAGCAGTATTATCCTCCTTAGTATTTTTAAATTTAAGATACAGAAACAGATTAAAGACATAACATAGAAATATAGAAAGATTTAGCTTTATATTTCTACTATTAATCTTCCACATTAAATTAATGTTGTTAATTAGAATTGTATTGGCTCTATAGTTTTGTTTATATTTAATCGTATATTTATTTTGGGATTTAGATTTGTATATTATCTATGAGAAAAAGGAGTTGTTATACCTAGCCTTATCTATAGGTTCTGTTAATAATATAATAAATAATTTAAGTCAGCATGAGGAGTCTGAAAGAATTTTTTTCCTTTGAAAGAAAAACACCATTATAGGCCCTATGTTACTACTAAAAGATTTAAAAGGGGGAGTAGGTGCTCACATTTCCATTTTAAACTTACCCCGAGACAGTGTATGAAGGTTAGAATGAAAAAGGGGTAAGACCTGAGACAGGAGTTGAATTAGCAGGCACTACTCCAGGTGAGAGGTAATGAGGATTTTAACAAAAGCTACTGCTTTAGGATGGAGAGGAACTGTGACATGCCAGCTGGGTCCCTTGTGGCTTCTTTCCTGTTCTTTACAATGGTTTGGGATATATTTTATAAGAGCATATGGTCATGGTTTAGGAATAGCCTTTACTGGAAAGGGAATAACTTAGAAGCTGGATCAGGAAGCCAAGAAAGAGAGAAGGTCTCTGGATCTGTACATTATTCCACAGAAATGCATGAGTCTACACTCAGCTGGACACGCACTGTGGGTCTCCGTTCCAGCGGAAAGATGGCCCCTACTCAGCCATAGGTCTCTGTCTTTATAGGACAAGCTTGAGAAAACAGTCTTGCTTTGCAGGCTGCCCAGTACAAGATTGTCTGAACTTGAGGTGGCAGCAGTTTGGAAAGTGACCAAGAATGCTGGCTCTTCAAAATCTAGAAAGCTTGGGCCCATGAAATGATGCAGTTGACCTTCCTAGAAAGAGAAAACCTCTTGACCCGTGGGAAGTGGTGCTTGGGTGCAACCCTTCTTTTGAAAGAGGAACCCCTAGTCCCACTAGCTCATTGTCCAAACAATGAAGGTGAGCTTCCAGTGTCATTTTTGGACAATTCTGATCATTACAACCACAACCTAAAAGTTATTTTATAGAGAATGAGTCAGCCTTGGTGATAACTGGATTGGCAGGGCAGGGAAGGGTATGAAACACAGAAAGAGGATCCAAGAATGACTCTGAGGTTTACACCTCGGCTTGGTTAACACCTTGACTCTTGAGGTATACATATGGAGTAGATGGCGATTTCATTACCTGAGATAAAGGACACAGGAGAAGAGAAGGCATTATGGGGAGGGGGGAGATGATACAATTGTGTTAGGATCTACTGAGTTTGAGATATCTACGATACATTCATTTGAAAGAAACAGAGACTAGGGAATATTGATTTAAAAGTTAGATGTGCTGGTTATACTGGAAGCATGGGAGGTGAATGACAATGACATTGTTCTGTGTAGACTGGGAAAAGAAGGGAAGGGAATTGTAACATTTAAAGAACAGTTCAGTGCAGCACATCATTTGTTGAGTGGGGACAAGGCTGGGGGCAGGAAGAGAGAAAACATATTTTTGAAGCCCAAAAACTATCAACAGAATGAACAATTCAGACAATGTGAGAATTTTTAGGCAAGTAGTAAAAGCACATTTTGGCATCTTTGAGAAGTGGCTGAGTTTTTTAAAAAAATGGTGACTTTTTTTCCAGGAAGTTTGCTGGTGAAGAGGAAAGGAAGAGGGGGATGGATAGATGGACAGGGCATCCAAAGGGAACCACAGGAGAGAGCAGTATTACTTATAGAATTTCACTATAAAATTGCAGTAAGGAACTACTTAAGAGGCATTGCATTGACATTATATAACATGTAGGAGACAGCCTGGGTCATGCATGTTTACTGACCCCAAGTTTTTCTTTAATGAAAATTATTTTTTTATTTTCAAATAAATTTTCATTTTTTCATTTTCTGGTTTAAAGAGATTTTATCTTAAGCATAAAGTGGATCTGAAAAATAGTTTTTCAATATCTTTCTGTCACTCACCCTGCCTTCACTTTCAGCCTCTCTGAATCAGACCTGCCCTCAATTCCCAAGACCATGGTAATCCATTCAAAATAAAATTCTAGGGGTGCCTGGTGGTTCAGTTGGTTAAGCATATGACTCTTGATTTCAGCTGATGTCATGATCTCAAGGTTTGTGAGTTCAAGCCCCACAGAGGCTCTGCACTGATGCACAGAGGCTGCTTAGGATTCTCTCTCTCTCTCTCTCTCTCTCTCTCTCTCTCTCTCTCTCTCTGACGCTCTGCTGCTTGCGCTCTCCCTCTCCATCTCCCTCTCTTTCTCTCTCTCTTAAAACAAATAAAAACATTTTAACATTTTTAAATAAATAGGGGCATCTGGGTGGTTCAGTCGGTTGAGCATCCAACTTCAGCTTAGGACATGATCTCAGTCCCACGTTGGGCTCTGTGCTGGAAGCTCAGAGCCTGGATCCTGCTTCAGATTCCATGTCTCCCTCTCTCTTTCTGCTCCCCCTTTCTCTCTCTCTCTCAAAAATAAATACACATTATTTTTTTTAATTTTAAATAAATAAAAATAAAATTTCAGGCACACAACTCACCTGCTCAAGTTTTTTATGATCTGGTCCTTGCCCAAACTCCAATTTCCATTTAGTACATATTCATTACGGACTTTTATGTGCAGTCTTATGTGGGAAACAGAGAAGCAAATGAGGAGTCATAATACAGTGTGGTACATTCTATAATAGGGAAAGGCCTGGAAAACCAAATCAAGAGAGTTCCCCTGTGTGGTGACAGCTGAACTGAGTCCTAAGGGAATGTCAGGAGTTGACTGAATCTCCCATAAATGCCCCACTTTGCTCTGGCCTTCTTTTCAATTTCCATGTCTATATATGCTGTTTCTTCCAGTCAAAATGCCCATCTCCATTCCCATTGGCCTATGGAATGCCTATTTATCTTCAAGACTTCACACACGTCATCTTTTCCTTGAAGCCTTCTATTACACTCCTCGGCTGGCTGAGGTGCCCTCATTTTGTGGTCCCAGAGGATGTTACACCTCCTTCTGCAGAAACACTTGTCTCCATATCTACCTGTGTGGGCACTCTTCTTGGGCAACATATGTCTTTCATCTCTAATACCTCTCTCCAGTGTACTGTCTGACACATAGGAAACGCTCAATAAATGTTTGTCGAATGACTAAATGAACAAAAGTTGCTTAGCAAGTTAGTTATCTAATTATCTTAGAATTTGAGGAAAGGGGTGCCATGACCCTTGAAAAACTTATTTAATCATCCTGATCTTTTCCATCTTTGTGTTTGGCTATTGATAACTAAGGTCCTTTATCACAATAAAATCCCATAACTCTATTTGATGCTGTCTATGAACATGCATAAGATTGAACTGCTCAAACATGTCTGCTGTTGGCAGAATCTTACAGATTAATTCACTTAACATTCAACCAATATTTATTAAACATTTACTGTGTATAAGGATCTGTACTCAGTGTTAAGTATCAGCCATGTAGATAAAGGCCTTGCCCTCATGGAGTTATGATCAAATGAGGGACATACAGAAATAAGCTTGTATGTAAATACAATTTGTGATAAGAGCCAGGGAAGAAAAAATAACATAGCACAGCAAGGGAGATTAACAGGGGAGATTTCTTTTAAATTATGGGGTCAGAATAAATCATATTGTGAAGGGATATTTTTTTTAAATTTTTTTTTTAACATTTATTTATTTTTGAGACAGAGAGAGACAGAGCATGAACGGGGGAGGGTCAGAGAGAGGGACACACAGAATCCGGAACAGGCTCCAGGCCCCGAGCTGTCAGCACAGAGCCCGACGCAGGGCTCGAACTCACGGACCGCAAGATCATGACCTGAGCCGAAGTCGGCCGCTTAACCTACTGAGCCACCCAGGCGCCCCGTGAAGGGATATTTAAAGTTACGATCTAGTAAGTATAAAGGAGGTAAAGGCAGAGGGAAACCATTTCCTGCTAAGGGAAGGCATTTAAGAATGACTTCTGACAAGAACGTTGGTGTGTCCAAAGCCTGGTGAAAAAGGGGAAGTCCCCTGAGATGTGGTTGGAGAGGTACGCAGAGATCAGGTCATGCTAAAGACTATTGAATTATCTCTACAAGTAATGAGAAATCATTGAAGGGGGTTGAGTGATAAAATTATATAGTCATTTTCATTTTAAAAGATCACTGGTCTGTGGTGTAGAAAATAGATTTTAAGGGGCAAAAGGGAATATGAGAGCCCAATGAGACGACATTTTGGTTAGAAATTTGGGTTTGGTTGCTTGTAATAGAATAGCCCAGAGACAATGGCTTACAAAAAGCTGGCAGCTGACTCTCCTCTTGTGTAAGAGTAAGCCTGAAAGAGTAACCCAGGGCTGGGGCAGAGGCTTTTGTATGTCAGGGCTGAGACTTCTATGATTATCTGGGCTTCTCTCTCATGGGGTGATCACAAGGTGACCACTAAAGCATCTACCAGTACATCCACATTTCAGGCAGGAAGAAAAAGGAAACACTAAGACAAAAATGGAACATGTCAGCATCGGTCTGCACCCCCTTTAAAAAGTCTTTCCCAGAATTCTACACAGTAACTTCTACCTACATTCAACTATTCAGAACTGTGTCACCACACCTAACACTATGTGCAAGACAGCCTGAGAAACATTGATCTTTTTTTTTTTTTTTTTGGATGGGGTCTATTACCAGCCCAGACTAATTCAGGCTTTGAAAGGAAGAAGAGAAAAATGAATATTTCACAGGCTGCAAGCTGCCTGGGTCCCTGCTCATCCCTTTCCATCTCCTGAAGGGAGGGTGAGCATGGTTTGCTTGTGCGAGGGACGGCTGTGCTATGTTAGGCAGAAGCATGCTGTTGCTCATAAGTTGAATGACGAAAAGAGAAATGTGTTGGAATTTAAAAGGGCTCAAAAGGTGGCCTGAAAGATACTGTAGATTGGCTCTCTCAAAACCCATTGCACCCTCTCCTAACTTGCTTTCCTGAACTGGATTCCTAGATTCATTTGCAGCGAGGATGCTTTCATATTATCTAGTTTACACCCATCATACAAAGTCTCCCAAATTTTGGATGTAGAAGTGAGCAATACCAAGACTCATCAGGATTTCAGTTTTTCTAACAAGCAGTTGACAGAAATAGCTGCTCTCCTGGTGCTGCCTGGGTTTTGGGGTCCCATCCTTAAGCTTCTTAGGTACTGAACAGTCCAGGGGTATGTTTGGGATTTGTCCTGAATGTGTTGCTGTGCTGCTACCGCTGTGGCTCTCTTAAAGTTTTTTTCTTAGTTAACCAAGTTTTCTTTAATGAATACTGCCATGCTACAAGTAGCTAGGGTGGATTCAGTATAGGACATGCTGACCAATGGGACAGGTTATAGACAGCTTCTTGTACTGTTGTGAATATAAAATGTTTATATAATATGATGAATAATACATGCCATTTTTTAAAAAGTTGACTGTGCGCCATCTTTCTACTTAACTCTTCCTTAGGATATCAAAAGGTACCCCAGACTCAACATTTCCAAATAGGAAACTCCTAATATTTGCCATTCAACCTTTTTTTTTATGGCTTTGGGTTATGCAATCCAGAAATTTAGTAGGCTTTGTAGATACTCTGCTCAATGCACACACTCATTCCATAACCGAGTGCTATTCTGCCTCCTATAAGTCTCTGGGTTTCATCCACTTTTCTATATTTCCACCATCACCATCCTGGTTGAAGCTACTATGATCTCTCTCCTGAGCTACGTAATTAGTATTTTGCATATTCTCTGGGTCCTTTCTAACATAGTTTTTACAATTTTGTCATAATTTTCAACATGACATATTGTGATTAAGACAAACTCCTTAACTCATCCAAAAGTTCCTTCACAGTCTGGAGCTTGCCCATCTTTCCAGGCACACCTGTCACCCTGTCCTTTGTTCTCTGTCCTGCTCACTTGCCACACTCCCCAGCCACTGCACTTGCCAATTTCTCTTCTAGAATGTTTGTCTTTCTCCTCTTTCCCTAGGGAACTCTTACACATTCTTCACATCTCAGCTTAAGCACAACTTTCTACTTGATTGAGATCATGAAACTGTCCTTGATAGCATTTACCACAGTGGCAACTTTTAATTTATTTGTTAGCATTTGATTAATGCATATTTAAACCCACTAGACTATAAATTCTATGTAAAGAGGAACAATGCCTGATTTGGTGCCCTATATACTACTTTGTTTTAATTTCTATTTCTTTGGTTACTGAAACTGAACAAGCATAGTGTGTTTTGAATAGTAAACAAAAGAATGAGCAAACCAGGTAGTCACATATGTGCTTGATAATTTTCATATCAAAACTGCAAAGTAGGCAGTATATCCAAATTTGCAGATGGCTTTCACAGGCAGTAAGTGGTGACGTGGGATTTAACTCCAGGTCTGTCTGAATGCAAAGCCTGAATTCTTTCCACCTCACCACGCTGACGTCCTCTCTTCAATGAGACAGTGTAGGGGAGAGTACTTTGTAAAAAATGTTACTGGGTGTTGGGGTTTTTTTTTTTCTATCATTATCATCTAGGGTGGAAGGACAAAGGGCAGTTTGCTGCCCACCATCAATATAAAATATGAAATGACAGAGAGAAGTATCTACACACCCTGTCTTGCACAGCACCATACTAGCAGCATCCTTGCATTTGGGTTTGGTTGGCAGTCTCAGGAACCTAGTATTTTGTTAGGTGCCTTGTGATAGCAATGGCTCAAAAACACAATTCATCTTGATTATTAATGTCTCTTAAATATTTCTATAATAAATATAGTGTTCTGATCTGAACCAGATAAAACGGAGAGTTTATTCAACTCTCCCCATCTCAGAACCCCGTAACTCATCAAGGACGTAATGGTGGAGACAAAGAACTAAGGCGTAGGAAGATGAGCACAGACAGAACCAACTCATCATTTTCTTATCTCTGCGAAATGTGCCCTCCAGTACTTCTGACCAACTCCAGCCAATTACTTTGATTTGTAGCTGGGAGCTGGTAGCCTCTAGGTAAAAACATGGTATATCCCTCTATTTAGCAGAGGGGCGGGGGTGCATCCTTACTTAGGGTCTCAAGAGGACCCCAGTCCTGAAGGCAATAACAAAAGCAGACTGGTATTTGGGGACCATTTCAAGAGCAGGAGGAGCAGAAACTCTGAGGGTGATAAATGTCATGGCTTATTGATGACCAGCTACTCCGGTTCCTCATCTCAAATAAGGACAGGAGGGAAACAAAATCAGGACAGGTTTTCTGAGATATTCAACATGACCAAAATAACTTGTAAATGGTGATACACAGAATGGACAATGCTCTAGTGTACTGCTTTATAAAAAACAACATTTACTGTTTTGCTACTGAGGATTTGAAAGAAATTATAATATAATATAAGAGGTAGAAAGACATTGATTAAAAATCAGTAAATAGGAGTGCCTGGGTGGCCCAGTCTGTTGAGCATCCGATTCTTGATTTTGGCTCAGGTAGTGATCCCAGAGTCGTGGGAGCCTGCTTAAAAGTCTCTCTCTCTCTCTCTTTCTCTCTCTCTCTCTCTCTCTCTCTCTCCCTCTGCACCTCTTCCTGCTCACTCTCTCTAAAAAACACACAAAAACTCAGCAAATAATTACGCCACTCAGGAATAACCTCTTTTAATTTTTGATCAGACATATTTACTTTCAGTATTTTATATAAACATTTTACACAGCTGTTAACAACTAAATATACAATTTTGTATTATTTTTATAAGATACTATAGTATTATCATTTTACCATGTCATTAAAAAACGTCATAGATATTATTTTAATAGCTAACATAGTATTTCATTATAAATATATACATATTTTACTTAATACTAGTCCTAATTCAAAGTATGTCCCTTTTCTTCCTTTTATTATATAACACCACAATAAACATTTTGCATTAAATTTTTGTCTATATACATCATTATTTCCTTAAGCCATATTTTGGAGAAGAAATTTTTGCATCAAACAATATGAAGGGTAAGGTTTTCAATACATATTTCCAAATTGCTTCCCACTGCCAGTATGAGTTCATTCCATCACATGGTCATCAGCTTTAAGCATTAGCAATTTTTAAATCTTCAATATTCCAATAAGTAATAATAGCAATTTAAATTTATATATCTGTGATTATTAATGGAAATCAATTAAAATATTTTATTTGTGGTTTAAATATCTTCTTTTATAAAATATGTTTATATACCTATTTTTCTATTGGGCAGTTTGCTAATTTTCTTAAAGATTTATGAGTCCCTTATATATTAAGGATGTATATGACTCAGGTTTACGAGTGACTATTTTTCCTGAAATCAGTAGTTTGGCAATTCAACTGACTCCAATTCTTTTAAGTTACTACTAGTATTTTATTTTATTATTTTTTTAACATTTATTCATTTTTGAGAGACAGAGCACAAACAAGGGAGGGGCAGAGAGAGAGGGAGACATAGAATCTGAAGCAGGCTCCACACTCTGAGCTGTCAGCACATAGCCCAATACGGGGCTTGAACTCACTGACTGCAAGATCATTACCTGAGCTGAAGTCAGACGCTTAACCAACTGAGTCACCCAGGCGCCCCTAAGTTACTATGAAAATTTTAGAAGATGGTCAAAGAGATCACGAAGATTGAGAAGACTAACAAGCAAGCTTAAAATTTTTATCTACAACCAGTGATCTTTATATAACCACACCACCCATAAAGCAGGCATTTTTAGGAGAGGATAACTCCAAAGTCTCCAATGTTTTCAAGGAAATGATAGTTATTTGTCTTCAAGGTAAGAATTCTACTTGACTTCCTTTCTAGGTGGTGACCAGTTGCAGATGTTAAAAATGCAATCAAATCAAATTAAGTAGATATTCAAATTAAGATGAAAAGACCAAAAAAAGAAGATAACCTGGGCAAGATAAAATAAATAATCTAGGAGTTGAGCAACAAAAAATATTACTTAAAAATATTTTGGGGCACTTGGGGGTAGCTCAGTCAGTTGAGCTTTTTGGTTTCTTGGTTTCAGCTTACGTCATAATCTCAGTTCACGAGATCAAGCCCCATTTCGGGTTCCCTGCTGACAACAGGGAGCCGGCTTGGGACTCTCTCTCTCTCCCTCTCTCTCTGCCCCTCCCCCACTCTCTCTCGCACTCTCTCTCTCTCAAAATAAATAAGTAAACTTAAAAAAAATTTTTAATATTTAAAAAATATTACAAATGTGGCAAAAGAAATAAAATTCTACATTAATAATGACCTGGAAGGTAAAAGTGTTCTTCATTTCTATGCCTATCTTTTTCTTTTTTCTTTTTCATTAAGTATGTACTACCTGTGGCCAGATAAAACAATAACGCTATTCAAAAAATGACCTGGGCTTTTGATGAGTTCAACAAATTTAACAGAACTAAAATAAAAGGAAAATAATAACACTAGAGTTGTAATAAGTATATGATACTGCTTCTGGAGTGAAAATTTGAAATCAGCATCTCTATTAAGATCAAAGGGAGGCATGTATCAAGTGATAAGATAAATTCTCTTGCAGTTGCCAGAGAACCAGCTAAGTGTTCATGATTTGGAGTAACACAGACCTAGACTACCACCACTTTCCAGCTGAGTGATCTTAGAAAAGTCACAATCTCTGAGCCTCAGCCTCCTCATTTATAAAACAGGGGCTAATAATACCCATTTGTAGGATAACTGAAAATTAATGACAAGATATGTAACACACTTAGTATAGGTTGGCATGAAGTAGGTACCTAGTAGACAGATAAATCATATTTTTACTATTATCCTTGTAACATAAAAATGACTTTTTATTTCCACTTTTCAGATAAAGACACTGGTGCCCAGAGCTTATATAACTTGCCCAAGCATTGGTAAATGGTGGAGTGGAACTGGACCAACATATGTTTGGCTTCATAGCTGCACTCAGAACCACTAAGGTGTTCAGTGTATAATATTTGAATACATGAATAGATACTGAACGTAACATGATCTCAAAAGCCAATGATGCAATCAAAAGAAACGTGGAATTTATCCATGGAGAGTTTAAAGTTCTAGCTAGGAAATCAGGGAACTGGGGAGTCTCATGGCATTTTAATCCTTTTTCCCAGTAAAAATTTCTGACTCTGAGAGAGAGGATCACATCAAGTCACATAGCTCTACATAGGGTGTTAGATGAACAAGATTTAGCTGTTGGATGCAATTTCTGGCAAGAGATGAAATACGTATCAAAAAACTGGGAAGAATATGTTTGGAAGAAGACTCAGTAACCTGAAACAAGAGTGTTTTTAACCGAGATATGGGCAAAAGAAAATAAAACCACCAAGCCACATTTTACAGAGGACAGTGTGACAAAGAAAGGTGCCATCATGAGGGTACAGCTGACAATTCTCAAGGAAAGGCTGTGAGGAAGTGAATCAATCACAATCTGCACAGCACCAGGTGTGTTGATATGTTTCACGGGAGGTGGTGAGGTGTTCCAGGAAAGCAACTATAAGTGGAATGGAGGCAGGTGAGCGCCTGGTGAATAGTAAGCAATTCAATATGGCTGAAAAGCAGAATGTACACAGAGAACTATGGGAGCGAGTCCAGAGGCCTGGCAAGATCCAAGGTAGGAATATCTAGTACTCCATGCCAGGAAACTTAAGTTTTATACTGAAGGAGAAGAGGAGCCATAGTCAGATTTTAAGGAGGGCAATGATATGATCAAATTTATGTCTTTTTATGGAGCCTGGAATGGAGAGAGACCATGACAAAGGCATGGAAGGGACTAGGATGCATTTGAAGAGATTAGGGAAAGAAAACATGATGCCCTAAATGCAACAGCATGCAAGGAAACTGGAAAGGAGAAGGTTGCTTTATGAACTGTTTAGGAAATAAAAGCACTAGACCAGGGTTGTGTGAGATGCAACAGAGTGAAGCATTATAAATGACTCATCAAACTTGAAACATCTGCCCTTGCTTCTTTTCTCTCTCCATGTTTCATTTAAAATGTCATTTCCTCAAAGAAGTAACTCATGAATACTTTATTAAAAATAAGGCCCTTCCTCATTTTCTGTCTATCACCATCACCCTGCTAATGTTTTTCATAATAGCAATCTCAATTGGGAATTATTTTGCCTATTTGGTTACTAGCCTTTGTCCATCTCTCTCACTAGGTTGTAAATTCCAAGAGGAGAAAGACCTTGTTTGCCTTGTTCATCAGCTTAGGGCCAGACACATATTAGGTGCATAATAAATGTTAACTGAGTTCATGTTTCTAAACTGGGCAACTAAGAGATGCAGGGCCAGTGACAGAGTTAGAAAATATAGACGAAGTAACAGATTTTTGTGGAGATGGAAGAGGAAGATGAAGAATTCTGCTTTGAAAAATTTTCAGTTTTAAGTGTCAGTTTTAAGTTTTTGGAGAAGGGGGTATCTAGTGGCCCATTGGCTAAACACATATAAAGCTCAGGGCACTGCTATGGGCTGGAAATGGGGATTTAAGAGCCACCTGTATTTGACAGCAGCATTGGAAGTCATTTATATGACAAAGTGCTATACACACTGGTACTTATCCAAGGGGGTAGGCAGGGGCTGAAATCCAGCCTGACTTTGGTTTGCCAAGCTTTGTATACTAGAGCAAGTCGGAGGTCCCTGGAGATAAAGATGTTTTATTCTTCACTAAAAGGTGTTATTTGCCAGGCAATCCATGTGCCCAAGGAACTGTGACACCCACCACAGTTACAGGGAGTACTTTTTCTAATTTGCACAAAAGTGTAGGATAAACAAATAGCACTCCTGAGTATGAAAGAAGAATACCCAGAAAACAGGGCAGGGGGCAACAAAGGACCTACCACCATTTCCATTCAGTTGGGCTACATTCTAATGCATGGATATCTTTAACTCAGAATATGAGGAAGGCTGGGTGTGGGTCCCTTAGTGTGAGTGATTACGTTCAAATTCCAGCTCCTTTGCTTACTAGGTATCACCCCAGAAAAGCCACTTAACCTCTACAGGCTTCGGTGCTCTTATTTTTGAAATGGGGAAAATAATGGTACTTATCCCATCAGATTCTTGAGAAGATTAGATGAAATAATGTTAATAGTGCATATAGCACTGTGCTTGGACAGACCAAGACCCAGGGGATGCTGATTGTCATTTATTATAACTGTAGTTTGATGCTGATACACTACCATCCAGATTCCTCTTCAGGAAGAATGGAGAGCACTTCCAACAAAAAGCTCTTAGGGGTCAACCTCAACAGGAATAGCCTTGATTGCAGACAGCCACCTTGCCATAGGTCGCAGACCCTTCCTGGAGCACTAAGCATCCGATGACTGGTCCACAGGGGACACAAAGCCCCATCTCTCTCACCCCAAGTCAGGACAACTCTGAAGGCTTATCCTGGCTTTGGAACTCCCCTTAGGATCAGCTCAGCCTCCACTGGGACTGTATCCCAGTTCAAATGCTTCTCTGCTCAACTGGGCATCTTTCTACAGTTAACAGCGCTCCCCCCCTGCCAAAACTTTGATACATTAGTCACCACCTCAAGCTTATCTGTGATGAGCACTGGGTGCTATATGTAAGAGATGAATCACTAAGTCTATACCTGAAACCAATTTTACCATATATGTTAACTAACTAGAATTTAAATAAAAACTTGAAATTTTAAAAAAAGAAGGAAAAGCTTATCAATTTGGGAGCACTCTCCCAGGATACAAGATTTAACACCCTGGCAAGGACTTTGGAAGATAATGTGAATATGTTACTAGGATAACACCTAGAGCATGGCAAAAATGATGATCCCCACAAAGTGAGCTAGAATAACTATGACATATGGTTTAAAAAGGTGGGGAGGAAAAGACTCAGAGAAGGGAACCATAATAAAGTGGATACATTACACAAGGCTGAAAACAACCAACTAGAGAACTATATTCCATGAAAGAACACAAATGATACACCAATTACCAGAGCAATAAAGAATGCACTAGTGAGATGGGTTCCTGTATCAGTAAGAGGTTCAATAGTGGTTCTTCTCTGTAGGCCAGAGCTGAAATCGGAGATTCCTTTATAGTATGTGAGCCATCAATAGTAGATGGATGATAAGATACTTAAACATTAAAGTCCAGATGCCAGAAACCTAATGGATGCAATTATGGTGGTTGATAGTGTCAGAAGTGTAGTCAAGAAGGCCTGGACCTACCGAGGATTATGGAGATGGTTAATTATATATAGCATCCCTGGGTGGGGGTGTGGACAATAAATGAGCATTCAACAAGGGTACTTGTCAATATACATAATCAAAAGTATCAGGGAAGGATAGATGAAGTGATATCTTGCAAAGATGAGAATCAAGGAGGAAGTCAGTCACCCTGATAAAAGATCACAAGTCCTTGCCCACTTTCCAGGCCTTAGCCAGGTGTTAGACCCAGAATCCACAGACTAAAAAAGAGGGTGGCCCCACGAATAAGGGCTTTCTTACACCACCAAAGGGTGCACACTAATCATTCCCCCAAAGTGACCTATTACCATTTACCTGAGTAGCTGTACACAAAAGAAAAGAGATTACCCAAACATTGAAAGGACTCTTGGACACAGAGTATGACTTGACATTGACACCTAAAGGTGGCATCATGGTCCCCCATTAGTATGAGGATATAGAAAGGTCAAGAAAAATCATAGCCTTGGACTAATAGTCTCACTATACCTAGCAGTAGGCACAACTGACACAGAGAATGCTTGACCTGCAAGGCAAGAGCTATCATAGTGGGGAAGGCCAAGTGGAAGGCTGTGAAATTGCTCCACATTCTAAGCTAAGAAATGAAAAACAATGTTACATTTCGAGAGGATGACAGAAACCAGGGCCACTGTAATACCTAAAAGATGTAGAAATGGTGATTCTCATCAGAACAGCAGTTAATTCATAAGTCTGGCCGCTATAAAGAAACAGATGGATCCTGGAGGATGACAGTATGCTACTGCAAACTCAGAAAGTTGGAACCCCAATTGCAGTGCTATGTTGGATGTGCCATCTATTCTAGAGCAGATTAACACAACCTCAGATACATGCTAAGCAGCTATTGATCTGGCAATGAATTCTTTCCCATCCCCATCAGAAAAGAGGATCAGAAATAGTTGCACTCACTTGAACAGACAGCAATACATATTTGTAGTCTTGTCCTTGGGCTGTAGGGAAAAGACAGACTATGGGGCATCAAATGACCATGTGGCCAGAACTGTCCATCATGACCTGAATTCTGTCAGATTCACCAAGTCATAAAATTGGATGGGCCCAGCAGAAGTTTATCTTAAATTGGAAGTGGTACAACCAGGATTGAGCACAAGTAATTCTGGAGTGTACGTGCCATCTATCAGAGGAAGCAAGACACATGTCATCCACTACTGTTTTTGTACGACTTCTCCCTCACGTGCAGTGCAACATGTAAGGCTGCCTGGGAGATTTCTCATGACGTACTAACGGATGAGAAAAAGACCCTGAAACTTGGTTCACAGGTTACTTTGGTATGGGAGTGAAAGCTGAAAAGGAATGGTAACAGCAATACCACCTCATTCAGAGGTGTCCTTGAGAGACAGTAATGACTGGAAATCCTCCCAATGGGCAGAGTTTTGGGCAGTTCACAGGGTCATCCAGTTTGTGTTAAAAGCAAGGTATCAGTGGACTCATGGACACTGATGAAAACTTCGTTGGTTCGGCAAGGGCTTGAGAGAAGAAAGATAGGAATCTCAGGAACAAGTTCTAGAGAAGAAGAAACCTTCTTCTCTAGACAGCACAAAATAATTATAATCTACTGAGATTATAGTGTAGCTCACTCTCCCTTCTGTCCAATCCTTCTTCCTGGCCTCTCTCCCCGACGTGTTGAAGCCAAGAATACAACCTAATAAATCTCCAGCTGAGAGTCTGCTCCCTGGGGAGCAAACATTACCTAAAACACTGAAATCCTAATTTTGTTCTCAGCTGTATCCCCAGTGCCTAGTTCTGCCTGACACATATCAGGTTCTTAAATAAATGATTGAACCCCAAGGACACTAATTTGACAAGGCCCATGACAGAACTATTTCTGAGTTCTGTACCCTCAGGTAAATTCTTGCCTTCTTGGCTCTAATGCAGGTCTCACTAGCTTGAGGAAAACCCAAAATGGTGAAGGCAAGAGGATCATCCTTGCTTGGTCAGTCCCAAATTTTAATGACTGCGCACACACACACACACACACACACACACACACAGAGACACTCACACACACACATACCCTAACTCAAATAGACAAACCAAAACACATTTTTGTCTGCATTTTGGACAGCCAGACTGCATATCAATAATTCATAAAATCATCAATAACACAAAAATATCATTATCAAAGAGAAGTTACTGAACTTCCATTCTCAGTAAATCATCTTAGAGAAAAATAGCATTTCTTAGAGAATTGGAATTTTTCACACACACAAAATATGAGTTACATGTTGTCGTTCAGCGTTCCTGGCTTAAAATTTTCACGGATGCTCAAATGCAACACATCAGTGGAGTTGAAAATGTGGTTTGTGTTGTAAAAACAATTTCTTTTCATATATCCAAAAAGGTAAAAAAAGAAATTTCGTTAAAAGAGAAGTAGTGTTGGTTGCAAGGTCATACCTTGGATTGGTTTTCATTCCAAAGAGAAAACCAGAAGGGAGCTTCAAAAATGTCCCTGGTGAAATTAGATGTCATGCATAACAGCATCTTTCCTAAACGTGAGGAATTAACTACCTGCTTTTTGTCGAACTCTCTTCCTAACTTTCTCTCGTATTCCACTTGCCTGAAAAGAGAAAAAACTGTAGGATATTGTAGGATATTGAAAATTCTAACTTTCATCAGAATAATTTCCTACGTAGATGAGCCAAAATGACTGGATTAAAAAGAACAATTTAATAGAACTATGTTGACCTGATCCGGTTACAGGAAAGTGCTAGTGACTTGCAAAGTACCCAAAGCCTGTGGCAGCAGCAGCAGCAGCAGCAGCAGCCTGACTTGGTATTCTCATGTAAGACCTAGTTGTCTGGGACACCGCGATGACAGCATTTTGGTGGTCCGCTGTAGATGGTAGGTAGTAATTCATAGATCCCAGTATTTGGGGTCTGAATCATTGCTAAATTTTAAGGTAATTTCTATTGTTGGTTCATCTTTCATATATTTGTTAAATTGTTAAAGCATTTGATCACATTTACTAGGTTATAAAACAAATGCATACTGTAAAAAAAAAATACTAAAGGTAGAAAGTTATAGTCTTCTCCCTCCCTTCCCTGTTTCAATGTATATGTCATCATTACGAACAGCCAATGTGGGGGGGGGGGGTGGAGGTGTATAAATATTTTTATATGCATTGATTTTTATACAAATGAGATCATAAAATCATCCCTAATAGTCCTAATTAGGCATGACAGATGGGTATCCCTGAGACCACCATTTGGTAATTGCAAAATAGATATCATAAAAATACATAAAGAGGAAGAAAACTGCCTGATAGCAGCCGGATTCTCCTCGCTCCTCTACCTACCAGTTTCATTAGATTTGAGGAATTCTCTGAGGTCAAAAAGAAATTAGATGTGTGAACAAGAAATGTGACATTTTATTTCTAAACAATCCATCTGCAGAATCTGAATTTGACATGAAATCCTGGCTCAATTAAAGAACGAGTTAAATATAGTATTTTGCAAATAACAAACAGGTGTTGGTGAATGTACTGTATTCTGGTTCTGTTAAAAATGCAAAACAGAAATAAAATAGATGCTTAACTGCTTTAGCTCCTTTAATTTTGTTTCCTGAAGCCACACATCATCTGGCTAGGTGATTGATGATATCATTTAAATTCAATTCCCCCCCTCAAAAAAAAATAGTCCATTAGGTTTCAAATAAAATTGTCATATTTTCCACTTACAAAAAGGAGAATGAATAAATTAGTGGGCTAACATCCCCCCTCAGGGAATCTTACATTGAGTCATTTTAAAGTAATGAGCAGCGTGGTGGAATGAACAGTGGCATCAGCACTAGTAGGTAACCTTGGGCAAATTGCTCTACCTCCTTGGGCCTCATCCGCCTCATCTATAAAATGGCGGTAAAAACCAACACCGAAACCAAAAAAAGTCCCCCCAAACTCCGAACCAAAAGAAACTCAAAAGTTGTTTTAAAGACCAGACTAAGATAGCAACCATGAAATGGCATTATAAAACAGAACGGCCTCATTAATAATGGTTAATAGTTAAAACAAAATCTTGGCATCCCTCTCCTCTTTGTATTTCATTTCCTCAGAAACCTCAAATCTAGAAATTTTTATTTCTCTTCCTTTTCTCAATTTGTAAGGGAATGTATGAGTTTTGAGAAACTATCACATTCCTCTAGATTTTGCCTCCAAAGTACTCACTAATAAGTATCCATCGAATCAAATTAACATGTCTTTGCTGAGGTTCTCGTGTGCAATGTGTTGCATCAAGTACTGGAAGGAGAGAAGAAATTCAGAGCCATGTTAATTTATAGGACTTTATGAAACAGAAACACATTAAGGAAAGCCAACCTTCAGTATAGATGGTACTGAACATTTGAGTCATCCTTTTAAAAAAATTTTTTTAACGTTTATTTATTTTTGAGACAGAGAGAGACAGAGCATGAACAGGGGAGGGGCAGAGAGAGAGAGAGAGACAGAATCTGAAACGGGCTCCAGGCTCTGAGCTGTCAGCACAGAGCCTGACGCGGGGCTCGAACTCACGGACCACGAAATCATGACCTGAGCCGAAGTCGGACGCTTAACCGACTGAGCCACCCAGGCACCCCTGAGTCATCCTTTTAAAAGGTCTGAAACTTTTCTTTTTCTCTACCTATCTGTATTGGATATCTTCATTTTGCTTCTACAGACCCATCTCCCTGCTTTGCCATCCTGGAGGCAGACCTGTCTGGCTACAACTGTGGCTTCCTTTGCCCTGGTCCAGTTCAGTGTAGTGGAACCTTGCAGGAGACTGAGGTGGAAGGGAGGGTGAAGTTAAAGTATTTTCTCAGACCCCATCTGTGCACTGGCTGTGTGCCTCAGTTGAAGGTCACAGCTTTTTCTCCATTTCTGTTCTGGGGATTGTTCCTTTCTCCGCCCTTGCTAACCTAGGAGTGTTAACAGTATCTGGGCACTGTTTTTCCCTTTATGCTTTTCTGCACCCAATGCACCTTTGGAAATACTCTCTTTAGTAAGCTCTCCTCAAATTACTCAATTTTTTTTTTCAACGTTTTTTATTTATTTTTGGGACAGAGA
This sequence comes from Panthera tigris, assembly GCF_018350195.1. Taxonomy (NCBI): domain Eukaryota; kingdom Metazoa; phylum Chordata; class Mammalia; order Carnivora; family Felidae; genus Panthera; species Panthera tigris. Next base: position 63,713,895 of record NC_056667.1, read on the forward strand.
GAGAGACAGAGCATGAACGGGGAGGGGCAGAGAGAGAGGGAGACACAGAATCGGAAACAGGCTCCAGGCTCCGAGCCATCAGCCCAGAGCCTGACGCGGGGCTCGAACTCACGGACCGCGAGATCGTGACCTGGCTGAAGTCGGACGCTTAACCGACTGCGCCACCCAGGCGCCCCTCAAATTACTCAATTTAAATGTCCTTCTGTTTACTGCCAAAACCTTGACCCATATGCCCTCTTACCATCTACCTCTAACTACCACCCACCGGTTCCCAGTTCTAGGTACTGCCTGGTTTGGTGTCTCTCTACACCAGTGACTTAGGAACTTGCAGGCCTCTCAAAATACAGGTATGGCTTCTCAAGAGTTCATGAATACCACTGTGAAAAACACTGGTTTACCTAGTATTCCTCCCTAGTATTTACCTAGTATTTCCTCCCCCAAATAAGAACCCAATGCATTAACTCTTTCTCTATTTAAAGGGATGTAATCCTTTTAGAAAGAAGTTAAAATAACAATTTTATGTTTTCTTTTGTTTTTGTGATTTGTTATGTATTCCAATGGTCTGAAAGACCTGAGTTCTTAGGACTAAACAAAACAAAAAATAGAGTTGAATCCAGAGCTTTCATTTTATGAATGAACAAACCAAAATTTTGTGATTTACTTAAGTGATTTATTTCAGGCCATACAACTTTCATTGGCCAAAGCTACAATCTGCTTCCTGAGTCTTAATCCAATGTTATTTTCTGCCAAACACCTTACCCAGCCTATACTATCTTACATAGAAAATAATGAGAAATAAAATATCATGTGCCTGAATAGGAAGACTTCTCTAAGAATCTGTTCCTAAAAGCAGGAAAGAAATTATAGACTTTTGAGATATTAGGGCTAGAAGCTACTTTCCGACTCTCCCTGAGTTTATAGGCAGAGAATCAGAGCCTTGGGAAAGATAACTATCTTGTGCTCCCCATGTTCCCTGAAGTATTTCCATAGCATTTCCCCCCTCACTTTCAGGATCTCGAAGGAAACTTTGAATAATTTCATACCCAGGGTGTCTCTATAAATCTTGCATTATTCATGATGATAGGATTCTATGACTCAAAGAAGTTGTAAGCTATAGAATAATGAAAAAGCAAAATATGCCATCTGATAGAGAATATCTCAAGAGCTAACATGTAAATTGATATATGAGTGAGTTAGAAGTTCCTTTTATACTGGCTTGTTGGCAATGGACAAAGACTCTCTGAAAGAGCACAACCTTGACCAGTGAGCCTGCAAAGTCAAGGTGCCTGCGGTAATGCACTGTTCCATAAGCAAGCTCCCTGGTGCAAACATTTGTTTGCCTGGGATGCCATCACCTGTGCAAGACATTCGAGATAAAGTTTCCAATCTCTGTCTGAGGAAGAAGCAACTGCCATTCAATCCACAGGAATACTTTCTCAGTGTCAAAAAATGCTATTAATACTGAGCTGGCATCATTTTTCATCTTAAAGAGGATATTAAATAAGCACAGTAAATTCATACAGGTGAGCCTACATGTACTGGCCATAAAACAGCACATTGTTCGGGTTGAATTCTTTTATTAATGCTTATTCTGTGAGTCAATTGGCCAATAACTTTGTCAAAGTGTTGATATCTATATTGAGGAGGGCCATGAAATTGAGGTCTATAGCCCCCACTATGATAAAATCAGCTCCAATTTTCTTCTTCTGTCATTATCAGTGGATACATTGGAATTTGGACAGAGACCCTTGAGTTTTGTCCCTAGATGTCTCTTTCAAACAACCCAGGGCTACTTGTCCCTTGTAGCTGGTCATTACCCTTTACTCACCTCTAGAACAGAAAGACCTTTTTGAGCACAGGCATTTGCTCAGTCTAGGTTAGAAGCTCTCTAATAAGAGATGGGAGAACAAAAAGGTGAGGTGTCTCCAAGTCAGAGATCCTACTGAGGAAATTCATAGATTAGGGTGGTGATTGGACTGGATGATCCCCAAGGTCCCTTCAAACCTTCTAATCCTCCGGTTTAATACCGTAACATATGTCTCTGCCATGGTCTGCAGATTGATTATAGCTGAATGCAATCCACAGAGGTTTGCTGCAGAATAATCTATGCTTCCGAGTCTCACTGCAAAACATTCCTGCCCCTCCTAACCCACTCTACCCTCCATCCTGAATGGCTGTGCTATGACTTTCTGAGACTTCCCTAAGCCAAGAGAGGGTAGACAGAGGATGGCAGAGGATTTCTCAGGCCTATTTACCCCCTTCCAAAACCCCTCCTTCTGTTTGAAACCCCCAAACTGCCTGCAAAGCTAGAGAGAGTCCAGCAGTGCAGCCTATGGATCCTGCTGGAATGTTCTTCCCAGTTTAATGTAGTGAGGGCCATGAATTTCCAGTCCTGGGCCTGAATCCTGGTGGAATCTTAGCCAAATTGACTAACCTTTCTGAGAGTCAGTGCTGTCATCTAGAAAACTGAATACAAATGTCTACCCAGTGGGGTGAATGAAGGGTTAAAACAGATGATACATGAGGCTTGCATTGAAGTTCAGTTTCAGCCCTGGGGCTTAGCCAAAATCTGGCACTCAACTTCAGCTTTGGCCTTGATCTTTAAAAGGTATCATAGACAATTTACCTACTTCATCATCATTTCTGGCATCCCCCACCTTGAGAGTGATCAATGATTGTGCGTTCTCATCAGTTACACAGGATCAATATGACACACAAGACTGGCAATAAGAGGAAGGAATTCTATCCAGACTTGTCATTAATGTATGAATATTCACCTTCTAGTATAGATAAATTATTCCTGACTCAGCTTTACTTTTCTACCTCATCCTTATGACTACCTCAGTGAATAATATAACATTTATGTGCTTTCTATATATTGTCTGTCTCCCTAACAAGTAAGCTACACCAGGGCAGGAATTTCATTTGTTCTGTTTGCTGCAGTACCCCAAATGCCTAGTATAGTGTCAATTCCTTCATACGTATGCAATAAATTATTGTTGAGGGAATGAATATGCAGCAGGTTCTAATCCCTATCCTTCCTCATACTCAGGTCTACAAGAACAATCATTTTCTTTATTTTTCTATAATTGAACTGAGCTGCCCTTCACAAGATTGGCAGTGTGGGATTCAGCTCCATTCTTCTATGGTGGGATCACCCATTGCGTCTATTGTCTAGGGCATTACACAGTATCAAGGTGTTTGAGGGTGGGCACCACATTCTCACAGTCATTGTTCCATGTTAAGATCCACAGAATTATGCCCTCCAGTCACCTCTGAGTCATTCCTCTGACTCCCCCAGACTTCTATGGATCTAGAGGCACTCTTGCTGCTACTTCTGGACACTTCTGGACACATTGGAATCACTTTGCAGCTTCCATATCATACTGGAATTCAAGGAAATTCTGAATATCTAAGGTTCATTCTGCCTAGACATAATACAGTCTCTTCTCTTCTGGAGCCTTATCACCAACCCAGGATTCTAGGAGAGGGCTAACAGACCCTCTGTTTTCAGATCCCACAAAGCCATCTGCCATTTCCAGTGGCCTCACTCCCTTGGCCCAGCGCTGGGCTCAGAAACCAGGGTGCACAGGACTTGTTACAAACCCATCAGTTCTTCTTGTCTGACCAGATCCTATCTCCAGTGACAGAATTTTTTTCCAGTCTTCATTGGACAGTCTGAGAATCTTCTCAGAGCCTATACTTTTGAAGTTGAAAAGCCAGCAAAACAATTCCCTTTGCTCTGCTCTGCGTGGCCACTTTCTTCTTTTGAGCCAGTGAACACAAACTAATTGAGTTGGTCAAAACACGGGAGAAGGGTCAAGGAATAAAAGGAAATATTAGGAGAAAGCAGCTATTAGCATTTCCAAAGCATCATAACATATGCACACACATGAACACACACACATGAACACACACACATGAACACACACACACACACACACACACACACACAGTGTAAATTTAAAAATACCAGTGTAAATTTAAAATGTTTCAGCCTCTCAGTGAAAATCTCCAGCATTCTCTTATTTGGGAAATGGTAGGTCAATTTATACAAGAACTCTCAAACCCTCTTTCTAATAAAGTTGCCTAGGTAATGCCAACAATATATACAAATAGACACAGAACCAAACTCCTAATGTCTGAATACCATATCAGGTGACAGAGCCCCTGCCCATCCTCTCCAACCTGTTAACCATCACCTACTCTGAGAAGCCTTTCCTGGTCCCGCCCCCACACTCAAAAGTCTCCAGTCTCTCCTTAGTATTCCTCACTGTATCCTAAGTCAATTAAGTTAGGCTGCAAGTTATAGAAAACTCAAAAGAACAGAGGCTTAAACAAAACATATATTTATTCCTCTCTCATATAAATTACATTGGAAGGTAAGACACTCAAAGCTGGAGGTTAGCTTCACTATTACCAAAGATCTAGATTCAATGGTAAATCTGCTTTGCTGCCACACTATTCTCTCCTCACATGACTTACACCTCAGGTCGAAGTTGGCCACTCCAGCTCCAGCTCCCACATTCCAGACAGCAGAAAAAGAAAAGGAGGCAATAAAGGAATATCCCTTCACCTTCAGGAAACATCTCAGACATTGCACACAGAACTTACTATCTCCTATTGGCTGTAACTTAATCGTAAAGGTTAGCAGAAGGGCAATGTCCCCAACAAAAATTTGAGGTTCTTTTTTGTAAGAAAATAGAGGAACAGCTAGATACTAGAAAGCAGCCTTCTGGTTTCTTCTGCTCCTTCTTGTGAAATGGTTACCACACCGGTTCACCTGTCTTCTCAACCAGATAGCAAGTTTCTTGAAGGAAATAAATAAATACAATAGCATCTCATTCATCTTTCTTTCCCACATTCTAGCCCAGGGCCTGACCAGAGTTACATTCAATAACCGTTTATTAGTCAAGGAGAATTTGAAGCACCTCCAATGTACCAGGCATTTGATAGATGTAATCTCTAGTTCTTAATTAAAATACAAAACAAAAATCAATAGAACTGTGCTTAAGAAGACCCTGTTTCCACTGCATTTTATAAAAACTAAGAAACAGGCTCAGAAATATTAAGTAACTTACACAAGATCTGAGATCCTGTGAGTGGCAGAGGTTGGACTTAAAGAAAGCATTGCCTGACTCCAAAGTCATACTCTTTCTACTATGTGGGCTCCTGTACATGCTACTTCTAGGGTTTCCTTCCCTGTCACTAATGTGACAGTACCAAGGAGGCAACGTGAGTTTATAAACTTCAGTTTAGTGACTTGTATCGTGGCTACTCTGGTGGACAAAATGAATACTAAGAACAATGCATCCTAGGCTCTTGAAGGGGAAAGAGTGGTACCTCTTTTTTAACCATGAAAACCCTTCCCCATTTGATCTCACACATTACCATTCCTCCCACCGTTCCTTCAGTCCAAGTCCTACTCCAGGGGTCAACTGATAAGACCATGTTCTGCCCTGCCTTGATGACTGCTTACTGCCTTTGCATGGAGTTTTGCTCACCCTCGTATCTCGAGATGAAGAGGGACTCAGTACCTGAACCAACAAGAGTGATGCTTATAGAGTCCATTTTTATCCAAGATTTCTGCCCTACTTAGTGAAACTGATTGCTGTCCTTGGCTCTTGCCATTGCTATGATCACAAAAACAGAGATCCTCTTGGCGTCCAACTCTCCATCTTGATAGGGCCTTAAAATAGCTCACTATCTAAAAATCTCTTCCCTCAAATTCATTGATTTATTATATTCTATTTCTATTAATATAACACAAATTATTTTAAGCATATATAACCACATAATTATATCTTTATAAATCCTCTAACCAAATACATTTTATATGCTTATTAATTAAACTAATAAAATTCCCAATAAAATTTCATACTTATCTATATTACATATCACATCACACTATTTCTTTCTAATGGGGAAATTATTGGATATATTTAGCATGTGACTATACAACTAGAACTAGTCACAGATCAAGATTAGCATGTAAGATCTTCGGAGGAACAGACTAACTGAATGTCTTCAATGTCTATATTCTCTGGCCCTCTCCTTGCCATACATCATATCAGCTATCACTTATTCCTCAGATCCACATAGAGTAGCAGAGTCTAGCATCAGTGACCCAAGCCCTAGCTCTAAATGTTCATTGGATTATATTCAGCAGCAAATTACATTCTGTACGAAAACATTATTATAGCCTTGTGATCAATAATGCTGCGTTCTTTTCCTTCTTTCCAAAATATATCTTTTCAAGAAAACAATTTGACTTAGGAAAAGAAGGTTTTGTTCATGTTTGGGTCCTACGTTTTCTGACCAAGCCAGGCGGTAACAAATGACGTTTTAAAAATTTTTTTCTTATCAGAATAGCGAACTGCCCAGCCAAGGGTGAATCTTTCTCATTTTCCTCAGGAAGGGTTTATGGGAGCCCTGCCATCATCTCACCAAACCTTTGATTATAGCCAGCAAGGGCCAAGTCCAAATATGACTGGCATCCCCTAGGCACAGAGTTGAGACACAAATTTCAGGGGGTTTCAAGGGCCTGTATTCTGGAATAGATCTGGAAATCCTAAATTTTAAAAGAATTTGAAATTGTAAAAACAGTTACATTTTGACGAAATTCAAGAAGTATGTATCAAGTGCCTACTACATGCTGAGAACAATACTAGGCACCAGAAGCACATAGAGGCGAAGACACACATCACACCCTCAATGGGCTTGCAGATGCAGAGGGAGATAGAGCTACACATGATTAGCTAATGCAAGTCATCTGACGCCATGTATTCCAATAAGGGCATAAGAATAATAACAAGAATACAAATACAAACACAAACACAAGAATGGCTAATATTTGCTGAGTGCTTACCACGAGCCTAAATGCATTATCTCGTTTATTCCTCATGGCAACCTATAAGGTGTAAGTCAGTATTCTCCATTTTGCAAACAAGGAAATGCTACTGAGATGAAGAGAACAACAAATTCTGCCTTCAGGCGTTGAGAGAGGCTTCATGGAGGAAGTAACATTTGTTGGGATCATCAAATCTGGTTCCTGGTATAGCCCCCAGCAGGCAGCGATGGAACTTCATAATAAAGTCACTAATAGAAATTACATACTGGGGGATTTCTGATGCAATTGCTAATGGGGAAACTGCCTATACTAGATGACTAAATATGTTGTTCTGGGTCATTAAAATTGTATTATGCATATGCTGAGGTTGGGATTAGCTAAAACATTATAGAGGGCTGCTAATCTGATCACTAGACCATGTTCGGTAAATTTGTTCAGGGATGAGCCAAAGTTAAAAGTATAAAATCCAGCTGTAAATAAGGAAATAATTGGACTGCCTGCATCAGTTGATGGGAGTCTGTGGCCAGCTAGAAGCTTTTTAAAAATGTATTTTTCATGAAATATTTCATACATTCAAAAAGTATACCTAGTGAATGGCTAAGGTATAAAGAATGATTAAGTGAGCATCCATATGTCCAAGCCAGCCTAAGAAATAGCAAATTACTAATTCTGACACAGCCCCTGATATCTTTACCCACAAGTTTTTCTTCTTTCCTCCATCCCCACCAAAAATTATGGCGTTTTAATATACTTTTTTACATATGCACGTAACCCAGAAATATATGCTACTCGTTTTTGTGCATTTGAACTTTATTAAGTAGAATCACACTCTGTGTGTCCTTTTGTGACTTATTTTCTTTACTGCACATTATGTTTGTGGTTCTCATCCATGTTGAAGCATGAAGCTGCATTCAAACATCTTCACCTCTCTATAGTCCACAAATTATTGATCCATTCTCCTGTCAGCGGACATTTGAATAGACATTTGTGTAAACCAGGATGAATATGTTTTTTTATTTTTTATTGATTTTTAATTTATTTTGAGAGAGAGGGAGAGAGAATCCCAAACAGTCTCCTCACTGTCAGTGCAGAGCCTGACACAGGCTTCAAACTCACGAACCATGAGATCATAACCTGAGCTGAAATCAACAATCAAACGCTTAACTGACAGAACCACCCAGGTGCCCTGAATATTTTTATACATTATGCACATGAGCAAGAATTTATCCACATACCTATACATCAAAGAATGAAATTGTCAGGAGGGAGAAGCCAAGATGGCAGAACAGCATGGAAGTTTTTTGTGTGTCTCGTGTCCATGAAATACAGCCAGACCAACACTAAACCATCCTACACACCTAGAAAACTGACTGGAGGATTAACACAACAATCTGCACAACCTGAACCACAGAATTCAGCAGGTACACGGTGCAGAGAGGTAAACTTGGGGAGCGAGAAGGAGCAGGAAGGGAGGTGCTTTTGTGAGCGGAGGGAGGAGGGAGACTGGAGGGGGGCTGAGAATATGGGAAAAGCACCCCTCCCCAAAAGCAGCAGGAGAGAAAGTGGAAAATTGGAAACAGCCGCAGGGACTAAACTAAAAAGGGAGAAAGGACAAAGGAGAGGGTTTAAATTCCAATAAGACTGTAAACAAGGGGAGCTCAAAGGCTGCGACTCCGCAGCTCCATACCTGGCGATGCTCTGGTGGGAAGGGCGAATCCCCAGGAACAGAGTGGGATCTGGGAGGTTCTCGGGCCACACAGGGAAAGCGGTTCCGCTGCTGGAAGGACATTCGGTAGACACTGTTGAAGCCACCTGGTCCCAGCAGACCCTGGAAGGCAGCCACATTCGCTGGTGCTGGGGCAAGGTTGTTGAGGGTGAAGACTGGTGCCAGATGTGTGTTGCGATGTTCCATAATCCCTGAAAAGCTGCTGCTACACTATCTCGTGAAATTTTTCTGGGGTGGGCTGGCACCTGGCCACAGTCTCAGGGCACCAGCTGCAGCAGGGTCCAGTAAGCGTTCCTGGGTGCAGCCGACATTCGACCATTGCTCATTCGGCCATTACTCGGTGAGACCCTCCCGCAGAGGGGCGGAACAGGTCAAAGCCACAGTCCTTCGGAAGTAAGGGGCCGGGGAAAAGAGCTGCATCTGAGACAAAACTCAGGAGAGAGGTACTGCCTGCGGCCTGGTCACGGAGAGTGAAAAAGTGGGGAGTGGACAAGAGCTGAAGACAGAGGACAGGTGCACGATCCGGGAGAACAGACTCGGTTGCTTGGGGGGGCGCTAGTTTCACCACTCCCGCGCATGCGCATACGCACCTACAAGCCCCGCAACAATCCACCCCAGTAGGCTTGTAGCGCCATCTAGTGGAGAGCGGAGCTGTTACACTGAGCCCCGCCCAACTGGGCCAACTTCGCTCTTCAAACGCACAAGTCTCACTGCCGGCTTAGTTTATGGACTATAAAGCGCTACATAGACTGACTTCTAAGGGAAAACGAAGCAATTTCAGTCCTACTTCAATCTGTTAGCAGGTTCATCCATTCAATTTTCTTTCTTTTTTTTTCCTTTTTTTTCTTTTTCTCTTTTACAATTTTCTTTTTCTTGAATACAGAAAGAGAAAAAATTCATTTTTATTTTCAATTCTTATTAAAAATATTTTTCTTTAATTTTTATTACTATATTTTTTACTTCTGTGTAAATTTTTTCAAATTCTATTTTACTTCCATCATTTTATTTTAGTCTACTTCAGTGTATTCACCTTTTCAAATTTTAAAACAATTTCTTTTTTCTTTCTTTTTCTTTTTTTCTCTTTTTCATTTTTTTTCTTTTTCTTGAATGCAGAAAGAAAAAAACTTCATTTTTTTCAATCTTCATTACTTCATTACTTTCATTACTTTTTCAAACTTCATTACTTTCAATCTCTATTAAAAATATTTTTCTTTAATTTTTATTCCTATTTTTTACTTTTATGTAAATTTTTTAAAATTCTATTTTACTTCCAGCATTTTATTTTAGTTTGCTACAGAGTATTCACTTTTTCAAATTATCAAACGATTTCTTTTTTTCTTTTGTTCTCTTTTTCGTTTCTTTTCTTCTTTCTTAAATACAGAAAAAGAAAAAAATTCATATTTATTTTTAACTTTTATTAAAAATATTTTTCTTTAATTTTTTCTACTATATTCTTTACTTTTGTGTATATTTTTTCAAATTCTATTTTACCCCCATCATCTCATTTTAGTCTACTTCAGTGTATTCATTTTTTCAAATTCTCAAATGATTTCCTTTTTTTTCCTTCTTCCCCCCCTTTTTTTTCTCTAATCTGTCAAACCACTTTCAACACCCAGACCAAAATACACCTAGGATCTAGCATCATTTATTCGATTTGTGTGTGTGTGTGTGTTTAATTTTTAATTTTAATATATTTTTTAAATTTAATATTTTTTTAATTTTAATTTTTTTAATTTCAATTTTTCTACCTCATTAATTCCTTTTCTCCTGTCAAAATAACAAAATGAAGGAATTCACCCCAAAAGAAAGAGCATGAAGAAACGACAGCCAGGGATTTAACCAACACAGATACAAGCAAGATATCTGAACCAGAATTTAGAATCACGATAATAAGAATACTAGCTGGTGTCGAAAATAGATTAGAATCCCTTTCTGCAGAGATAAAAGAAGTAAAAAATAGCCAGAATGAAATTAAGAATGCTATAACTGAGCTGCAATCATGGATGGATGCAGCAGTGGTGAGGATGGATGAGGCAGAACAGAGAATCAGCGATAGAGAGAACAAACTTATAGAGAATAATGAAGCAGAAAAAAAGAGGGAGATTAAGGCAAAAGAGCACGATTTGAGAATTAGAGAAATCAGTGACTCATTAAAAAGGAAGAACATCAGAATCATAGGGGTCCCAGAAGAGGAAGAGAGAGAAACAGGGGTAGAAGGGTTATGTGAGCAAATCATAGCAGAAAACTTTCCTAACCTGGGGAAAGACACAGACATCAAAATCCAGGAAGCACAGAAGACCCCCATTAGATTCAACAAAAACCCGTCCATCAACAAGGCTTATCATAGTCAAATTCACAAAATACTCAGGCAAGGAGAGAATCATGAAAGGCGAAAAGGGAAAAAAGTCCCTAACCTACAAGGGAAGACAGATCAGGTTTGCAGCAGACCTATCCACAGAAACTTGGCAGACCAGAAAGGAGGGGCAGGATATATTCAATGTGCTGAATCAGCAAAATATGCAGCCAAGAATTCTTTATCCAGCAAGGCTGTCATTCAAAATAGAAGTAGAGATTAAAGTTTCCCAGACAAACAAAAATTAAAGGAGTTTGTGACCACTTAACCAGCCCTGCAAGAAATTTTAAGGGGGACTCTCTGAGGGGAGAAAAGATGAAAAAATATATATATAAATAAATAAATGCCAAAAGCAACAAAGACTAGAAAGGACAAGAGAACACCACCAGAAACTCCAACTCTACAAGCAACATAGTGGCAATAAATTCATGTCTTTCAGTACTCACTCTAAATGTCAATGGATTCAATGCACCAATTAAAAGACATAGGGTAACAGAATGCATAAGAAAACAAGACCCATCTATATGCTGTTTACAAGAGACCCACTTTAGACCTAAAGACACCTTCAGATTGAAAATAAGGCGAAGGAGAACCATCTATCATGCTAATGGTCAACAAAAGAAAGCCGGAGTAGCCATATTTATATAAGACAATCTAGACTTTAAAATAAAAACTGTATCAAGAGATGCAGAAGGGCATTATATCATAATCAAGGGGTCTATCCACCAAGAAGACCTAACAATTGTAAACATTTATGCGCCAAATGTGCGAGCACCCAAATATATAAATCAATTAATCACAAACATAAAGAAACTCATAGATAGTAATACCATAATAGTAGAGACTTCAACACCCCACTCACAGCAATGGACAGATCATCTAATCAAAAAATCAGTGAGGAAACAATGGCTTTGAATGACACACTGGACCAGATGGACTTAACAGATATATTCAGAACATTTCATTCTAAAGCAGCAGAATATACATTCTTCTCCAGTGCACATGGAACTTTCTCCAGAATAGACCATATACTGGGACACAAATCAGTGCTAAGTAAGTACGAAAAGATCGAGATCATACCATGCATATTTTCAGACCACAACACTACGAAAGTCGAAATCAACCACAAGAAAAAATTTGGAAAGGTAACAAATACTTGGAGACTGAAGAACATCCTACTAAAGAATGAATGGGCTAACCAAGCAGTTAAAGAGGAAATTAAAAAGTATATGCAAATTAATGAAAATGATAACACCACAACCCAAAACCTCTGGGACACAGCAAAGGCGGTCATAAGAGTCAAATATATACCAATCCAGGCCTTCCTAAAGAAGGAAGAAAGATCTCAGATACACAACCTAACCTTATGCCTTAAGGAGCTGGAAAAAGAACAACAAATAAAACCCAAAACCAGCAGAAGACAGGAAATAATAAAGATTAGAGCAGAAATTAATGCTATTGAAACTAAAAAAATGGTAGAACAGATCAATGAAACCAGAAGCTGGTTCTTTGAAAGATTTAACAAAATTGATAAACCACTGCCAGTTTCATCAAAAAGAAAAAGGAAAGGACCCAAATAAATAAAATCAAGAATGAAAGAGGAGAGATCACAACCAACACAGCAAAAATAAAAACAATAATAAGAAAATATTATGAGCAACTGTATGACAATAAAATGGGCAATCTGGAAGAAATGGACAAATTCCTAGAAACATATACACTACCAAAACTGAAACAGGAAGAAATAGAAAATTTGAACAGACCCATAGCCAGTAAGGAAATCGAATTAGTAATCAAAAATCTGCCAAAAAACAAGAGTCCTGGGCCAGATGGCTTTCCAGGGGAATTCTGCCAAACATTTAAGGAAGGGTTAACACCTATTCTCTTCAAGCTGTTCCAAAAAATAGAAATGGAAGGAAAACTTCCAAACTCTTTCTATGAAGCCAGCATTACCTTGATTGCAAAACCAGACAGAGACCTCACTAAAAAGGAGAACTATAGACCAATTTTCCTAATGAGCATGGATGCAAAAATCCTCAACAGGATATTAGCCAAACAGACCCAATAATACATTAAAAAAATTATTCACCACGACCAAGTGGGATTTATACCTGGGATGCAGGGCTGGTTCAATGTCCGCAAAACAATTAACGTGATTCATCACATCAATAAAAGGAAGGACAAGAACCATATGACCCTCTCAATAGATGCAGAGAAAGTGTTTGACAAAATACAGAATCCTTTCTTGATAAAAACCCTCAAGAAAGTAGGGATAGAAGGAGCATACCTTGAGATCATAAAAGCCATATATGAACAACCCAATGCTAATATCATCCTCAATGGGGAAAAACTTAGAGCTTTCCCCCTAAGGTTAGGAACAAGACAGGGATGTCCACTCTCACCACTGTTATTCAGCATAGTATTGGGAGTCTTAGCCTCCGCAATCAGACAACACAAAGAAATAAAAGGCATCCAATTCGGCCAGGAGGAGGTCAAACTTTCACTCTTCACAAATGACATGATACCCTATATGGAAAACCCCAAATATTCCACCAAAAAACTGCTAGAATTAATCCATGAATTCAGCAAAGTTGCAGGATATAAAATCAATGCACAGAAATCGGTTGCATTCCTATACACCAACAATGAAGTGACAGAAAGAGAAATCAAGGAACCGATCCCATTTACAGCTGCACAAAAACCCATAAAATACCTAGGAATAAATCTAACCAAAGAGGTGAAAAATCTATACACTGAAAACTATAGAAAGCTTATGAAAGAAATTGAAGAAGACACAAAAAAAATGGAAAAAGATTCCATGCTCCTGGATAGGAAGAACAAATATTGTTAAAATGTTGATACTACCCAAAGCAATCTACATATTCAATGCAATCCCTATCAAAGTAACACCAGCATTCTTCACAGAGCTGCAACAAATAATCCTAAAATTTGTATGCAACCAGAAAAGACCTCGAAGAGCCAAAGCAATCTTGAAAAAGAAAACCAAAGCAGGAGGCATCACAATCCCGGACTTCAAGCTATACTACAAAGCTGTAATCATCAAAATAGTATGACTGGCACAAGAACAGACACTCAGATCAATGGAACAGAATAGAGAACTCATAAATGGATCCACAAATGTATGGCCAACTAATCTTTGACAAAGCAGGAAGGAATATCCAATGGAATAAAGACAGTCTCTTCAGCAAGTGGTCCTGGGAAAACTGGACAGTGACATGCAGAAGAATGAACCTGGACCACTTTCTTACACCATACACAAAAATAAACTCAAAATGGATGAAAGACCTCAATGTAAGACAGGAAGCCATCAAATTCCTCGAGGAGAAAGCAGGCACAAACCTCTTTGATCTTGCCCGCAGCAACTTCTTACTCAACACATCTCTGGAGGCAAGGGAAACCAAAGCAAAAATGAACTACTGAGACCTCATCAAAATAAAAGCTTCTGCACAGAGAAGGAAACAATCAGCAAAACTAAAAGCAACTGGCAGAATGGGAGATGATATTTGCAAATGACATATCAGATAAAGGGGTAGTATCCAAAATCTAGAAAGAACTTATCGAACTCAACACCCAAAAAACAAATAATCCAGTGAAGAAATGGGCAAAAGACATGAATAGGCACTTTTCCAAAGAAGACATCCAGATGGCCGACAGACACATGAAAAAATGCTCAACATCACTCATCATCAGGGAAATACAAATTAAAACCACAATGAGATACCACCTCACAGCTGTCAGAATGGCTAACATGAACAACTCAGGCAACAACAGGTGTTGGCGAGGATGAGGAGAAAGAAGATCTCTTTTGCGTTGTTGGTGGGAATGCAAGCTGGTGCAGCCACCCTGGAAAACAGAAAAATAAAAATAGAACTAAAAATAGAAAAAATCAAAAAACTAAAAATAGAACTACCTTACAACCCAGCAATTGCACTACTAGGCACTTATCCATGGGATACAGGTGTGCTGTTTCGAAGGGACACATGCACCCCCATGTACATAGTAGCACTATCAACAATAGTCAAAATATGGAAAGAGCCCAAATGTCCACTGATGGATGAATGGAGAAAGAAGATGCGGTATATATATATATATATATATATATATATATATATATATATATACACACACACACACATACATACAATGGAGTATTACTTGGCAATCAAAAAGAATGAAATCTTGCCATTTGCCACTACATGGATGGAGCTGGAGGGTATTATGCTAAGTGAAATTAGTCAGTCAGAGAAAGACAAAAATCATATGACTTCACTCATATGAGGACTTTAAGAGACAAAACAGATGAACATAAGGGAAGGGAAACAAAAATAATATAAAAACAGGGAAGGGGAAAAACGGTAGAGACTCATAAATATAGAGAACAAACTGAGGGTTGCTGGAGGGGTTTGGGGATGGGGGATGGGCTAAATGGGTAAGGGGCTCTAAGGAATATGCTCCTGAAATCATTGTTGCACTATATGCTAACTAATTTGGATGTAAATTTTAAAAAATAAAAAATTAAAATTAAAAAAAAAAAAGAATCAAATTGTTAGTTAATAGGATATGTTTTGTTCAAGTTTAAAAAATAATGGCAAAGAATGTTCCAAAGTGGTTGTACTGATTTACACTCTCACATTCTCATCAAGACTAATGTGGTCCAACTTTGTCAGTATAATGGGTGTAAGACACAAATTCGTTGTAGTTTTGATTGGATTTCTCTGGTTACTAATTAGGCTAAATATTTTCATATATTTACCAGCATCAGGGATGTTTGTGCTATAGAAGGTCTTTTTCATCTCCTTTGCCAATTTTCTTTGAGGTTTTCTTTTTCTCTGCCTACAATAAACAAAAAAATGTTATGTTCACATAATCAAATTTACTGCCTTTTCTTTCATAGCTTGTATTTTGTGTGAATTGTTTAAACATACTTCCCTACCTGAGGTAAAAGATTTTATCCTATATTCTCTTTTAGAAGCTTTAAAATTCCTTTCACTTTTCAACTTCCAATTCACCTGAACTAGATTTGTTTAGAATATGCAGCAGAGATCCAATGTTAATTGTTTCCACGGGATAGTTAATTGTCCCCCCTTGGTCTGCAATGTGGGCCCTGTAAAGTTAGGTTTGCATCCAGGCGGCTCTGTTCCTGGCTCTTCATTCTGTTTGGGTGATCCCTTTGTGTAGCCATCCACTGAACTAACGGAAAGCATGATAACAAATCCTTATAACTGGTGGGTCAAGTTCCCCTACATTTTTCTTTTTTCAAGCTGTTGTTGGCTGTTTGTTCATCCTTTCCTCTTTCAATATGCACTTAGATGCTATCTATCAAGTTTCATCAAGAATTCAATTGCTATGTTAACAGATCAATTATGGAAAACCTGATCACCTTGTCTAGAAACATGTCTCCATTTATTTAGCTCTTCTTTCATGTCTTTCAGTAAAATTGTGTGCTTTTCCACATAAAAGGCAGACATCTTTTGTGACATCTCTTTCTTGGTAGCATAGTTTTTGTTATTTTAAACTGTATTTTAATTAAATTTAACAACACTTTATAACTTTTGGTTGCTATTGTGTGGCTACACAACTGGTCTTATATCTAGCAATCTTGTTAAATTCTCATGATGTGTGTGAGTGTGTGTGTGTGTGTGTGTGTGTGTGTACATGTACATAAATTAGGTCCTTCACTTGGACAATTTTCATGTCATCTCTTAATAATTAGTTTTGTTTATTTCTGTCCAATTGTGGTAACTTTTATTTCTTTTTCTTACCTTCAATGGCTAGAGCCTCCACTACAATGCTGGATAAAAGCTATAACACTTGGCTTCAAAAAAATGAGATAAAGTAATAACCGTCTTGGACAGGAGCCATGTTAACACTCTTGATTCACTCCATTGTTAGCGTGTGAGCTGACGGAGTGAGACACAGCTATACTCTGCTCTTCCAGGTGGCAACTGGCCCCTCCTGGGTGGTCATGCAAGGACCCAAGGAGATGATTGTACAAGTGGGCTCTGCTTTCTGAGGAGGGAGGTACTATTTCCAGGGCAACAAATTCTAGTCTTTGGCCTAGAATCAGCCCTTTGACCATATCTCCCTGGAGCCCACCTCCTTGAATAAAATCTTCATCTCTTAAGCAGCCATGACACTTGTCTGTGTTCTCTTACTTCAACTACCTTGAAAAGTGAGGCAACATTTCCGTCACAAAGTGAGCAGTAGCAGGTCCCAGGCGAAGGGATTGTCAGTCCTCCAGAGGACCAAATTTGCATTAGGTACTAATACATTTGATTATCTTGCTAGCCCCAGATGTGTCACCTTTATCACCTAAGTAACCAAGTGAATGTGCTTACGCCTTTCGGCATGCAGTCTCTTGCCTTTCCTTCTAAATCCCTATTAGACAAATTGGAATTTCAGCAGCCAGTGACAGATTTTGTTCTACGTAACTTTTTTCTGGCTTATTAGAGTGAAATCGAGCATTGCAGTTGAAACTCTAGTCGGTATATAATTTATTGCATAAACTGGGCCGCTGGGAATGAAGAGGGTGCTAAATAGGTAAGATGCTTGAACACAGGTATAAACCAGAACTCTCCTGAAAAACCCGGGGGAGCTAACCATGTGGCTATCCCCCTTTCAGAGTGCCATCCCTTTCTCCCGCTCCTCTCCCCCACCATGTTTCCTCCTGTGGTGTCTCATCCCTCATTCCGATGTCCCTCAGTTCTACCCATCCACCATCCAACATGCCAGTCCACACCGAACTGTGAAGCCACAGTGAGGTATGGCTTAAGTACCGAATGAAAAGTGATTTGAAAGAAACTCTGACTGACCTCAAATGTTAGGTTCTGATCCTCTGTAGTGTTGCAGATAAGGTTCTAATCTTCTCATCTGTGCTCTTCTTTCCAAATTACATTATCCAAATTTCCTGTTACAGTGGCTGGCGTACATTACTTAACGCGCGCACACACACACACACACACACACACACACACACACACACACACACAACATAAATGATGCATTTGTTCTTGATCAGGGCAATTTGCTGTAAACAGCACCACATCAAGTTGCTCTTGGGGATGTGTTTTGTGCTTTATTGGTGACACTCAGAGGAAAGCATTTCAGTTATTTTTCAAAGAGCATTTAAATGGGCTTCCAGCTTATTCCACCAACCTGACAGGCCTGCCGGGCAGCTCGTCTCCAAACGCCTCTGCCACAAGCCAGCATCATTCTACACAAGAGTTATCACTTATTAATTGCATTTTAATTGGCTTCAACTATTACCAGCTAATAGAAAGAGGTGAACATCAAGTGCTGTAGGTATGCACTTGAAAGAGAGTGGAGCAGGAACTACTCCAGCTGAAGAACTGGCTCCTCTGAAACAGATAATAGAAGTTCGACAGGCTGCATTTCCTGATACTTCAAATAGTCTTCTAATGGTCTCCAGTTTTATATTTGCATAAGAAATTTAAAAATTTCTGTATGAAGAAAGATGGACCTAAAGAGCTGGATTCAAGACCACCACTGTGTCTAGTCTTGCAGATACACGGAGAATGAGAAGTTCATAAAATAGCAAATGATAATGATAATTAACATTTATTGAATTCCTACCATATGCAAAGTTCTTATCATCTCAAGAGCTTAACAGTTATTATCTCATTTAATCTTCATGCCCCTGTGATGTAGGTACTATTGTTATCTCCATTTCACAGATGGAAAAACTGAAAACCTTGCTTGAGGTCATACACAGAGTGGTAGAATTGGGCTTGGATTCCAGAGCTACTGCCCTTATACCCCAGTACACAATACATCTTGCTGTACACATGTGTTAACTCCCAAACCTCTGATACTTGCCTTCAGAATCTCCTGCCATTCTGCAGATTCACTCAGCATGCCTAAGACATGATTTTACCCATGCCCCACGACTATAATAAGATACAAACTTATTTACTCATCCACACATCGATTCATCCACCAAAAATACATACCACAACAGCTATTCAAAGAAGGGAGTCTCACTTTCAGACTGTGATAATAAAGGAGATTTCACAGGTGATGCTACAGTTGACCTATTTCTCCTAAAAGTGAGAACAGTAATCTTTCCAAGTTAGAAGAAATAGAAAATGACAAGAGGCAGAGATTGGAAAGCATAAAGATTGCTTAGGAAATATGGTGGTTCAATGTGGACACAGCATAACGTACCGTTATAGAGAATTCATGTGGGAAGGTGGGTTAGGCCTGATCATAGAAGTTATCAGATTAATCCAGGCAGCCACGCACATCCCAGAAAGACTGATAGTTCCCTGAAGTCAGGAACCATGACATTCATCTTTGTGACCCTCTTTCACATACAGGGCATTGCATGGTGTCTAGCTCATTATAGACACTTATAAATATGCTAAACCTACAAAAGAATAAAGTGTCAGTTTTCCCAAAGCAATATGCCTTTTTAAAAATCATAGATCAAAACCTTAAATGAAAGGAAGTGCATTCAAGTGGTGTAGTGGGGCTCACAAAGAAGATAGAAAAGAATTTAAGGAGTTAGCAGCATCTCACCAGAATTCCTAAAATTGCACGATCTAATAATAACTAACACTTTTTGTGCTTATGCTATGTGCCAGCCAGTGTGCTCACTGTTAGATTTAGCATCTCATTCAACTCCACAAGCCTTGTGAATATATACAATTATTATGCCCAGTGTCCTTTCGAGGATATTGGGGGGCATTAGTAGTATTTATCATGTTAAACTAAAATTAGTATGTAATCAGGAATTGTAGAAACCTCTGATTTGGGATTCTTCTAAGTCTGACCACTCTTCAAGCCTTGGCAACATTGGAAACCTTTTCTTGCATGAATATACACATAGTCAATATCCCCACTTTTTAGGGGAACAAGGCTTGTTATTAGGATATAATTAGTGTTGTCTTGATTTATCAGGGTTTTCAGGCAATGCTATGCTTGCTTTTGAATTACTATTACCCAAATTTCTGATACATTTTTAGCTTCCTTATTTTTACTTCTATGTTTGTGAGGTAATAATTCTAAAATCAGTAATGACTTTTGGGGGGCCTTCTTCTCCAATTTTTGGTTACCACAGAGTATTTTTTTTACACTAGAGAGTGGGAATGGGTAAGATAAATGGATCAAGGAATCTTTTGTTCCACCTAAGCAGTTGTCAAAACAACAACAACAACAACAACAACTTACCTAGAAGAAGACTGCTAAGTAAATGTCACTCCCCCCTTTCCTCATGGCTGACATCTCTAATCAGATACAGCACTCAGTCCCACTGAGCCAAGATGCAGCTTCACAATCCTTCTTGACCTAGCCATTTCAGAAAGCATGTGGGCAAAGGAGTCAAATCCTATTTGCAATCTAGAGCTATACTCTAATCTTTTATTGAAAAAAAATTCAACATCATTACTTGGTTTAAATTATTGTTTTGGCATGCACACTTTGGACTATCCAACATGATCAACATCATCACCCACATAGCCATGTTTAGGCATCATGCAAAGGGCTTTAGACATTGTCTCATTCAGTTCTCCCAACAACCATATGAGGCAAGGACAACTAATCCGTACTTTATGATAGTTTCAAGTTTCAAAAGTGAATATTTCCAAGCTACTGACTTGATAGTTCCCAGATCCTCACAACTAATGGAATCTGTGTCCTTGGACAGAAGAAGGTGTCCCTAGAAGAATATTCTAGAAAATCTTCAAATAGCAAATATATAAGTGATCCTGAAGAAATGTGAATGCAGGTTCAATGAACAAAATATATTTGTAAAAGATAAGGAGGCTGTGTGGTGGAAGTTTTTCAAGGCAGACAAGGTTAGAGCCTCCAGATATAATATACATAAAGAATGGAAATACTATGCAAGAGTGTGCATTATGTCAGAGAATGTGACAGATACTTTCATCAGCTTTAATCTCCACAACTGGGAGGTGAGTATTATTATCCTGTTCTACAAAGAAGAGAAATAATAATTAGCAATATTAAACTACGTTTCGAAAGTCTCACCACCAGGGATTCAAACCAGGTCTCCTGAATCCAAAGCCTACATTTAGCACTAGCCAAGGTCTGTGACAGACTCAAGAATCAGATGGAAGCAACGTTTAGGGTTAGTATTGAGGGAAAAAAAACCAGAATTATTCACACTGTCTTATCCAATACCTTTTTGTTTTAAGCAAACATTTCCTTTCTCTACTGAGCAAACTCTTTTTCCTTTCTCACCCAAAGTACAGGTGTCATTTACTCCATTGTATTGTTATCAGACAAATCATGCTAGGGATTATTTCTGTTCAAGACTTGCCAGTGAAAATGCATCAGGAAATGTCACCCTTCCATTTCTCATCTTAAAGACAACAACATTAAATAAGCACCAAAATTCATTGTGGTAAACCTGTCCATGCTAAGCACAAAAGTACACAGTCTTCAGGATGAATTACTGCAGCATTTAAGCTTTTTGAGTCAGGTGGCCAACTTTGCCAAGTTATTAATGTGTTGGGTGTTTTTATTTTGCCTCAGAAAGAGACCATTGAGAAGGAAGTTCTCACTCTCACCTCCTTAGTATCTTAAATTTAAATCAGGTGTTTTGTGGCTCAGATTTTTCCTGGTATTTTGAAAGCAGTCTGAGGTTTGAGACTTTGTATCCATTTTTTTTCTTCTTGTGCTTCATTAAAAACATACTTTCCTATTAGTCCACTGACCAGTGGTCAGCTCCCCAAATTAACTATGCTTTCTTATCTTCCCCATCCCCCTAGGAAAATAACGTTGGCTGAAGTTCATTGAAATCTCACTTTGTTGATGTTACAGACATTGCAGGGAAGTGGAAGTCCACTATGAGAATAAGGATAGGGAATCTGTTGATTTTCTGATGGCTCACTTTGACTAACTAAAAGAAATTGAGTGGAAATACCTTTATTTTCATAAAATATTTCTCTAGAGGCACCTGGGTGGCTTGGTTGGTTGAGCACCGACTCTTGATTTTGGCTCAGGTCATGATCCCAACCAGGGGCATGGGATTGAGCCCCCCATCTGGCTCCGTGCTGAGCGTGGAGCCTGCTTACAATGCTCTCTCTCCCTCTGCCTGTCTCCCCAGCTCATGTGCTCTCTCTCTCGTAAAAAAAAAAAATCTCTAAATGGAGTACAACTTATACAGCAATAAAAAGGTTATAAATTCCTCCCTTAAGAAGCAAATGAGATATATAATAATTTAAAATTTTTTTAATGTTTATTTATTTTTGAGAGAGAGAGAAAGAGAGAGACAGAGCACAAGGCAGGGGGAGGGTAGAGAAAGAGGGAGACACAGAATCTGAAGCAGGCTCCAGGCTCTGAGCTGTCAGCACAGAGCCCGATGCGGGGCTTGAACCCACAAACCGTGAGATCATGACTTGAGCCAAAGTCGGAAGCTTTCTTTTATATATATTTAAAGAGTGTATTGCAGGATTTTATTTTAGTATCATAGTTAAAATAATAAAGACCAGTATTCTTAGAATTATTTTTCAAGTCTTCCATTTTATGTCATGTATAATAAGGCTCAAAAATTAGGAGCTTAAATGTAATAACTAGACATAAACATAATTACCCAAATTCTTACGCCTAAATAAATACAATTTTTAACTTTTTTCTTGTCACAAGAGTAATACATGCTTTTTGGAAAAGTTTTGCTAAAAACAAAGTAAAAAATAAAATTCACCCATAGTCTACCATCCAGAGTTAAGCTCTAATAATATTTTAATGTAGATATTGCTGTCTTTCATCTTTTCATATGAATTAATATATAATGTATTCATTGGATGTGGGCAAAGGAAACCTAACTGAAGAAATTAATGCAAAAGGGGGAGATTTACAATAAGGATAGTAGGATGTCTCCCTGAATTTACAAGAAAGTCTTAGAAACAGACTAAAACACTGCAGGGAATTGGGAAAATCTGTTCTTTCCATCCTTCATCTCTGTTTCCTCATCCTGTGGCAGAAAATGGCAAGTACCACCATCATGTGATTTTTTAAATCTTCTCTATTCAAGTGAGCAGCCAGACTGAGACTGGACATTCTGGGTCACAATCCCAAAGCTCCCTGGGAAAGGAATAAGGGTTCTTTAAAGAACCCACCCTGATTCAACCAGCCATGGATGGGGCATGCTTACATTCCACAAACATGGCTGCCTTCATCCTACCAGAACGTTCGAGTTGAAGAGGGGCAGTAACCAGAAGAGAGGAATCACAGTAAGCTGGCAAGACAGCCACAGATGTCCACTAGGAGTATTTTTAATATTTTTTTTATTTTGCAAAAGTGGAAATAAACCATACATATTGTTTTATAACTACCCCTTCTCAGTTGATAACTGTTGGCTAATATTTAAATGGGCTTCTTTTATTCCCCCTTTATTTTGGTTATTGATCAGACTTTCTCTGAATGTGTATTTCCCTGATACAGTGCTTCCCAATCTCTCATGTTATGGCACACACACACAAGGAAAATAGTACTTTTGCTGCATAATCAGTAAACTGGAGGAAATATAAAGGCATCTATATAGGGCTTGGTGTAAAATATATTTTCTTTATATTATAAAATTATGATTAAAATGTAAAATAGTAAAAGAGTAAAATTGAAGAACACATTGAATATTGAATATGTATAAAGCTTCCAAATAAAATATTCTCAAGGTGTTTAATAAAAATTTGAATGTGCTTTCAATTTTATTTGTATTATATTTTATGCTTGACATAACTACACCAAATTCCTGGTGAAGAATTTTTCAGGGTACCTGGGTGGCTCAGGCAGTTGAGTGTCTGACTCTTGATTTTGATTCAGGTTATGGTCCCAGGCTGTAAGATCGAGGCCTGCATGCGGCTCCAGGAGC
Organism: Panthera tigris; assembly: GCF_018350195.1. Lineage (NCBI taxonomy): Eukaryota > Metazoa > Chordata > Mammalia > Carnivora > Felidae > Panthera > Panthera tigris. Next base: position 63,737,695 of record NC_056667.1, read on the forward strand.
CTGCTTAAAATTCTCTCTCTCCCTCTGCCCTTCTCCACATTCTCTCTTTCTCTCTCTCAAATTAAAAGAAGAAAAGAATTTTTCATGATGATATTTTCAAATTCTTTTTTTTTTTTTTTTAGTTTCTTTAGTTATTTTTGAGGGATGGGGAGAGGCAGAAAGTGAGGGAAAGAGAATCCCAAGCAGGCTCCCTGCTGTCAGTGTGAGGTCATGACCTGAGCCAAAATCAAGAGTCAGAGGATACTTAACTGACTGAGTCATCCAGGCACCCCTCAAATTCTGAATAGGCACCATCAATAAGAAACCTGGTTTGCACAAGTTGGTGATTTAAAAAATTAAAGCAATTTTACAATTATACAAAAATGTACACATTCAAATTATATTTAAAGAAACTAGGCTCTTCCTTTTTCTTTTATGCATTAATGTAATATTCAAATTGATTATGATGATATGAATGGATTTTGAATCCATTGAATTTCTTTCATATTATTTCAAAATAATATAATATATACAACATACACATATACACTATATATATTATATACATATAATATATATATATATATATATGTATATATATATATATATATATGGCAATGCTCTAATTTTCGGGATAAGGATATATTCTTGGACAGGCCATCCTGAAGCTAGCTAAGCTGCTACTAAAGAGGCACTCTGCCACAAATGGACAGAGGCTTCAGATATGCGTACATGTGGAAACAGGAAGTCTCTGCACTGGACCAACCTCACCTGGAGCTACTACAGAACCCCCCAACATTATCTTGTGAACACTGTAGCTGCCGAAAGAGATATGCAGGTGCTACGAGTGAGTCCCTGCCCTGGCTCTGCACAGCATAGTGAGCAGAATGCAAATGAGATGACACACTGCCAGCCTGTGGGGACGAAGGAGCACACTATCTGACCACTCCAGCCTTCAAGGGGCCCTGGAGGAGGCAGCTGCAGGTTAAACCTTAGCCCCAGGCCTGCCCAGCCACACAGTCAGAGATCATTATCTCATGGCTCGCCTGTAACCCACCCATAGCACCTTGGCAAAAGTTGTGATCTAATGGAAGTTTTCTTCATCTTATTCTACGAGTACGGTGGTTTTCAAGTTTCTTTCTGTGAACTGCAGTGTTTTGCCGCATGGCCTCGGGGCCCTTGTGAGGGTGAAAGTGCAGCCCAGGGCTTAGAGTCCTGGGTTGTGTCTCAACCACAGCAGTCTTCACCGGTACCTCTTTCATAGTCAGGTGCGTGGCTAAGGGTGCAGGGAGAGGGGAGGATTTGAGCCGCTGGAAAAAAAGAGGGTTTAACCTACTAGATTGGTATTCATCTTTAAAATGTTTTAAAAACATATATAAGGATACACATTTGTATCAACATCAAGCATGTAACATTGTAAAATGTAACCTCTTGTAAAATGTGAAATTCTACCCTGCTCTTTACCACTGAGTTTTTGTTAAAATAATCTAGGATTTTAGATCTCAATCTTTTTAATACACTTTGACATTACCTATCTACTCTTTCCCTTTATTTTTGACATTTGCAGTAACTTTCATAACTATATTAGCAACAGTAATCTAAATTTAATGCTATTTCATTGGTTCCATCTTCCACTACATTTTCTTTTATAAATCTTCCTGATTTATAAATGTTTTATTGTGATTAATTTCTTGGTTCACTGGAGCACTTATTCAATAGTTTTTTTCAGGATAGGTACACTAAGAATATGCTTTCTGAAGTCTTGCACTTTAAAGATTGTTTTCCTCTATCTTCCCATATGAAGGCTGATGGGGCTGTGTTTAGAATTCCGGGAATACAATATTTTGCCCCTTGACTTTATATGGACAATGTCCATTGTTTTCTGCCAGTGTGTTGTTTTTTTTTTTTTTTTTTTTTTTGAGAGAGAGAGAGAGTGAGTGCAGGCACATGGGTGTATGAAAGCAGAGGGAGGGGCAGAGAGAGAGGGAGAGAGAGAATCCCAAGCAGGCTCCATGCCCAGCAAGGGACCCAATGTGGGCCTCAATCTCACAACCTTGAGATCATGACCTGAGCTGAAATCAATAGTCATAGGCTTAACTGACTAAGCCACCCAGGCAACCTCAGTGTTCATTTTTCAAGAGGAATTCTGATGCCAATTATTTTCCTGTATAATGAACCTGTTTCATTGCATTGAGAAATCATTAAATTAAAAAAAAAAAACTTTGCCTTAATATCCAATCATTTTGATTATGTCAACTCTAAGAGTCAAGTTTTTTTCTTCACTTAAAAATATTTTTCTTTTACTATTTCTTTGATTGTTACTTCCCTCCACCAACTGTATCCTCTCCTAAAAGTATTTCATTTATACAACATCAGCTCACTTAGATCATGTCACGTGTCTCTTTGCTCTCATTGTTTTTATTCTTTTATCCCTTTTCCCCTAGCATCTTGAGACAATTTATCAAGCTTACTTTTTTACTCATTAATTCCGTTCTCTCCTGTGGTCAATTCATTGTCTGCTTCTTCTATTGCAGGAATTCAGAGATGAGATTTTCTTTTTTTTTTTTAATTTTTAAAAAATGTTTATTTTTGAGAGAGGCAGAGACAGAGTGCAAGCAGGGGAGGGGCAGAGAGAGAGGGAGACACAGAATCCGAAGCAGGCTCCAGGCTGAGCTGTCTGCACAGAGCCCAATGCAGGGCTTGAACCCACGAACTGTGAGACCATGACCTGAGCCAAAGTCTGACGCTCAACTGACTGAGCCACCCAGGCGCCCCCAGAGTTGATGTTTTTCATCTCCAAGAAATAGTTTTTTACTTTCAGACCCTTCCTTTTTCAGGACTGCCTGCTTTTTCATCATGAATGATCCTTCTTCCCATAATTCAAAGGGCAGCATTTGCCCTGGTTCATTAGCATGCACACTGTCTTTGAGCTGCTATACCTTCTCACACATCCAGCAAGTATTCTCTGTTTGCCCAGCACTGAGAGGTCAGGCAGATTCTGCCACAGAGAATATGGGTCCCTGATCAAATATTTCAGGCTCAAATAGAAAAGGAGAGCATTTAGATTTACTGCAGTTTCATTTTGCAAGACTAGAAGTCTGGCCGACCCTCAGGGAAATTGGAGGAAGCTGCAGCCCCAGGTTCATCACTTCGGGGAGCCTCATCCTTGTGTGAGCGGTTCTTTCCCATGTGTTTCATGGCATCCAGGAAGTTAGCTGCGGCTCTTGCATCCCTTCTCTAACTGGCACAACTGCCTTTATTAGGCACCTGCACAACTTACCATCTGATCCAATTACAAACTCTGAGTGAGTACTATGAGGGGGCTGATCTCCTCATTTCTAAGTGGAGATGCTGATACTCACCTGCTGGCAGTGTTGTAAGGGTTGCATGAAGATTCTCTCTCTCTCTCTCTCTCTCTCTCTCACACACACACACACACACACACACGCACACTCATGTGCCACATCACCTACACTGCTGGGTAGGTGGGTAAGTCAGAGGTTGTAAGTCAGAGGTTGTAGATTTCCATGTCATCTCCTCCTCTTTTTTTTAAGTTTATTTATTTATTTTGACAGAGAGACAGAGAGAGAGATTGGGGGAGGGGCAGAGAAGGAGAGGGAGTGAGAGAATCCCAAGCAGGCTCTGCACCGTCAGCACAGAGCCCGATGCAGGGCTCAAACTCACGAACCGTGAGATCATGATCTGAGCCAAAATCAAGAGTCTGATGCTTAACCAGCTGAGCCATGCAGGAGCCCCTCATCTCCTCCTCTTTAGCCACACATGGGATCTTCCTGCCCACACAGCAGTTTCAAAGCTGGATAGCCCTTCCCTCTGTCTAGACTCACCATCTTTTCCAATTATGTTAATTTGTTCTTTTCGGTGGGAATTTGGAAGAAGGAATAAGTTTTTACCCCAATCCAAAAGTACGTGGCACAAAGTCAGTTCTTAATTTAGGTCTGTTGAATGAAAGACTATCTGTAGCATCAACTCTTTTCTCAATTCTAAAACTTTGCTGTTTATAAGTGTGAGGAAGTGACCTAATGTCACCTCTAGAATGTCGAGGCTTACTAAAAACAGTTTTATCACAGCTGGCAGCAGCTGACACCAATCAAAGTCCAATTAGTCAATGAGAATGTCAGAGAATGATTTTAGACTCCTTTAGGGCTGGGAGTTGGAAAGGCAATCGGTCAGTTGTATTAGACAAGAGGCTTGGAAATTTACTGAAGAGTTTTTAAAAGAGTTGGAACACCTAAATGAACATATCCTAATCAAAGTTAGACTGAGCAGCTAAAATCTGTTCAAAGGCTTTTAGAGCTTTAGCACTGAGCTAATTTGAATCACCATCTTTAGATAAGAAAGAAATAAGCAGGTCACTTTGGTACATTTAGAAATTCTATGGGAGGTTCGAGACTGAGAGAAGAGAGGTGGAATACTGAGTCTAAACCTTCCCCCTCATACCAAAATTGTAGAAGCCCAACTAGCTCTCCACACCATGAGGCCAGTAGCCCTTTGCAGTTTCTGGAATAAGTTCAAAAGAATATCAAATTTGAAAAAATAGAATGGAATTCATTTTGGAGCAACCAAATTAATCCTTCTTTAATGATTACAAACATCATGCATCCAAGATAAAAACAAATCTCAAAATGGCAAGAGTCGAACTATATAAACAAGCTAAGAGGATCTGAAGTACAAGAAAATAAAAACAAAAATTCGGCCCATGATGAGGTTCCATCCTAGTGGATTTAGTTACATGTGGTACCAAGAGAACTTGGTCAGATAAGTTCAAAGCCCTGGCTGTCCGTGACAATTTGCCAAGCAATCTCAAGTGGAGGCTGCATCCTAAAGACAACAAAGCCACCCCTACCCTACCCTAAATGAGAGCATTGAACTCATTTATGTTAAGCCATTATGATTTGAGGATTTATTTATTACTGCAGTATAGTCTATCTTTATCAGTTAGCTTTCACTAAGTTATACTCAAAATACCAGGGTGGTTGTAGATTGGCTGTCTGTCTGGTTTATGTGTCTTCTTCCTTCAGAATGAAAAGGCAGCCCCTATCTGGAGCACTGTTGTTCTCATGACAGAGCCAGAAAGCTGGTGGAACCACATGATGGCTCTTAGACCTCCATGAAGTGGCACACAACATATCTGTCCCCAGTTCATTGCCCAAAGAAAGTCACATGGTTAAGCCTTGCTACAATGAAGCAGAGAACTAAAATCTCTTCACAGGGAGGGCAGCAAATAATTGGAAACAATAATACAATCTCTTACACTTCCCTATGCTGACTAATACACATATTGGGAACAAGAGCAATGAGCTGTCACCAAATAAAAAAGCAAAAACAAACAAACAAAACCTATAACACATGGCACTGAGGTGTTTAGAAAAGTGTTATGTAAAGTCAGAGAGATGGAGATCCATGTCACATAATTGGTAAAACCATTTCCTGAGGTGAGCAGATCTCACCTCAACATAAAACCATCTCACGGGGAGCAGATAATGTGCCCACTGAACAAGAATCCTTAGAGGGAGGGGTAGGGAAATTGCAATTTAATTTCATGTTTGATATTTCTGGCTGTACTTGGCAATATTATAAGACAATTTCAGGGGGGAAATGGGCAATTCCAAGCAGAAATGTAGTAGAGAGTCTAGAAATGTGGGATCTTGCAGGACTGAAAAAACTGCTTCCAGACCCCAAGTGGTAAAAGATGAGATGTAAAAACAACCTTGAGTGAGAAATGAGCTACAAAGAAGCCTTAGTCTTTGGCTTGGTAGCAGAACTACCTACTCAGCCTGGTACACCCATCCATCCAACTCGGGCCTGTTATATGAAAGATAAACTTCTGTCTTATTTAAGCTTGAATGTGTTGGGCTCCCTTTGCTAGAGCACACAACCACAAAGTTACTCCGAGCACCACTGCTTCCAAGATTGAGCTGCATCGATGATGCTTTGGAGGCCAGAACAATTGTCCAGACTTGTTTGACAATTGAGTAACTTCTAACTTAATGTTGAGTAACTTCTGTTCACTCAGTCTCTGTAATTACCAGAAGAGGGGATCTAATCTGTTTCCTTCCTATTATGAAGTGTTACTCGGGCAAATGTCAAAGAATGCGAAGGCCTGCAGGAAATTATAACCTGGCATAGAATTTATGTTGAATTTAAAGACAGATGTAGATGCAGTGTCGAATTTAGGTACTGACATTCTTCCCAAGTCAGTTCGGTTCCTTAAACATTGATTGCAAACCAGAGAGATTGACAGATGCCCAGTTTTCACCCTCAAGAAAGTTACAGTTGATTAAGAGAAATGTGTCAGTGTGCATAAAGTTGTGACACAGAGTAATAGATCCTACTGCAGAGGAAAGAAAGCATGGGGTGCTATGGGAGCACAGATGTGAGATGCCGGCTTGGCTGGAGACAAGGGCTTAGGGCAGATTTTGCAGAAGAGAAGATGCCTCAGCAGAGTGTTAAAATGAAGGAATTATCCCTGCAAAGGGAAAGGAAGTCATGTTCTAGGCAAAGAGAGGTTGGGTAGCCTACAGTTATGTACCCTGCTAAAGTTTGGTGGGGTTCAGCGGGGGCTCTACAACAGAAAGGAGAGAAAAAAACAGTGGGAGGCAGCTAGTTGTCTCTTTCACAGACTGAAAATACAATAATCCACTGTCCTGTGCATCCTTGCAATAAATCCACTTATCAAAGATAATCTGGAAGAATTAGTTCCTTAACTAAAAAAGTGTGACCAGTACATGTGTAGGCCCTCAACAAGTGCTTCTTAATTCAACTGGTGGAACAAAGGAGTGCTTTCTCTTTATGTGAGCAGAGTGACTACAGAGCACCTGTGAGTGTCCATGAGGGACCCGGAGGAAGTTGAGAGCTGATGTCCATATAGAAACAAAAGTCTCTTAGATGCCAGGTGGACTGGACTTACTTAGCAGAGAGAAGTCAAAAACCACTCACATTGAAAAGTAACAGACATTTCTCTCTCACTGCGTTACTGAAGATTAAAAGCCAAGGTGACTCAGTCAGTTGAGCTTCCTACTCTTGACATCTGCTCAGGTCATGATCTCATGGTCGTCTCACAGTCATGAAATGGAACCCCACATTGGGCTCTGAGCTGGGCACAGGGCCTACTTGAGATACTCCCTCTTCCTCCTCCTCTTCCTCTGGCCCTCCCCAGCTCCCTCGTGCGCGCGCTCTCTCTCTCTCAAAAAAACAAAACAAAACACAACAAAACAAAAAAACCAGTCGTGGTGAAGGTGATGGGGAAGGTGGGGTTTATCTTCCCTTGCACTCTGTATGAGCCTACACAGGGAAAACACTATGAGAATAGGCAAGACGGAGGGGAACCTTTCTTCTAGATACAGGTTGTTTTAAGAAAAATAAGAGAGGAAATGTCCAGTTAAGACTATTTTCTTAGTGGATTATCTAAATAATTCAGCAAATATATTTTCTTGCTTGATGCACGGGATTCAGTTAAAAAGGTGCCAACCAGCATTTTATTCAATATCTGTAAGAATTTGGAAATGAATCACTAAATTGGTTTGGATCTCAAGAGTGATTTAAATAAAAGTTAAAAAAAAAAAACAAAATAAAAACAGTAAGCCTTCCATCAGTATTTACACACGTTAAGTGAAAACGCACTCAACTAAATGAAAACTAAGTTGGTAACCTATGTTATCAGAACAATCTCTCCTTAACAGCTCCTATCCTGAGGGAAAGATAACCTGGAACAGCTTCACCCTTGCACAGGAATCAAAAGTGTCACAGAATATGCAATAAGGTACATTTGCAGTGTCATTTTACTTAGACCATGCTGTTGACTGTTTTTGCCCTGTGCTGTCAAGTCTAAAAAGGCCCTCCTTCTCCCCTCTCTGTATGCCACATGCTCTTTGGCTATGTATTTCTCTTTTCTCTGGATCCTCTACATCATGGCTGGAATAATCCTTCCAAAACGTGAATCTTATGTCACTCCTCCACTTAGTTCCCTACAGTGACTTCTCATGGCCTAGGACAGTGGCTCTCAGTGGTTTCCCCACTGCAACACGCAGGACAAATGTCATTCAGATGTAAGAACCCACCCATCGGTGACCAACATTTACCCCCCCCCGCCCCCCATTTCTTGGAGAAGCAAATACTAACACAAGTATTTGTCAAGGAAACCTTATGGACATGTAATTAGCTAAATATTTCATGAGGGAAAAAATAGCTAAAGACTGCCAATCTTTATTTTTTAAGGAGAGTTTTTACCTCTTCCAGCAGAAGCTCAAGGGTCTTCATACTTCAGGGCTTTTGTCTCCTCCTAAATATTTCCGTGGTTTGCTCTCCCTTCTTCCAGTTCCTGCACTGTTTCCACCTCCCTATGGTGAACTCTGATGGCCCCCCGCCAATGTTATCTATTCCCTTACACTCTTCATTGCATTTTCTTAATTTCTGCCTCACTGCACTTATCATTACCTATGCTTTTATAATGTACTTACTTGCTTTTTCTTTTCTTTTTTATTTATTTTTCTCTCCCCACTAGGGGAATATAAGCTTTCTAAGGGCAAGATCTTTCTTGTGTACTGCTATATTTCCAGTAACGACAAGAACAGTGCATAAATATATTCATTGAATGAATGAATAAATGTTGATGAACTACTCAGTATCTCTTAAGGTAGAATTATTTTTATACTCAACCTTTCTTATTAAAGTACAACATACATTCATAAAAGTACACTTACATATCCTAAATATACAACCTATGAAGTTTCATACATGGAACACATTTGTATTACTGGCACCCAGACCAAAAAACATTACCAACTCCTTCGAAGCCCCCTCTTGCTTCCTTTCAGTCACTAACTCCCACCAAAAATAATTATTATCTTGACTTCTCCAGCATGAATGAGTTTTGTCTATTTTTGAACTTTAAAGGGAATCATAGTGTATTGTTTTGTCTGACTTCTTTCACACAATAAGGTGTTTGTGAGATTCATACAGGTTGTGTGTAGCTCTAGGTTGGTCACTGTCATTGCCAGATAGTTTTCTATTGTATTCATATACATCATTATGTATATAATCATATATACATTATCATCATAATGCTTTATTGACAGCCATGGGTGGTTTCCAGGTAAGAGCTATTGCACACAGTGCTGCTATGAACATTCTAGGATGTGCTTTTGGTGCACAGAAATCCACATATCTTCTAAGCTTGTAGAGTGCCAGGTCAAAGGCTTTGCTATACATTTGCTTTTAATACACACATCCAGTTTTCCCAAGTATTTGTACCAATCTACACTCCTACCAGTGGTGTAGGAGAGTTCTGAATTCTTTTGAGTTATTCGTAATTTCAATGATTATATGTGTATTTTTCCTAAATATTTCTGGTTGGTTTTTGATAGCGTCTTGTTGTTTGCTTTTTTTTTTCCATTCTTTGATACTTCACACATAGGTATGTTATATTCTATATCAGCTAATCTAAATATCTGCTGCTTCCGGAGTCCAAATCTTTGATTGGCTGTTTCGCTGATTTTCAAACATGGTAGCTTGTTTTCTCATATCTTTAGTAAGTTTTTCTTTTTGGTGGTGTTTTTTGTTTTGTTTTGTTTTGTTTTGTTTTTTAATCATGAGCTTGTATTTGCCTGAACTTAATCTTGGAGAATTTAAGTAGCCTAAGCTTAAGATGGCTTTCTCCATCTTCAAATTTGCAAAAGCTTCAGATGCCAGAACCAGTTTAATTTAATATCTTGGCTTGATATTTGCCTGGCCACAGAGGTAGTATAAATTTAAACCCTAGACACTACACAAGAGTAAATCTATGGTAGCAAATTCTCAGGAGATACTTTTGTTTTTCTGCTTGGCAGAGATAGGCCAGTTTCATTGTCAATTTCTAGCCCCTGCTTCTCGGTGAGGGTCAGCCTCCTTACAGTGTTCTAAACGTACGTAGGATTGACCTGTTCAGCTGCCAACACTGCATAGGCCTGAGGCCTCGTATTCCTCATCTCTGTATGTGACCAAGCTTCAAAGCTCTACTTTACTGGGAACTGCATTTCTCTCCCCTTCCCCACTCAGGCCAGCCCAGCTTTCTGCATATGCTTACCATTCTGGTTTCAGCTTCCAATCACTGGGATTTTTAATTTTATTTTATTGATTATGTTTTGGGGGGTTATTGGCTTTTGAAAACTTCTCTTACTTTCTTGCATATTTAGTAATGTATTTAAAACTTTTCTTTGTTGTTTGATTTTTTTTTCACTTTGTTTTTTTTAGTTTATTTTGAGAGAGTGTGCACATGAGCAGGGGAGGGGCAGAGAGAGAGACAGAGAATCTGAAGCAGGCTCCGTGCTGTCAGCACAGAGCCCGATGTGGGACTCGATCCCATCAGAGCAAGACCATGACCTGAACTGAAATCAAGAGTCAGATGCTTAACTGACTGAGCCACACAGGTGCCCCACTAGTGTTCACTTTTAAGAAAGAACCTCCTACTTTACTCCAAAGAGTAAATGTAAACATTTTACAGAGACAACCCAAAATTTCCAGCAGAATGCGTTGGGTCTAGTGAGATGTAAAGCACAGGACACCTAGTGTCCTGCTAGGTTAGGACTTTGCTTAACTTCAGTGCAATGCTCACTTTCGCCATGGGTGGAGGGGAACACGTCAACATTTTTATGGACAAGACAAAACCCTTATGCACCTTGAAAGTGACAGGACCTAAAATGGTTTATCAGAAAATGTTATTTTATCACAATAGATGCTGGCATCTCCTGGCATTGCCAGTCAGGCTTTTAGTTCGACGTCAATTGCTGTTTCTCTATATTGAACACTCTAGTATGTATGTATGTATGTATGTATGAATGAAGGTTTTAAGTAATCCCTACACCCAATGTGAGGCTCAAACTCACAACCCTGAGACCAAGAGTCACATGCTCTCCCAACTGAGCCAGCCAGGAGTCCCTAGTACTTAACTTCTTTTTTTTTTTTTCTTAATGTTTATTTATGTTAGAGAGAGAGAGTATGAGTGGGAGAGGGGCGGGGGGGGGGGGGGGAGACACAGAATCTGAAACAGGCTCCAGGCTCTGAGCTGTCAGCACAGAGCCTGATGCGGGGCTTGAACTCACGAACTGCGAGATCACAACCTGAGCCAAAGTCAGACGCTTAACCGACTGAGCCACCCAGGCACCCCCCTAGTATTTATCTCTAAATTGAGTATGTAGAGGACCCTGCACTTCCATTCCTCACCTAGACTGAAGACAAAAGCAAGACCCTGTACTGAGAGGCACATCACCCATCAAGGCACAGGGAGCTGTCTGTGCATAGCAACTTGGAGGCTGTCAATGTTTGTTTGTTTTTTAAGTAGGTGCCATGCCCAGTGTGGGGCTTGAGCTCACCACCCTGAGACCAAGAGTTGCATGCTCTACGCTCTACAGACTGAGGCAGCCAGGCACCCCTGTCAATGGGTCTCGTATCGAAATGGGTGGCAGGGGTCAACTAAGTTCAGGAATCTCTGGGCTAGACAAAGCTTAACCTGTTTCTTCATGACAGGACTTTTCAGAGCCTCTAGGAAGTCCTTTGAATCTTTGGGGACAGGGGCAGGTGCAAGATTTCCCAAGCTACTTGGCTTTGGGACTCTTTTGGTGGAACATCAATACCCAGCCCCTGTGGGTCTAGAGATCTATGGGGATACTTGGAGAGCACTATCTAGAACCCGGAGCCACATGTTTGATAAACATGGCCGTTATTGCAGGGTTTTTAAAAATGTTTGTTTATTTTTGAGAGAGCCAGCACAATGGGGGAGGGGCAGAGAGAGGGAGTCACAGAATCGAAGCAGGCTCCAGGCTCTGAGCCAAACCTTGAGATCACGACCTGAGCCGACCTCGGAAGCTCAATTGACTGAGCCACTCAGGCACCCCATTGTTTGTTTTGCTTTTAAGGAAGGCGACCAGTCCCTTTTGCCAGTCCTTATTTTGACCAGAGGGAGTATTCTGCAGCCACACACCAGCCTCACTCCACCCCCCTCCCCCATACCCCCGGCTTGTCGAAGGACACATCTGTTATGAGGATGGCTTTGCAATTTGGGCTGCCTCGCTGGCCCTGCAGTGGGTGGCGAGAAAGGCCGAGCTCACGTAGAATCCTGGCACTGCTGCCACCAGCTGTGTGACCGCGGGTGAGTCCCTTAATTTCTCTGTGCTGAGGTATCCTTCTTTACATGAGGCCTATGAGCAGAATCGCCTCTGGGGCTGTGTGAGGTCAAGTGGCAAGGCTGCCAGCACAGGGAGTGATCAATCACAGGCTGTCCTACTGACGCCATTAGCAGTAACAGTAAAGGTGACGGTGCCGGAGCCCCATCTGCACCGATGGCAGGTCCCAGGTCTGTGGAGGAAGCCGACTTGGGGAACAGAAGGCCTTCAAGGGACAGCTTCATTTTGCGGTGAAATACACAGGTTTCCTTTACTGAAAAGTAAGGAGCAGAAGTCTTGTTTAAATTGCATCTTCGTTTCTTTAGCTTTAAAACAAATCGTGGGGGCACCTGGGTGGCTCGGTGGCTTAAGCGTCTGCCTCTTGATAGCAGCTCAGGTCGTGATCCTGAGGTCGTGGGATCAAGCTCTTCACGGACAGCCCAGAGCCTGCTTGGGATTCTCACTCTTCCTCTTTCTCTGCCCCTCCCCTGTGCATGCACACACGCTCTCTTGAATAAACGTTAAGAAGAAATAAAACCAACTGTGGTGAAAATACATAAAACTTACCATTTGAACCATTTTTAAGTGTGCAATCAGGGGCACTAAGGAAATCTGTAAATTTGTGCAGCCCTCACTCACCACCATTCATGTCCAGAATGTCTCCATCATCCCAAACAGAAATTTGCAACCCATTAAACCATAACTCCCCATCACCCCCCGCCCGAGGGGCGGTTCTGAGAGGGGATAGTCTGGGGTGTGGGGCTTCTCCTCAGTGCCCTTCCTTTTGCAAAGGACCCAAGAGCCCCACTCAGCTGACACCTGTCAGGCAGAACACCAAAACCCAAATGCAGCCCCAGCCCTAGCGTTTACTCAGACTTAAAGCCAAGGAAAAGGTCGGCAGTTTTGTGCTGCTTTAGCCTCCTCTCAATACTGCACCTTCAGAAGAAAGTGAGGTGCACAACTTTATGTGATGCGGTGTCCTTGATGGGATCCTGGCACCAAAAAAGGACACCAAGAAAAACTAAGAAAATCTGAATTATGGACTTTAGTAAATAATAACGTATCGGGGCACCTGGCTGGCTAGGTCGGTACAGCATCCGACTCTTGATCTCAGGGTCATGAGCTCGAGCCCCATGTTGGGTGTGGAGCCTTACTTTAAAAAGTAAATAAATAAAATAAAAATGCTCCCACTGTGTTTCCCAGATACTCTTATTAAAGCACCTGACTTGAAAATAAAAGAGACAGTCAGGCAAGGGATACTGTGATGACCGAATCCGCCAGTGAGCCCCTCCTCTTGGGGACCAGACATCCTGATGCTGCTGGTGGGTGGCAGTCGGGGAAAGGCTGCGGAGAAGTGGCCACACAGTCTGCACAGCTGCAGGCCCTCCCTGTGCTGTGAACACTGTACCTCTGGGCCCATGGTTCCAGCGCCTTAATTATGCTCCCAGACCACGAGCTTTGTTTTCTTTTTTAAAGTTCGTTGACTTATTCTGAGACACAGAGGCAGCATGAGCAGGGGAAGGGGCAGAAAGAAAGAGAGGGAAAGAGAGAGAATTCCAAACACGCTCTGCACTGTCAGTGCAGAGCCTGATGCGGGACTTGAACTCATGAAACCATGAGATCATGACCTGAGCCAAAACCGAGAGTCGGGACGCTTCACTGACTGAGCCACCCAGGTGCTCCATCCCAGACCACAAGCTTTTTGAGACCTGGGAACGCCCAATTTTCTAGACACTGGGGCTAATGATGGAAATATAGTCCCACTTCAAGGCTGGGGACACAAGTGACAGGTGGGGTCCCAGGACGAAAGCCGACCCCCTTCTGGAAGTGCTGCACAGGCCTCCCACATCATTGTTGACCCTCTAAGAGCACAGCTGTGGGTGCTGTTAGGACACACTACATGGAGATTTCACTCCCACCTGCTACCTTAGCATGTGCACACACTGTGTGGCAGCCTTGGAGCTCAGATACCTGGGCAATGAACGATGCAGAGGGAGACAGACTGGTCAGGGCCAGGTTTTCCCCATGAAGATTCCACAGCCTAGAGTGGGGGTCAAGGACAGGAGAATCAAGTGGAAGGAACAGGGTTGCTGCCCGTCCTGGGCAAAGAAGACAGAGATGACAATGTGGTTTTGGGGACAGAAGGCATAATGCCTTCCTGCCTCTGGAGGGTGCCCAGCTGGTAAGAACAGCAAAGAAGCTCATGTGGGGAACGGAGCCTGTCTTAAAACCCTTCCACGGCCTTATCTCAGTTAAAATTCCAAGCCCTTTTTGTGGCCACCTATTACCTCTCTGATGCCTGCCTACTCCACAAAGCCACACTCCACTGCAGGTTCTCTCCCACTGCGGGTCCCTTACATGCACTGCGCCGTCTGCCTGGATGCTCTTCCCTCACTTCCTTCCAAGTCACCTTCTCAGTAAGGCCTACCCTGCCCCTTAGTAAAGTTGTCTTCACCTCTTAGACCCTTTCTCAGTTTTGGTTTTTCCCAGCAGCCTGTATCACTTCGAACACGGTGTGAACGTTTACTCTGTTTATGGTCTCTCTCCTGCACTGGAAGGGAAGTTCGAGGAGGGCGAGGATGTCTACCTCTTCTGTTTAATGCTAGATCCTCAGCACCTGGAGCCAGCGGGTGTTTGACGGATTCTTGCTGAACCGAATGGATCAAGCTGAGGGTGGTTCTCCTGGCGCCCTGGCACATTTTTCCCGCCCTCCTTCCAGTTCCGGCTTTCAGGCCCCTCCCTCCCACTGCTTCTCTTCTTCCCAGCTCTGCCTGAGGCCCTCCTGTCCCTCCTGTAACGGCTCGAGATACCAGCCAGTTCTGCCCCAGTCAGGAGGGGAGACTGGGAAGCACCCGGCCCCGCCCTCCAGGGTCACCAGTATCTTGAGTGAACAGCAGTGACAAAAGGGAGCATCCTCAAGGCTTGGGTGACTCTCAAGGGCATGGAGAGAGGGTGGTCCCGTTGGCTTACTTCTCAGGGTGCAAAAGCCACCTGGTTGAGGGTCTGCAGGTTGGTCGGACTGATGTCTAGGTTCAGCCTTGGCTCCTCCACTTCCAGGCCATGAGGCCTCAGCAGTCTGTCCCCGACTACAGGCCTCAAGTACACTGCGGACACTGATGTTGTAAAGTTTTAGCAACATTAAAAAAGGAACAAAAGGCCCCAAATGGGAGTCACTTGTGCTAAAGCTTTGTCAGCGATCCAAGGCTTCATACCTAACCTAACTGCAGTTTCAGCCCCTCCCAGGAACGGGACCTAATTTAACTAGTCATCTAGAACTACCTGGTTAGCACTAGTGAGGTTATCTGGCTGACAGACGCCTGTCTCTCGCTAGAGGAAGGTGACCTCGCTTGAAAAGAAGCCACCCTTTGCTAGAAACTTCCTTTTTCTGGCCCACTTCGGTCTACGAGAGCCTCCCGTTTTCTACAGCTCCTCAGAGCTCCTTGCCACTGGCGGGATGGGACGCTGTCCCGCTCGGGAATTGCCGAATAAGGTCAATCAGATCTGCAAACTCACCCAGCCGTATCTTGCTCAGTCGTCTGCAACGAAAGCCAAGGGGCCCGTCACACAACCCTTGGCGGAAGTCAGCCGAGGGCAGGGGCTCTGCTCTGCTCAACAACCTCACCCACGGTCAGCTTTTCGGGACTCCCGGTTGGTCCTTCAGGTCATCGCCCTGCTTCACACGGCCGTGCACGTCCCCGCTGCCTCCCATAGGCCTCTGGCAATGCTGTTCCCTGGACAACCCCGGGACCATTTCACAGGCGAGGGCACCGAGGCCGCCCAGCTCACTCCGAAGGCCCAGCAGGCAGGTGGCCGGCCCATCTAAACAGGGCGAGGGCGGAGGCCGGCACCGGCGGGAAGCCTCGGAGCTCCGCCGTCCCCAATTCCGGTCCCCGGTCTAAGTCCCCAGCTCTCTCCCGCCACAGATAAACCAAGAAGGCCGCCGCCGCGGTCACGTGTTCGAGAGTCCGCTCGGTCACCTGTTGTTTGATTTTAACGTATCCACCACCTAGGTGTTTATCAGTGGGAGAGCTTTTCAAAATATCCAATCTGCCATGCTCCCAAAAGCCTAAGTCTATGCTTGATTTCTTAACAAAAAAAAAGAAGCAGGGGCGCCTGGGTGGCGCAGTCGGTTAAGCGTCCGACTTCAGCCAGGTCACGATCTCGCGGTCTGTGAGTTCGAGCCCCGCGTCAGGCTCTGGGCTGATGGCTCGGAGCCTGGAGCCTGTTTCCGATTCTGTGTCTCCCTCTCTCTCTCTGCCCCTCCCCCGTTCATGCTCTGTCTCTCTCTGTCCCAAAAATAAAATAAAAAACGTTGAAAAAAAAATTAAAAAAAAAAAAAAAAAAAGAAGCATTTCTTCTTCCTGTTCCCTCTCCTCTCCTTCTTTCCCTTTCCCTTGGAGAAGTAGCATGAATCAAGTTACAGAGGGGTGGGCTGAAAGACAGCAGGGCCAAGGAGGTGACCATAGGTTGGGGGACAAAGGAGGCAGTGGTATGGAGGAGGTGACAGTGGAACCAAGAAGGCAGCAATGAGGCTAAGGACTAAAGGGACAGCATGACCTAAAGAATAGTAACATGCGCAGGATTGAATAAACGCATATATTCAAAATAATGGAAACCAAGTTTCTCAATGTCAGGAAAAGGATTAAAAATATAGAAAAGGGAAAGACTAGAAAGATCTTTAAGATGCTGGATTGGAACTGGAGGTATCAGTGTGAGCTCATGGGTTTTTTAATAGGTATATAAATAAATATCAATGTATATGTATATATACATATATAATTTATAAAAGATATATTTATATCTTAGTTCTGTCCACTGACCCAATATAAATAAATACATCACACACCAAAACCTTGGTTTCTAAATACCATTCTACATTAGAAGGAAACAGGTCTCCTTGAGAAAATAAGTAATTCTGGGGCACCTGGGTGGATCAGTCAGTTAAGCATCTGACTCTTGGTTTAGGCTCAAGTCATGATCTCACGGTCCATAGGTTTGAGCCTCATGTTGGGGATTCTTGGGATTCTCTTTCTCATTCTCTCTCTGCCCTTCTCCCTCTTACTCTCTCTGTCTCTCTCTCAAAATAAATAACTTTAAAAAACTTTTTTAAAGAGAAAATAACTAATTCCAAGGGCGAGCCAAGGAAAATATGAGACAAATCTGGAATATCTTATTTGACCAGAATTTAAGGAATGTTCAAAGAATGACAAAGATATGTCAAAGCAACAGAGAGACCAACTTGAAGAGACTTCTACTGGTCAAATCTCAGACATTATAAGCATCAAAATAAATACTGATTGGGGCACCTGGGTGGCTCAGTTGGTTAAGCATCCAACTCTTGATTTCGGCTTAGGTGATGATCTCATGATCTATGGGATTAATCCTCATGTCAGGCTCTGTGCTGGCAGCATGAAACCTACTTGGGATTCTTTCTCTTCTCTCTCTCTCAACACCTGCCCCCCCCAAAATAAATAAATAAATATTTATATAAATAAATAAATATATAAATAAATACCGATTAAAATCTGTAATTGCGTAAAATGAAAATCCATGAGTCCACACTGATATATGAATAAATGAAGATGGATAAGTTCTCCCTTATTTAGAAAACCAACTAATAAATACAGAATGAAAGATGGAAATAGAAGACACCTTCCGGCAATCAATATACTAGCAATTGCCTAAGGCAGAAGTTGTCTTGAAGGTAAAGTCTGGTGGGTGATGGTTTGATGAGGAACAAGATAAATACTTATCAATTACAAAAGGAAAAGGGGTAATTTTGCAGTAGAGAAACCTGGAAGCCACAATCATGACCAAATGGTTCAGGTTAACATCAACAGTGTTGAATCAATTCAACAATGTGTGCTTTCTGATGTGATAAGCCACCCAGAGCACAGCTTTATTCCTGCAAAGAATGCATGTTCAAGCCTAGTCATGAGGAGACACTAAGTGGACACAGACTGTGGGGCATGCTAACACTGCATTGTCCAGTGTGATAGCCACTTGGCCATATGTGGCTACTGGGTCCTTGGAATGTGACTAGTCCTGAGATGAGCTGCACATACACTGGATTTCAAAAACTTTGTATGAAAAAAAAAGAATGTAAATATATAATTTTTATACTGACTACATTTTTAAATGATAACATTTTGAATACAGTGGATTAAACAAGTATATTATCACTATCAATTTCACCTGATTCTTTTTATTTTTCAAATGTGGCTACTAGAAAAGTTTTAAATATACACATATTTCAGGGGTGTTTGGCTGACTCAATCTGTAGAGCATGTGACTCTTCATCTTGGAGTTGTGAGTTCACACACACACACACACACACACACACACAGGTTCATGTATTGAACAATGCTGTCCTACAGAATGAAAGGGGTGCACTGTTTAAAACTATCATGGATGAAGAACTATTCCAAATTGAAGGACACTAAAGAGACAGGTCAATTAAATGCACAGATTGGGTTCTTCCAATTTCCTTAAGACCAGACCGAGGCATGAATGAATTCTTTGTAAGAATACCATATATGTGTGTGTGTGTGTGTGTGTGTGTGTGTGTGTGTGTGTGTGCGCTTTCCATTCCTTGTAAGAATACCACATATATATGTATACATATATATGGAGAAAGAGAGAGAGAGTAATGTGGTAAATTATTAACAATTGGGAAGTCTGGGTGGAGGAAATACAGGATTTTTTTTGTTCTATTCTGTTAACTTTTGTGTTAAGGTTGAATTTTTTTAGAAATAAATATACTCATGGGTAAAATGAAACATAAAAGGGAAGTAATGATAGAACTATAACTCCCCAACACCACAGCAATGCATCACCTCTATAACCATCACTGTCACATCAGTACAGTGGCTCACCGTGCTCTGTGATTTAGACAATACATGATGATTTGTATACAACTATTGAGTGGCAATTAAAATTCTACTATGTTCTCTCCCATTCAAGAAAACAAATCAGAATGAAGTAGACAAGATGCCCCCAAGAAAGTGCAGCCTTGAATCTTCTCTAATTTATAAAAGAAGCAATGCATCTATAAATCTTGACATTTCAACTGATATTAGTATCAAATTGCATATGATATTCAAGTATGCCAACCACTCTACAGTTGAGAAACTGTTGGCTTAGTTCCATGGCGTGGATATTGGGAATCACCAGGTAAGGACAAAAACCCCTTCACAATCAATTTTATACTAACTGTTCTGAGCTACATGAGGTTATCCAGAATCACAATGCTATTGGAGACCACCATTATTTTGCTCACATCTTCCTTATGTCAGGAGTAACTGTCTTTCCCTTTCCTACCTTCTTTAAAAGCTTTTCTATTCTGACTTAGGGTTATTAGATTCCAAGTCTCTGATTGACACAAGACAAAATGAATTTATTGGAAGAATTGAGGACAGTGCCCAAGATGGAAGGAATATTAGAAGAATCAGGCACAGAAGGGGCAAGAACCAAGATAGCTCCAGAGATTCTGGTGGAAGGAACCAATCATGGGTGCTCTTACCCTGGGGATGAGTCCAGTTCAATCAGATTTTGTTTCCATCTTTGTATCACTCTACTCAAGCTCTCATGTCCTGAGAGGGAAACTCCTCTTGGCCTAGGACATGTGTACCTGGTCATGAACTCACTTACTGGCAAAGAAGGGCAGGGCCCCTTGACTTGAGAGTGCCATTTAATGACATGAATGGAAGACAAGTAACTACCCTCCCCAAAACACCCCAAGGAAAATGGATTATGTGCAGCAACAAAATTAACAAAACTTACCTCTGTAATCTTCAAGACTTAATTCAAGCAATATGTTTATCAGGTAAAATGATGAAACCACAAAATTAACAAAACTTACCTCTGTAATCCTTAAGACTTAATTCAAACAATACATTTATCAGGTAAAATGATGAAGCGACATCAAATCAAAAATATATTCATACCTTCCCTCACAAAAGTAAGTCTATGCCAATGTAATATAACACTATTATACAGACTCCTATTCTCCATTCAGCTCTTATTCCAAAATTGAGCTGGGCTAAAATTCTTATCTTCTTGTGAGAGGCTGGTAGAAAGTTGAAGTTAGAGAGTAATTGCCTTATAATCATTTGGGACTTTCCTAGTTCTGTGCATAGGACAATTCTGTTTGTAATAATGGTCTATTTCCTGCATAACTAATAACTGAAAATTTTTCATTTTCTTTTACATAGTGACTGAAAAACCAACTCTAAATATTGTTTTTTACCAACCTCATAATAATACAAATATTTTTTAGGTTTTAGGCTCCAATTTTTGTGTTAGTGTGAGATTTTATTATGTATACCCACACATATGTATGTATGTATGTATGCATGTATGTATTCATTCATCCACCCATCCACTCACTCACCCACTCACCTGCCTATCTATCTCTCTATCTATCTATCTATCTATCTATCTATCTATCTCCCTATCTATCTATCTTTATATACATACATCCACACATCTAGCATCGCTGTAGAATAGCAAGGAAAGAAATACATCTCAAGTCTACACATTCTGTGCTCTTTTTCCTTGACACATCAACTCATTTGTTGATATTTGGCTCTTTGCCAAGTTAATTGACATGACACAAGCTTTCATTCTTGAGAGATTTGAGCCCTTGGTAGACCTGTCTATGTAGTTTTGTGACAGTCTTCCATTAAGATTCCATGCAGCATCTACTGTTTCCATCTTTATCTCTTCCTACTCTATGTAGCAGCCATCCTACTTTACCTTGCTACCCTAAGTCAACCAGCCCAGCTGAAATACAATACCTTTCGGGGTGGTTGCCTCAGGGCATGAAGAATCTGAGAAGGCAAGGCAGCATTCACAGTTTTCATTTCATGGTAACGATTTTATCTCCTGGTAAAAATGGAACCCAGAGTCATAAGGACAGGAAGCACAAATGTGGCTAGGAGTGATGCAAGGCATCACTCCACTCTAGCTGTTGGTTTCAAAATGTCTGTATCTTGGTCATAGAAAGTAGGAGGAGGAAAAGAGCCTGTATATATTGATCTCTGACTTACAGCAGCCTATAGGATAGCACACTAACTTTATAGGATGTTGGATTCAAACAAGAACAGCAATGTTTAATATTCCATACTTCCAGGGGTGCCTGGGTGGCTCAGTCAACTTCACTCAGCATCCAACTTCACTCTTGTCATGATCTCATGAATTGTGGGTTTGAGCCCCACATCAGGCTCCACAGCTGACAAATCGGAGCTGGAGTCTGCTTCGGATTCTGTGTCTCCCTCTTTCTCTGCCCCTCCCCTGCTTGTGCTCTGTCTGTCTCTCACTCAAAAATAAACATTAAAAAAAATATTCCATACTTCCACTGTAGAAGACTTGCTGCTTCTGCGGGTTGAGAAATATGATAGTACCATTGATTTCCATATCTCATTGCCCTTTATTCTGCTGTGATGTGCACCCATTGGTCCAATGTTACATAGACCATCATAACCCTACATAAGACATTGGTTTGCTGGTAAAGGCATGATGGGTGAGGAAACCAAATCCAAATCCTCTTACAATCCATAAGTATTATTTTTTCCATTTTACATATGAGGAAACTGAGATAGAAGTTAAATAATTTGCTCGAGGTCACATAATAAGTAGCAGAGACAGGATTCACACCCACCCACAGTCTGGATGACTGTAACTACTAGGCCTCTCTTTGGAGAAGTTAGGTGACTCAACCAATGAACTAAACAGGACATTGGTCCTTTAATTACTGCCTTATCACTCTATACTCTCTGCTATACTACCTGCCTGCTTGGAGGGTGCTGGAAAGAGAATACCAAGGATTTATAATCTGTAGGAAATAAAGAGTAAACATTCTTTACATAACCATCGAAAGTACTAAACATATCATGCTGTTTATCTTACAAAGATGAGATGTGAAACCTCATTAATTTTTAAGTAGCATAGATTTAGTAGCATAGATTTTCACCAAACAGAAATAAACTGAAATCACTGTCACCCTCCTATGTAAAACCTGTCAGTTATTCCTCACTACTTTATAAAAAAAGAAGTCCAAATTCACAGCCAAGCAAACTTCATGAACTGACTCCTACCTACATCACCACCCCACCCCAACCCCATTACTCCTAGTGCACCTTCACTCCAGACTCCAGACATACTGAACTAAACACACGCTTTCCATGTCCCTGGGCATTTGCATAAGCTGAACCCTCTGCCCAGAAAGCTCTTCTCCTATTGGTTTAGGCCAGTTTTCCTGGCTGCCCTGGCCCTACAGAGTTGTATTAACCAAGTTTTTTTCTTTTTTATGTTTTGATGATTTGGGGCCTTGCTTACCCTGGAAGACTGCCCCCGTAAGCATGAGCTAATTCCTAGAGAGCAAACAAGTAGCCTAGGAGCATGCTTTTTGTATGTGACAGGCAATCCAGAGTCCATTCCCCTAAATGCCTTCTTTATCAGCTCTCAACTACTTGCCCTAATCACTCCAGGACCGGATACCAGACAAGGGACAGTCCCTCTGCCCTAGAGTCCATTGAAATTATTCAACTAGCCCATCCTACACTTGCTTACTTGGCCTTGCCCAAACACAGGAAAGGCTCTTGCCCACATCCCCACCTCCTCCCACCTTCTGACCAACCCTGGTGTTTTCCCATGTGGCCCTCTGTGATATGGTATGCCCCCTTCTTTGGGATCTCTGAGTATAACAAAGTATCTTGCAATGGCGATCACCTCCTGATTGGTTGGCCTCATTAGACCTAAATAATATTGAAACCCACACTTTAAAACTTGGTGAGTTGATTGCTCCTCCTTTTTTGCTGCTGCGATACCATGGACATGTTGCTATTATGGTACTTTCTATCCACCAGACTGCAATCCTTTATTGAAGTCTCGCTACTGGCAGCCTGTGAGTTTCCTGAGAAACTTTCATCTTCGTATTATCAGCATCTACCATGCTGCATGTCACATTGTAGGTTCTCAATAAATGCTTGATAAGTAAAGCAATTAATTAATTAATTAGTCCTAGAAGCTGCTGCATGTCAAGTCACTCTGATTCAAATCTTATCACTTTTCAATTAGCCTTTCCACTTATGACATATATAAATCCAGGAACCAAATTTTAGATAAATTAAAACTTAACTCCTTGGTGCATATGACCAGTTAATGTAAGCGTGGAATGATGCCAACCATAGTAGCAAATGTCCAAGTTGAACAAAAAAAAGTTTTACAACTATGAAATATTATTATTAGGTACAAAAATGTGTGTGAAAGAAGTTCTGAACAAAAGTGCAGAATGGAGCTTTATTGCCTCAATTTTATACCATTCGTCCCAACCCCATGAATCTGAGGGTTCATAAATTCTATTTGATGATAACTTACAACAGGAAGAAATGATCTCCATATATTTAAGCCCTGATGTATAACAATGCATAAATTGTAAATGATCTTACGGTGTGTAGTTTAAGCTACCGTATTTTTTAAAGAGGAACAGAAATCATGTGTGACTGATGGCCTACTATGTGCCAGCGCCTGTGTCAGGGGTAAAATGAGTTACAAAGGTTAAGCCTCATGATAATCTTGCAAGTGAGGCACTTTGGCAGACCTGTCCCTTCAGAGACATTGTGTTGAAGGAAATCCCAGCCTTCTATCTGACTTGAAAAGGCAAACAAATTCACATGAGGAATAGCCCTAGTTGATAGGAGATGGAAAGGAGGTTCTGGAAATAGAAAATGAAACAACACATGCCTCTACAGGAAGAAGATAGAAACATTCCAGAACACATATGGATATGTGGGAAAAGACACCAGTGTCTGGATTGAGATGATACAACAAAGAAGTGGTCATCCGCTGCCCACAGGGACCGAATGGGAAGGGCCACCTGAGGGGCCAAGAGAAATGGCTTAGGAGTTGGACATATCACCGTGTATAGCTGGGCTTCTACTTCAGTACTAGCAAACCCTAAATACCAGAGCCATGGCTGATACATAATGTTACACCCCATCAATATTTGCAGAATGAACATTTTTCAAACAGTTTAAGTTGTTATTTAAGTACAAATTTTAATGCAAAACTATCTGGTTGTCACTGACATACCCTTGCTAGGATTTCATAAAAGCAGGTCCAAAAAGCCTGTTGTCATGGCTCCTGTCTGTCATCTTGGGAGGTGCAGCTGTTTATTTGAGAAACAACAGGAGAGGTAGTTATTTCTGAAGTATCCAATAGGACATATAAGGCAAAACAAACAGAACATGTGTAGGTATCCATCCGCTTGTTTTCATTTTTTATTAATGTTTGTTTTTTCTCTACCAGTGTTAGGAAAGTCAGTGGTTTCCTAGTTATGTTTGTTTTCTGAGGAGATGCCCCCATGGCTTCCCACTTCTATGTCAGCCAGGACAGTTCCAATTTTAATTCGTATGGTGAGCCTCCAGGAAAGCTATTATTCTAACAATGAAAATAGTTGACAGAGTTGGGGTTTTTAAATTTCATTAGATGTGAGGCTCCAAATATTGATACTGCCACTTAGTAACTGGATCTTAGGCAAGATATCTTGCCCATCTATGCTTCAATTTTCTTACTTGTAAAAGGAACATAACAATAGTACATAACTGAGGGTTGTTACGCGGATTAAGTCCCTAGAAAATGCCCTGCGTGTGTTAGGTTCTATCATCATTACCTCATTTAATCCTTAAAATGACCCCTCTGAGGAGGACAGTATTACTGTCCCCTTATGTGGATGAGACAAGAGGGGCTTACAGAGATTTAGTGTCTCGCTCAAAGTCATAGTCCATAAAAGGCAGAGCTGGGATTCAAACACGAATGTAGGTGACAGTGGAGCCCTTACCTTTACACAGAGGTGAAGTGTAGGTGAAGTCCACAGCTAAAAGGAAACTTGAAAATCATACATTCAGCTACAAGGAGGACACAAAGTTCAAGCTGACTTTTTTTTATGATGTTGACTTTTTAAAAGTTTAACATTTCAATGTTGCTGAAATAAAATCAGCTACTTTAAATGGCATGTGCATCATTTCCACACAAAGATTTCACAGAATGATATAAATTAGCGTGGGAAGAGAAGCAGAAAGATGCAGATAGATCAATCATGCCTTTTACATTAGCAGAAATATTGCAAGGACCCTCAAGAACGCACTTGCAAATTCATTTTGAAAACTCCTTAACTGGCTTCCCCTCTCTCAGCTACTACCCCTTGTGGTGTGTGCTGCATTAAAAGAATTAAAAAACCTATCTTCTATGCAGGCCCAGCATCACCCTTGACTTCCTGGGTTAGCCAGGAGCACAGGGAGCTTTGCAGCACACATCCCCACTCAGCCTTCAGATGGCTATGTTACATCAGGTCCTACAGATATAGTCCTTTATCCTTCACACTTGGAGGAAAAAATGTGTTTCCTTTCATGGGGTCACAGTGTTGGCCCCTATTTATCTAGCCCCATTTTACTTTGAGATATTATAAATAATGAAACAAAAATCAACTCCTAATATAAAAGGAGTTTACTGAAGTTTCTTGGTCTTTCTTTATAACTGTTGGCATCCCCTCAAATACTCCAAAACTTCATAGGCCCGTAGGGTTTACGAATCCCCCGCAAATATTCACCACGTCCACCCTCACTGAGCTGTGCGGTGGCAGTAAGATTTTTCCAGAGAAAAGTGGAAGAGCCAAGTTCAAGACCTGCCTCTACTAAGTGGCTGTGTGACTTCAGATAAGTTGTGTTAGCTCTCTCAGTCCCAATTGTAACAAAGTTAAAACAGCAATGATAATAATCATTCATCCATCCACCTAGTCACATTTACTAAGCACCTACTGTTTTCTAGTATCTGCGAAAACAAAGGTGAGCAGTACAAAATTTCTAAATTCACCTGCCACCAATCTCCATCAGAAGACGGACATCTAAACAAATCAGGAGTGAGGAAAAAAGGAGGGACCCTGACAAGAGATGTTTCTCTTTGAAATAGCAGCTGTGGAGGCAGTAGGAACTGACCATGAATAAGAGATTCCTCAGTTGGAAACCACATGTTTCTACCTTACAAGGTTATTGGGAGGTTCAAACGACATAAGGAATTTGAATCCTTCAAAAATTCTGAAGAGCAATTTCCATGTGTGGCAGATGCTGTGGGTGCCCTGCCCACATCCTCTGCCTTTGCCACTTCAGTGCAGATGGGGACTTAGAGCTCCAGCACCTGCAAGTCTCAGCCTGAGGGACTGTTCCTGCCTCCAGAGCCCGCCCGCTCTGCCACCTGTCAGCAGGCGGTGTGTGCCAAGGAATCCACGGCCACCACTCCACACCCAGAGCAGTCCTTAACCAAACAAACAGCACTACTCCCTCAGCCCTCAGGTGGAATAACCAACGACTAAGTTCTGTACTAACTGCCAAAATTTCCCCAGCAGGACTGAGCCCCAGTTGTCTACAGGAGTCGCTTGCTTGATGACAAGCCATCTATTGGCCACCATCCCCCCTGTGCCACTTCCCTACTCCCCCACTGGGGTCTTCTTCACCTTCCAAAGAAATACTTGCACATGGATCCTTATCCCAGCATAGGCTTCTGAGAGAACCCAAACAAAGACAAGATGTAAGCCATTTTTTATTATTATACTATATCATTTTGAAATGTGGCCAGAATTATACACACTATTTTGCATGGGAAAAAGCACGGCTTTGTATTTATAAATCCTCTTCTGCATAGTTAGGATTTGATCCACTTTAGCCATTATAACATAATACCTGCCTAAGAATTTCTTGAATCCATCCGACCCGCACTGCTCTGGCTGAAGCTTTTATCTTTCACCCGGATTTCCACAACATTATCCTGGCTGCTCTCTCTGGCTCTAGTCTTTCCCCCAACAAATCCTTCCTTCTCACTGTCTCCAGAGACAGCCACTAGAAAGTAATTCTGACCAGACCCCTCTCAGCCCAAATAGCACTATTGTGCAAATTTTAAAAGGCTTCTGTTACTTACAACACTCTACTCCTATCTAATGGAAAATTGTTGTAATTCTCTGGTGTCTATAGAGCAAGATGCTTGATGGACAAACTAATACACAAATCTGCAGTGTCTGAGTTGTGTTGTGCCTACTTAAATGTGCATCCTTTTGTGCTGCACAACCTCTACAACTGTGCAGAACCAGCCTGGTTCTGAAAACTCCCTGCCTCACCCATAAAGTCCTTGTCTGTTCCTAGCACATAACATGAGTTTCCTTGTTTCCATGCCTTTGTTTTTGCTGACCTCTCTGCCTGGAGACACTGGTCTTCTCCTACCCTGTTTCTAGTGATTCTTTAAAACCAAGAGCACACTGTACACCCTGTATGTTAGCCAATTTGACAATAAATTATGTTGAAAAAATAAATAAATAAATAAATTTTTTTAAATGAAAAAACCAAAAACCAAAAAAAACCAACTGAGCATTGCCCTTTGCCAGAAATCATAGCTGAATCACTCTCATATAGCTACATGTCCCTCTGTGCCCCCTCTAATTCTTCATTTATAACTCAATTTTTATACTTTGAACCCTTGATTATAATTATCTGCTAATGGGTTTGTCTTCTGCACTCCCCTCTTTGCACCTGCAGCATCTAGGAGGACCTGGCCTGAAGTCAGAGCATACAGAAAACAGCGGAGTGTGGAATGCAAACATTATGAGGGAAGGGCCTGCAGTCAAATAGACCTGGTCAACTCTTGACCTGTCACTTTCTAGCCATGTGACTTTGGGCAATGATCTCACATCTCTCTATCTCAGTTTCCTTGCTGGTAAAATGGAAATGACATTATTACACATTAAATAAGTTGATGCCTATAATTAATATAATGCCTGATGGCAAGTACACAATGCATCTTCATTACTATTTTTATTATAAGCTCAATAAACATCTGAGAATTGATGTCCCTCTGTTTATATGAAGCAGGCTATAAAAACATACTTTTTGTTTGATCCATCCATATAGTCATAAAGGTGGTGAACACTTTACATATGTTAGTATATTTTGTCTACACAACCACTCTCTCTTCCAGAAAGGTCTTACTACTGGCCGACTACAAATGAGGAAACTTGAGAAGAGTTATCCGTGGATTGCTTCTGGTCACAGGTGAGTTAAGAGTCAGAGGTTGCATCAAACCTGGCCTGTGTGGTTCCCAGCTTGTGCTTCTACCCGAGCTTGAAAGCATAAAGGAGGAGCCTCACAGTCCAACGGCAGGTTCTGAAAATGGGGGATGCCAATGGACCAGGCACAGGCAGAGATGTGAAGAGGAAACACAAAGTAGAGCAGCTTGTGTAAAGGCTCAGCTCACTCACCATAAATACCATGAATTCAAGGTGTCCCTGTAAATTCGAAATGTTCGTGGGTAGAGAGTCAGGAGATGAGATTAAAAGGGAAGAGTGGACACACAGTGAGGAAGGGTCCTGGCTAGGCAAGGATTTTTTTATCTTGAAAACTTTCCAAAAGCAAAGAGGCATTGAGAGGACTGACGCCACCAGGTGCTGACCCGGAGGTGGAACAAGTGGAGCTCTCGTTCACTGCTGGTGAGAATAAAAAATGGTACAACCACCGTGGAAAACAGTTTGACGATTTCTCCACATGTTGACTGTACACCTGTCACATGACCTGACCATTATGCTCCCAGGTATTCGTGCAAGAAAAAATGAAAGTGTCCATCTACAAAAAGACAAGAACGTTCTTAAGTCTCTTCCTAAGGGCCCCAAGCTGGAAACGACCCGAGCATTCATTAATAGGAAAATGGATAAAAACAATTGTGCTCTTTTCACACCATAAAATAGTACTCAGCAATAAAACTGAACAGACTGTGAAGACACTCAACAATATGGGTAAACCTCAAAATATTATGCTAAGTGGCAGAGGTCAGACTGAACGGCATATATATTGTATGTCTTCCTCTATATTAAGGTCTAGAATAGGGAAAGTTAATCTATAGTGATAAAAATCAGGACAATGTTTGCCTGTTTGCTTATTGGGTGGGGTTAGTATGACTGAAAAGGAAGCATGAAGGTATTGTCTGAAATGATGGAAATGATCTCTATCTTGAGAGTGGTGGTGATTAGCAGGTGCACAATTTTGTCAAAACTCATCAAACTGTACACTCAGATTTTGTGTATTTGACTGTATGTAAAATGTATCGTAAAACAAGAAAAGTAGCAAAAAAAAAAAAAAAGATCACAAAACAAAGAACTGCCTTTGGTTATATTACCTCAAGATTGGGTGTAAACTATATTCTTATAAATCATATCAATTTAGAGTTCATTAGAAGAACTTGGTCATGGCACTCTTACAAAGCTTTTCATTCATTCTTTTACAAACATTATTTGTTTTAACAAATATTTATTTAGCTCAATGCTACCACTCAATATCTGGGTGACTTTGGACAAATGACTCTCAGGGCCTCAGTTCACTCATTTGTGAAATGGGGGCAGTAACAGTACCTACC
Organism: Panthera tigris; assembly: GCF_018350195.1. Classification (NCBI taxonomy): domain Eukaryota; kingdom Metazoa; phylum Chordata; class Mammalia; order Carnivora; family Felidae; genus Panthera; species Panthera tigris. Next base: position 63,767,277 of record NC_056667.1, read on the forward strand.
TCATGGAGTTGTTGTGGGAATGGAAGAAGCTAATATATGTAATACTCTTAGCTTTGTGTCTGCACGTGGTAAGTGCTAAACAAATGTTAGTGATTAATATCATTACCCTCAGTTATGTACCAGTCTTGTAGATTATAAACGGTAATAGGGCATAGTTCCAGTTCTAGAAAATGTATGATGTAGAAGAAAGGATGAACAATAAATATATAAATGAATGTACTCAGTACAATCACAGAATGTGAAAAGTGCTTGGAGTACATAAATGACTAAATGTGTTGGAATGGAAAATCCATTTGAAATGAAAATAATCAGCCATCTAAATCAAATCAAGTTCAGATAGTCATTTATTGTTTTTCAGTATTATTGTTGTAATGATGCCTCCTATTCTTGCTGCCTGAAATTTGGAGCTCTGGGGCTCAGGCCTGTGATCTTTATTCTTCTGTGTCCTGGCTCATTCCTAGGTGACCTCATTCCTTCATGAGCTGTGATGCTGAGATCACATCTCTGAGCCCAGCATCATGGCTGAACTTCCACTGCCTGTGACATCTCATATGAGTACATCTAAATCCAAATTCTCCATTCTCAGCCACCCAGAACTGTTTTTCTTGCAGTGTTTCCCATCTTGGAGATAGCAGTTGCATTCTCTCAGCTGCCTTGCATTGGTCTGCCTCCTTTCCTTTGCTCCTATTACATACCCAATAGCCAGAAAATCCTGAAACCAATCACTCTTTCCACCTAGACTACTACAATAACTTCCGAAGGGATCACACTGCTTCCACTCTTGCTTCCCCAAAGCTATTCTCAGCATAGCAGCCAGATGACCTTTCCAAAACATTAAGGATCCATGGCTTTCCTCTGCTTTAAGCCCTTCAGTGGGTTTCCTTCGCACTGTCCTTTTCATGGCCTAGGAGGCCTTAGATGATCTGCCCCTCCACTTCCTCTCTGCCCTCCTCCCCTACCACTCTCTCTCTTGCTCCCTTCTCCAGCCACACCAACCTCCTTGCTATCTCAACATGCCAGTCAAGCTCTTCCCTCATGGACTTTGCACATGCTGTTCCCTCTGCCTAGACTGTTCTTCCTCTAGATACCTCATGGACCCTTCCCTCATTTTATTCAAATCTCTGCTCAGATGTGAGTATCCTAACTAAAACAGCACATTCCACCCCAATTTCTAACTGCTTTGCCCTGCTTTTTTTCCCCTAGTGCCTGACATTCTATTTCATTGGTTTATTGCCCTAGCTTGAATATAGTCTCCTAGGGCAGAGTTCTTGCATGCTTTGGTCATAATTCCAGGGCCTAGAACAGGGTCTGCCACATAGTAGATGCTCCATTGGTATTTGATAGATGACTATTAACTTACACAGAGTTATACAGTTCACAAAGCAGTTACATATATAATATCTTAACAAGCCTTCTAAGCATTTGTGGGATAGGCTCTGTTATATCCATTTTACAGATAAGTTATAAGTCTGCTTAATATCGTTTCGAATACTTATTTATTTTGAGAGAGAGAGACTATGTGAGTGAAGGAGAGATAGAGAGGGAGGGAGAGAGTATCCGAAGCAGCCTCCACACTGTCAGCACTGAGCCCAATGTGAGGCTTGATCCCATGAACTGTGCGTTCATGACCTGAACCAAAATCAAGAGTCGGACGTGTAACAGACTGAGCCACCCAGGCACCCCCACTTATTAAGTCTCTTGTTCAAGGTCATGTAGCTCTTGGTCACATAGGCCAATCTCTGGTCTTTTGCCTTCAAACCCAGTTTATTAATCATGATCATAAAATATGACTAACAGTAGTTAAGAGTCTGTTAGTATGCTTCTTGACACTTGTAGTATCTCATTTAACAGTACTTTGAGGTAGGTGCTCTCATGATTGGCATTTTAGATGAAGAAACTAAGTAACTTACCCAACGTCACAGAGCTGGTAAGTGGTAAAGTCCAAATCTGGGTCCTGGACATTTGACTCCAAGGACTTGTTCTCAACCAACTAGCCCACTAGGCACAACCTGTGAAGTAAAGGGAGTTAAGCAAACTGCGGAACACAGATGGGCAAATTTCAAATTTGTTCTAGGACTTTCTGCCATTCGTGAGCTTTTTGCTTTTGTAGTGTTTAGTGAAACTTTTCTCTCCTTCTCTAAGATCAAGTGGAAAGCAAGTTGTATCTCAAATGCTATTTACATTATGTAATTTTCTGCTTTTCATCTGTCTTTGAAATGTTTGAAACACTTGTTTCTGAATTGTGAGGTCACTTAGGAATCATGGGCAGGGTGCAGGAGTTTCCAGTAAGTTTCTTCCTCCTTCAGTAGCTTCATGGCGCCTTTGTGGCCAAGCCCTACAGGCTGGTGCCCCCTCTGAGTTTCAGATTTCACCTCCTCCTCCTCACCCCATGACATGTCTTGTAAATTCTCACCTTCAGTTTATCACATAACCTACATTGCGGAACACTTAATTTCTTGCCCTTTCCTTTCCCTTCCTTTCCTTTCCTTTCCTTTCTTTCTTTCTTTTTTTTTTCTTCAAAAGTAGCAATCTATTTGATTGGATGTGATGGCACCAGAGGCAAAATGTGGCAAAATTTTAAGTGGTGAGAAATCTATCTTAGTTACCTGGATTCTGAGAAGCAAATTGTGATTCCCCGACTCACTTTGTATTGAACTGGACAAGTTAGATGAACTAAAATAGCTTTATGGCTTGTATTCTTGTCTCCAGGTCAAGCAAGTGTCTGCAAGCACTGCCCATTTTCTTCTTTTTCCGGATATTCAAATGATTAACTGAAAAGTGTGCATGAAGCTACACAAACTTCACCAGTGGGTACCTTGAAAATATCAAACTCCTTAGATCTTAAACAAGCAAGCACTTGGAGGTTGAAAAACAAATCAAGTATTTGTTTCCTAATTAGTTTTTGTAACATAAAGGTTCATAGCATTTATGTGGGAGTAGACTGAGTTCCTTGGGGCAGCATGTGATCTGTTCGTCCAGGTAACACCAATGTCTGGCACATAGTAGGTGTTCACCAGAGTAGGTGCTGAACATGGTAGGTACTAGATAAATATATGTTGAATCTCTAGTGCTGCCTTTTATTGCCAACTTGCAGACTTGTCGCACACTTTATATGCATGCACACACACACACACACACACGGTTGTGAGCTCCTAGAGGAGAGGGGATCTGTGTCTTATTCATCCCTGCATTCCCTAATATAGAACCACCACATAGCAGGTGATAATTAAATGATCACTGAATTGAACAGCACAAGGATTTTAAGTTCTGTTACTTGTTTCATCTGCCCTTCCCCCACCCCATCTTGTCCATTTTGCTCTCAGGCCAGACTGCCTAAAACCATCACATCAATCTAATCAAGTATTTGAAAGCCAGAGACCTTGAAATTATTTAAATCAAGTTCAGAATTACATTTTTAAATTTACTCTGGCCATCTCATAAGTGGATTTAGCAACTAGCTAACTGCCATCCCAGGAGGAAAAAAAAAAAGCATAAGCCTAATGAATGTGGTCAGACATACCGTGTAACAGATGTCCAACGTGCTGCCATGAGCTTAAATCATAAATATGATGGCTCTGTTTGGCATAGCAAAATATATTAGACGTGTTTTATCGGTCACTGGGCAACTTGCTAGATGGGAGGGGAATGATCCTGAAAAATGCAGGAGCTTAGTGTAGCAGCATCTCAGAAGGAGACCTGGAGAAACACAGATAATCTGTTTGTGATGATTCATCAAGTTGGTCCTTTGTTTCCCTAATTTGAGTGTCAAGTGCACCCATACAATAAAGAATTGCTATGACCTGATAAGATTCTCCTCTGGCTGCCGCTTTTCCTGCCCTAACAACTGGTACTATTCATGCCTAAAGCACAAATTGAATAAACAGCTTCAAGGCTGGCAATGTAGGACCGTGTTTTGAATTTTTTGCTTTTCCTTAAAAGGCTAAATCCTACGTGTGTCTTGCCTCCCCCTAAACACATTGCATTGATAGTCACTGTTGTACCAATAATTTTAACTTCCTTAATACTAAGTGTGGAAGGATGCCTCATAGGTTAAAAATAGTTTCTGTTGTATCATCAGTGGAGCAATGGATTACTGAAGATTAAAAAATGATTGTAATGCCTTTTTTGGCCTTGAGAAAGCTCTTATTGTGCCTATGGTTCAGTTGCCCTGCTGATCATTTCCATCTCAATGTAATCTTTAACATTACACTGCTACAGGTGAGGTGTTAAGTAATACATTAAGACAACTATTCTCACTGATTAATTTCACAAGAAATATGTTTTAACTAAATTAGACATTTAACAAATGCCACTTGTAACTCAATGCAGGAGGGAGAGTGGCCTTACAACAAGCTGTTGACATGAATTTCCCAACATAAAACGGTAACTTTTAGAAATTTTTGATTGAAATTCTAAATGTGAAATTATGTACTGTCAGGGCAGTAGACCATTACAAGGAGAGCACCAAAGTCCTTAGGAGTCAAAAAATAAGCAGTAAGCAGTTTTATCTCTAGCAGCTGAAAAGCTTTCCTTAAAATTAAGAAGAATCTACAGGTCCAGTTAATCATGTGACTGTGATGTGCCGACTGTTTCTAACACTTAAAAATCATTTAGACGAACACTAGAAACCTCAAAGTTCTGATAAAAATATAAACTGTAATTTTTAGAACAAGTAATGAGTTAAATAATTTAGATGAAAATTTAAATATAAAGGATGCATGAGAATAATTGGATTTAAAAAGTAAAACTAAAGGAGATATCAGAAAGCCTACAATTGGGCAACTGAAATAATAAATAATTTTTTGGAAAAATTATTTCCTGACAGATTTCCCCATGCTAGGAACACAAATGCAAAAGCTATAAATAGGGCTACTGACATTTGCACAGTTGACTTTTTATCAAAATTACAAAACAATTTAGTTTGCAAATTTTCAAATGGCTATCATGTTCAGAATCCAATGGGGTTCTCCTTCGTTTTTACTTGATGACTTCATAAAAGATAAATAAGCCCTCGGACCAATAGGTGGGTACATTGGCACGGTTAACTCTCTCGCCCCAGAAATTCCACTCGGCTGAAAAGATTATTATTTGGGGGCGGGAAAGGGGGAGATGCAGAGGTCTTTAGGACCCAGCAGGCGGCGGCAGGCGGCAGTTGTGTAGATCACTGAGAGACTACGAGGGTCCGGTTCAGTTTTAATTCTGTCTCTAATCTCTGCAACAGCCGCTCTTCCTGGGTCCCGCGGCTCTCCTACCCACTCAGCCGCGGCTGGCAGCCGGGCGAAAATCAGAGCCGCCCGTCCCCCCATCACCCACCATGGAAACCCTCCAAGAAAAAGTGGCTCCGGACGCGTGTGCCTGAGGATTCCTCACAAAAGAGGTGCCCAAAATGAAGACCCTGATGGTGAGTCATTTGTTGCAACTCCTCTGAGCAGAGGCGGGGACCCCGGGACGCAGCGTCCCCGGGGCGCGCGGGAGAGCTCCAGGGCGCCTACCCCTGCGCCGCGAGGTCGCCTGTTACAAAGGGACAACTTTCCACCTGCTCGGTGTCCCCTTCCGGTTCCCTGGTTCTGCCTGGCTCGGAATCCCAGAGCCGGGATGGGAACTCGGGTTGCCTCGGCTCCTGGATCTCGGGAGAGAGGTCTGGGGCCCCACGGAGAGCTGAAGAAGCGGTGGAGGGGTGGGCGCATGGTTCGGGGGTGGAGGATACCCAAAAGCAACAGCCTGGCAAAAACTAAGAGGGGCGGGGAGGGGGGAACATTTGCAGACTTTCTTGGTTTTCTTGTCGGATTTCAAACTTGCAAAAATCGCCGAGGTAGAGCCCCGCGGGTCCAAGAAGGAGAGGGTGCAGGGGCTAGAGGTTCCAGCAGCGGAGCTGGTGGAGGGGTCCCTCCTCAAAGTGCGAGCCCACCTCTGCCCTCGCGGCCGGCGCGCTTTCCCTCGTGTAAGCTGGGCGCCGCGCACCACCTGCCCTCTGCCGAGAGATCTGGGAGGTGGCGTCCGCCGAGAGCAGCCACGCTCGGGAGCATCCCCTGCCGTGCGCGAGAGGACGGTGCCTCTCCTGCCCCCGCGGCGCGCGGGGGGCTGGGACCCCGGCCACCTCCTTCCAGCCCCGAAACGCCGCCCCCCCCCCCCAATCGAGCGTCTGACCGCCTCGCGCGTGTCACCGCCGGCGCGCTCCTCCGGGTTCGGCTCTCAGCAGCTCCCCTCTGCTCTCTCCCGCCCTCCCGCAGCGCCATGGTCTGGCTGTGTGTTTAGCGCTCACCACCATGTGCACCAGCTTGTTGCTCGTGTACAGCAGCCTCGGCGGCCAGAAGGAGCGGCCCCCGCAGCAGCAGCAGCAGCAGCAGCAGGCAGGGGCGACCGGCAGCGCGCAGCCGTCGGCGGAGAGCAGCCCCCCCTCGAGACCCCGGATCCCCGCGGCACCGCGGCCGTTGGACGGATACCTCGGCGTGGCGGACCATAAGGTGACAGCTCGCTCGCCGGCGCGCGCACCACCCAGCCTGGGGATCCCGCACACCTGAGCCTGCCCCCTTTCCCGGGGCTGGGAGGCGCCGTGAGTAGGTGCCTTGTGGAGGCTGGAAGGGGGAGCGGAGCCGCCGGGGTGGGGTGGGAGAGTTCCTTCTCGGAATGAATTCCTGTTTGGAGACGGAGGTAAAGTTTTCCAGGGAATAGGGGTGAGATGAGCGGACCTAAAGCCCAGTATCCTAACAGGAACCGGCCCCGGAGGTGAAACCCTCTGAGCCCCAAAATTGCAGCTGCGGGGGTGGGTGCTGGGTTCCTGAAGCGTCGGGTTTGGCAGCCCAGTCGCGCCCTTGCTGGGAAGAGAGCCGGCGATGGCGCGAGTAACAGCCTGAGCGTTGCCCCGCTGGGAACTGGTGGGTGAGTGACTGCCAGTCCTCGGCCGCGGCGGCTCCTGCTCAAAGATTCCCCTCTGATCTCGGCTTCGGATTGCTCTGGGAAGAATTGCCACAGCCTTGGGGAGCGGTCCCAAGGCAGGCGCGGAAGGCTGGAGGCACAAACTCCGCTTCCATTGGCTTGAAACTCATCGTTGAGGGCCTGTTTTTCTCTGCCTTCCGGGAAGCCGTTGCATGGCTTGGCTAATAATTAATAAGATGGATTTTTAAAAATTGAGCCTCCTTTCCCCCAAATAATAAATCTCTGGTTTCAGTGTGAGAAGCCTCTGGGAGAATTCTAATCAGGTTTCCTGATTCTGAAAAGATATTTTAATACAGTTTAAATATATTCCCCATTATTTGAAGCTCCTAATATGTTTTTACTAAAACACAATTCCATTCTGTATCTGCTCTATAAAGGTTAGAGAGTTTCTTGAAACCACGCAGCTCTTCTGCTTTTTGTATTACTAGATTTTATGGTTATGAGCCAAAGTAATATTTAGCAGGCGGTCCTTTTGCTTGAGAAACAAAGATTGGCCTTACCGTGCATGAAAAAGTCAAACTTTTTTTTAAGTGGCAGTCAAAATATTTCCACTCATTTGTGCAATGCATACAGCCAAAAGGATTTTGGAGGGTCAAAAGGACCCAGGGTTGGGGATCTTTGGATACTTGTGGGGAAAAAAAAAAAAAAAAAAAAAAAAAAACAAACCATGAAACATGGATGGATGGTTAGATAGGTAGACTGATAGGTATAATATATAAGAAATGCTAGATATAAAACAGCACTGTTAGGGTGCGGAGATGAGAAAGTTCACTGTCCTGGAAGGTTTAAGGAAATTCTCTCTGAAAAGGTGGAATGTGTACTGGGGAAAATTTGGGGAAGCAGAAAAGAGGAAGGGATTTCATTAGGAAGTGATTTGGAGGTGGGGGGAGGAGCTGGGGGTAGAATCCTAAAATCAAAAGTAGAGAGGGTCATTAGTTTTATAATAACAGCTTCAGTTTTCTCTTGGAGATGTTGATTGATTACACCCTTTATATCTGTATGTGCAAAAGCAACCCATAAGGGCTAGAGTTCTAGAAAAGTTTAGACATCTGCTTCTGACTGGATGGATGTGGTGTTTATGTGTAACTGGTATATGATGAATTTATTGAACTTAGTGGATTTTCATGGCTGTTGTTTAGTGAAAATGGCTAGATAGCTCTTGCGAAGCTTTGATTAATGGGGTGTGAAAAGGTAAATTTGCTGAAAGCTTTGATCTGCCTTTGGGAAGGTATTCCTAATACTTTCCTTTCTGTGTTCTCCTGCTGGACAGACACCAGCTAAGAACATTGATAGCATAAGGCAAAATATAATTCCCTCATATTTGTTTTCAAAACAGTGTCTATTTGCACAAATATATTATTGGATTCCATTTTCAATGTTTCAGAGCCTTATTTCATTACAATGAAAACCAGCCCTTTTTGGGAAGGAATGTTGAAACTCCCATATGGGAATTTGACATAATCTGCAATAAAGGGTTTTATAAATTGTAAAGTTGTTATATGAATGATAAATGTGTGTGAAAGTCCTTGGAATTCTTAGCAGAGAATTATAAATGTGACCAGGAAGGTCTCTGCATATAATTAATACCAACGGCATTCTTTCCTAGAAAACCAACATCTCACCAAATTCCGTACTCAAAGGATCAACAGCGTTTACCCTACCCCAAGCAAAAGAACAAATGCAAATCTTAAAGTCTATGCCTTCTCTCCAGGCATTATCCCAATTGTCCCACTGAACTAAATATAAACTTCTACTCAAAATGTAATCACTTTACTGTTACTATCTAACTGACTGGAAATTGGGTGAAGTTTCATTTCTGATGGCTATAGGGAGGTATATGTGTAACGTGTATACGTCCTCTCCAAAAGTTGCTGTTTACTTAGGTTTACTTGGGATCTTCCTATAGTCTTGCTTAGGCAGAGGTAGAAATTTTTTAGAATATTGCTAAGATTTTTTTCTCTGATTTACAAAGAATGAAAGATTTTCTATTCTTACTATGTTGCTAGATGATACCCTGATTGCTTTTTTTGTTTTTCCACGCTCATATCAGGCCTTAGAAAAATTATAGGATGTGCCGAATGTAATGACCACCAAGGCATATGCTACTGCATATTGAATCAGAATTCCAACAGACTTTTTATTTGCTGTTGATTTACAGAATCTGGAGAGAGTTACAGATACCATTTAGGAAAATGTTCACATCTCCATGGCTGGAGGTCCCAAAGTCTGATAAATATGTAGTGTTTATGTTCAGTTACATGATGGTATTAACATTATAACTCTAAGATTAAATTCAACAGGTGGTCCTAATCCCCAGCACCTGAATTTCACAAATCACAGCCTGTCTGCAATGATAGTCTTGTCTCATACGGCTGCAGACTAAATTACTGTTGAGATTAAATCACTATGTGCTTTTGTTGAAAGACATGCTGCAAGTCAAGCCAGTGATGAGCAATGTGTGTTGAAGCTTAAAATATCACTTTCCATGGTCATATTCTCTACTTCCTCGTTCGCAAACGATGTGAGCTGAAATTGTAATTCCAGTGTGACTAAGTGAAGGCTACTTGGAGTTTCTTGTGATAATGAAGACATTTCATTTTCTGTTAGATAGATTCTTTCTCTTCATTTCCAACCCTTTTCCCCAGACCTTTTCCCACAAATGTTTCACCAACTCATTTCAATCTTGTTACATGTCTGTCACTGCAGCTACTGTATCTGTATCCTGCCATTACTATGCTGGTCCCCATTTTTGGAAGCTACTGATTTCTAACCAGAGCAGCCAGACACAAGCAAAGAAGACAATTTTCATGCATTTGGAAACTTGTATTTAGAACTATAATCACGCTTAAGTGTGCATTTGTGCACATAGACACACACAGATACACACACACACACACACACACACACACACACACACATACACACACACTAAATCAAGCAACCTTCACAGAAAAACTCCAACTTTTCCAGCAGAGTGGAAGGGGGGCATGGAATGCATTCTGTTTCCAGCCCGGATCTGGTCCGGGTAGATAAAGTCATTTGCCATCTGGTGGACCCTGTGAAATGAAACTATGAGCTGATTCCCATTTCCAATGGACAGGAGCCCTTATCACAGAAGGCCCACTTGTCACCTGGGCTGCCCTTTTCTAAGATGGCTTATGAAAGAGCAGTGATCAATGGGGTCTGAAGCTGAGCTGCTATCTCCTTGCTTCAGTAGTAGCTCCCAGGAATGGATTTTACACATACTAATAACATGCTTGTCTTGGTTCTTTCCTTCCTTAAGGACTGAGTTATTCAGACAAAACGAAACTGCTTGGAGGTAGCAGTATGTTTGCTTTTAATTCACGGACGTCCAGTTGGAGTGATAGGACAGGTCAATGCAAGAGTTGAAAAATAATTCCAAACCAGAAAAAAAGGCACACACCATATAACTTACTTTAGGATTGTGGCATAAGCATTCTTCCTTTAAAAAGCATATAAATTCTCAAATACAAGGTTGTCCCATTTATGAGATTCCATTTTACAATATTTGAGGCATCCAATCAATGATAGATAATTTGGATCTTAAATTCAAAGTGACCTAAATTTTGGTGCTCAAGTACTACAAAATGTAATCTGCCAATGGTGATGAAACCCTGTTATCACAAATTGTCAACCAAAAAGAATTATGAAATGAACTGTTTTTCATGGGTGAGGAGTTGCAGTAATGTGGTTGCCTTTAATAGGAGAAGTGCTCATATAACACTTATTGAAATACATAATCTTCCTTAATTTTGAGAGCCAGAAGTATTTCTCCAGCTTCCCAAGGAGTAATGCCAAGATACTCCCATACCAAAGCCCAGACCACACCTGGTAAATGAGTCTGAGCTGGTTCCCTCTCCACTTCTGGCCATTGTGGTCTCCTTGCTGATCCTTGAATCCTCATTTTGCCTGAGGACCTTTGCACTTGCTGTCCCCTCTCCCTGGACAGCTCTTGCCCAAGATCTTTTACATGGGTGGCTCCTTCTGGTCGTTCAGTCCTCAGATCACATGTTTTCTTGTAGACCATACTCTTTAAATAGCTCAATCCTTAATGGTCTTCTCTATCATATTAGCCTCTTTTATTTTCCTTATATTAGTTAACAAGGTCTGAAAGAATCTTAAAGTCTCCTTGTCTATTGTTTGTCTTCCTCCCCAAGTAGAATCTAAGTGCTGTGATAGATAGCAAAGTATTTGTACATCTTGTTGACCAGTTTAACTCCAGGCCCTAGAATAATGCTTGACACTTAATGAACACACAAGTATTTATTAAAGGAAGGAAGAAGGCAGAGTGTTTGGGGAAAGGGGGTTGTGGAGAGGGACAAAGCTACCTCACCATATGTAAAGTCCTTCCTCTATAAGAAACATCAATGGAGTCCCAAGGACCCAGCATGTGTATCTCATCTTTCCTACTTTGGTTTACCACTGCTACTACTGCTACTACTACTACTAATAATAATAATAATTATGGGAAGGAAGATGAAGAAATGATTTATAACATAAGAGTCTTTGGAAATGAGATTTGGGAGTTCACATTTTAACAGTCTTCCCTTTCAACTCTTAAGCACATTAAAGTTTGAGAACCATCATTTGAAATGTTTTTAATCACCATATGTAGTTCTGTAGCTAATTTGTTTCTGGGTTTTTGAACGATTCATAGCCCTAAGTAAATATTCATTGAAGGTCTAATAGTTGCAAAATTGGGTATTCTGGAGGAAGAACACGGTGCCTACCATCAAAGAATCTTTGATCTAATTGGAGAGAAAAGACAAAGAAGCAAGAAAAGTTAAATAAAGCAAGTGCTGAATAATAATATGAAACCAGGAAACAATAAATCAAGGCATTGACACTAAAAAGGAGGCAATTTCTGTGATCTTTCTCATCTATAAAATAATTTAAATACTATTCTTAGTTTAGCAGTTATAAAACTTTCAAACTATAATTTCATTTTTTAGCCCTGTTTTAATATATGTGTGTGCTGTCTCTTTCTCTATGTATAATATATGACATGCAATGAATACTTAGTAAACAATTTGGATATCAAAGCAACTTCAGAGTGGATAGATTTTAAATTGAAAATGTTCAATCTGTTTATGATTTTCCTTTGGCATGGCATAGGGCCGCCTGGATTCTTGAAGAGATCTAACTTTGTTACCCTGTTCAATGGTCTCTGTCACATATGGTGACCATGTTTCCAAACCAAATCTCATAACTCATGGTATGAGAAATTTGTGTTGGCCACAAGACAGAACATTTGCCGTCGGATCTGTCCTGGAAACATGACATCTACTACACAGGGGATTTTCCAAAACCCTCAGGGTCAAGTGGCAGTGCAATCGAATTCTTGTCCTACGAATGCCGAGATGAAGGAATATTGAAGATGAGAAAAGACTATGAGAAATTAAAACTCATCATTAATCAACAAATCATTAAAACCTCTTGTATATCTACTATATACTCTTCGAGCTGCAGTGAATGATCGTAACTATAGAAAGACAATGAATGAGTATTTCTTAAATAATAATATTAGTCATGCTTTGTAAGCCTGATTCAAGAAAAGAATTCCCATGGGAGTAAATTTATGATTAAATGACTGATTAAAAACTTGAGGGTGGGGATACTTATGAGATGTACTCAGATTCTTCTTCATGAGCTGTTTTAGTCCTAAACTCTTAGTCTAGGCTTAGGACAAATAAATATTTTTATTGCATGCTCTATTCAATTAGGGTTTCCCAAATAAAAGTCATAGGCATGCATATTCTTTCAGTTTAGACAGCATGTCCACAGGGAAGCCTTCCCTGACTTGTAGCCCAGGTGAAATCTGAGCTGTGTGTTTTGTCTTCACAGTCAGGATCCCATGATAATACTTATTCCAGCTTATTGTTATTTCTTGTCTAAAATTGTCTGCCTTCCCTGCTCTACGATCAGAAAGTCTGGCGCTTTTTTTCCTCTTTTTTATCATTGTAGTCTCAGCCTTTAATATAATGTCTGGTATATAAAAGGTCTTTAGTAAGTATTTGTTGGATAAATGAGTATATCTATATAAAGATTTTAAATTACTTCTAAAATAAGCCCATCTGAAAATTTTCTAACCATGTGGCATTACTGAAAAGGAATATTACATGTCGTAAATACGAATCTCTCCTGCCACCATTTGTAGTTCTGTAACTACTGCATTTCTATGTACTTGAGCTAATCAGATCTCTTTGAATTTTGAGCTGGAAGGAAACTTGAAAATTACCAGAAGGAATTCACAAGTGCTCATGTGATTTGCCCACAGTCACCGGTGAGTGGCAGAGCTGGGGCTACAACGTGGGTCTCTGACATGAATGTCATTACCACAAGGAAAATTCAGTGCCAATATATTCTAAGCAGTGACTCAACATTATTTGAACAGAATTTATTAAAAAGAAGAGCCTAGGCCTACCCAGTTATTGGAAAGAAATAAATATTTAAACATCTTATTATTCTGAAATGAATATGAGAATATGCCTCTGGATAGTTCAAAAGAGCTTCCACCAACCACTGGCTTAGCGATGGGTTCTCTAAAGGCTTCATAAAATGCGTGGCACCCATGTAATTGGAACAATTGGCAGATCTGAGTGGGTTTACCTTTAAAAAGTAAACCAAGCCAAAAAGAGCGCCTTATTATTCGCAGAAAATGTCATGACCAGACCACTCATTTAACTGAATTACCTTCTCCACAGGGGAAGAAAGCATCATCAGGAGACTCAGTTAACCAAGTGTTTGAAGCACTGCCATTCTGCAAGTAACCATTAACTCCTCCTAAGTTCCGAGATGTAATACTTACTCTGAGGTAGAATTACATAAGGCAGATAAGAAACCATTTTACCCATAGTAGGGAAAATTAACCTTGATAGTTGTTATAGTTCAGTATGAAAACGAAGCTTTTTTTTTTATTATATTCTCTTTAAATGGCTAAGAAGGTGTCCGTGTAGTATTCCTGGGAATGTCACAGAGTCTGAGAACACTCTGGCAGACTGAAATGTAGAGTTAAACCATTTTTTTAATAAGAAAGCATATTCTGGAAATTAATTGCACATATGGGACCTCTCCACTGACTGAACTGCATTATTGCGTTTCTAATTTACAGATCTGCTCATATTCTTCGCATGCCTCCAATGGCTTCCCATTGCTTAGAGGATCACATTCAGACTCCACAGGAAGTCTCACAAGCCCCAACAGAGTCTGTCTGGCCTAGTTCTCCAACTTCACTTCCCCCCCGCCCAAGTTGTACACACCCAGGGAACACATCTTGCTGTCTCATGCTTCCCTCCATCATGGAATGCCCTTTCTCCTTTTATCTGCCAGGTAGAGAACTAATCATTCATTAAGATCCAGCTCAAGCATCTCCTGCATCTGCTTTCTAAAGTTTTCCCAGATGGAACCTCTGTGGAGAGTAGATCCCACATTCGCTTATGCCAGCCTTGCATTAGTCAGTCAGCTAGTCAATCATACGTTAGGCTGGGTACCTACTGTGTATTAGACACATGGGAGGGAATGAGAGGAAGGACCTAATCCTGACCACAGGAAAATCACAGCAGAGGAAATATCACAATTACTGTATATCGATAAGTGTTAAAATATTCTCTGTATCTTATATATGCCTCTAATCACAATATTGTGATTATTTGTCCACATGCATGTTTCCCTGACTACACTGTACCTTTAAAAAAATTTTTTTTAATGTTTATTTTTGAGAGAGACAGAGCACAAGTGGGGGAAGGGCATAGAGAGAGGGAGCCACAGAATCTGAAACAGGCTCCAGGCTCTGAGCTGTCAGCATAGAACCCTATGCGGGGCTTGAACTCACGAGCTGTGAGATCATGACCTGAGCCAAAGTCGGACACTTAACCGACTGAGCCACCCAAGCACCCCTACATTGTACTTTCTTGATGCCAAAGAATATAATTTAATTCATCCTGGCATGTCCAGAACCAAAAACTGTATCTCATACATGTCAAAACTAAATAAATCTTTGTTGAAAGTTGATGAGCAGAATCTTGTTGTAACTGTATATAATAGAAAGAGATTTGAACAAGAGTGGCTAATAGACTCACTAGTCAAAGGAATGGGCAGAAATGATAAGTAGGAGGCAAAAGGATTTCACATATGTAGCATACATATCTTTAATTTTTGGTTCCTCTTTAAATACAGAGCAGCATCTGCTAACACTTCAGAGTGGTAGACCAGGTGTTGAGATCTAGAATGCCCATGTTTGGGGACATTGACAGTATGGTATCATGGGAGTCAGGGGGCCATACCCAAGCCTTTTACTTGTTACAGGCTCTTTGGCAAGTTCTGTAACTTCTAGGCCTGAGTTAGTCTGTGGAAGTGGAAGAGTTAAATTAAATTCATTACCTTATTTATTAAATAATATTGTGTACGTATCATATACTTGGTTTTGTGGGAGAGCCCAGGATGCAACAATGAGTAGATGTGATCCCTGACTCCACAAAACTTAGAGCTATTGAGGGAGGCAGATAAACAGACATGAAATTACCATGCAGGTTAAGATATCAGTATTTGCATGCTACAGAGGTTAGATTTTGTCCTGCAAATTTTGAGGAAGTCTTTAAGGGACTTAAATTGGAGGAGTGACTCCACTCAGATGTGTCTTCCAATGGATTACTACCATGGTTTCGGTGTGGCACAGGTCAGAGCATTTCTGAATGAGAAGAAGAGGGCCAGTTAACAGACTGTTGCTGCAATCTGACTGAATGATGCTGGGAGCCAGAGGGTAAAGAGACCGTAAGTTCCTGTCCAGCCTAAGTTTTTGTGATTACCCACCCCAGCATGTCAGTGCCGACAGTCTGGATGCAGCTCTTGAACAGCCGGTTTGTGGTTCAAGCTTACCTCTCAGTAGTTAGCAAAGAGAGTTGGGGGGTGATCCCAGAGAACACTCCAACTTGGTTTAATTTCCAACCTTGCTGTGTATCTAAATACCATACACTGACTTGAGCAAAGCAGTGGTGTTATGGTTAAGGATAAAGCAACCTCTTTTTGGAGACGCTATAATGTACACTGGCCACAACAGGAACTAAAGGTCCAACCTGCAGCACAGCCAGTGGGGTGTGGCATAAATGTGTAGCAAGAGACTATTGTTTAACAGTTCTATGGGGGGAGACTTGATTCTAGAATGACCATGTCGAGTTGTTGCATGATGAATCTTACCAGGTATAGATCTGTTGGAAGTATGGGGTAAAGAGTGATTTCTTCCTTCTTTGTGGGAAGAGTTACAGAGTTACAGAGAGAGCCATTGTCATTCTTCTAAATCACTTAAGTTTGTTAACAACTTCTACGAAAACTCAAATTTCTATGTCATTTGCATCAGAAGGAAATTGGCCATAAGTTAATGTAAAATTTGTTGAGAGGGAGTCTGGTTCCTAAATCAAAAGCCCTTGGGAGCTGGGGCGCCTGGGTGGCTCAGTCGGTTGGGCGGCCGACTTCGGCTCGGGTCATGATCTCGCGGCTGTGAGTTCGAGCCCCGCGTTGGGCTCTGTGCTGACAGCTCAGAGCCTGGAGCCTGTTTCAGATTCTGTGTCTCCCTCTCTCTGACCCTCCCCCGTTCATGCTCTGTCTCTCTCTGTCTCAAAAATAAATAAATGTTAAAAAATAAAAAAAAAAAAAGGCTTTGGGAGCAAATTATCTATCTATCTATCTTCTATCTATCATCTATCTATCTATATATCCACATATGTCTGAAAGAACTCTTTTTATGGGGCCCATATATGGGGTGACTTGGGAGTGTCTCACCTGCCAGGCTGTTGTCAGGGATTTCCAAGCTGTCTGTCATTACCCATTACCCATAGTGTTTCCACTCTATATTGTAAATTATAAAGCCGGTTCATTTCATTTTTCCTTCACTAGTTTAAGTTTTGAACAATCAAAGTGCAGGAAGTGGTAACATTCTTCCTGTACTCCAGAACAGGGAAAAGGGAAAGAGGATTGTAGGAATTTGTGTGTATTCACTATCAATGCCCCAGCCAGACTGAATGAAGCTTTGCTTTGATGCTCTAGTCATCAGTAATCCCTTGAAGAATTATGCCCATTATTTTTATTAACAACTCTGTGGTTTGGGCTCAGTTTGAAAGGCGATGAGTTGATCTGGGAAAAGATTCCTCTGCATCATCCCTGCTGTAGCGTGTTGGAAAAGAAAAGGGAGAAGAGAGCCAGAGTGCTGGTTCTGAAAAACAAACTTTTTTGTTTGTTTACAATGCACAGTTTGTTTGTAACAATGCACAGTTGTAAATGCATTTATATTCATTGGCTTCTCAAAGTGGCAAAAAGTAAAAGGAAAATAAAAATTATTTATAAACCTGCCACCAAAATATAACTATTATTAATAACTTAATGTATTTCCTTACAGATTTTTTAATGCATATCAGATGATAACAGATGTGCGTATATATGACATTTTAATGTAATTCCTTCCCATTTTTTTATTGTTTCCTGTTGGGTATGTGGGGTCTATGTCTGTATTGTTTTAACAATATGATGTTATCAGTGGTATACAGGAGGGCATGAACTATATATACTGTTAGGTGCTTACCTTGTTTAGTAGCTTAAAACCAAAATATATTCCAATTAGAGTTAGAATAGTCAGAAAATACATCTTGATAATTGTGCTAAATTTTCCACTTATTAATCCTGAAAGTGTATACATCCCTCTTCTAGCTTAAGATCTCCATTCTTGGGGCGCCTGGGTGGCTCAGTCGATTAAGCGGCCGACTTCGGCTCAGGTCATGATCTCGCGGTCAGTGAGTTCAAGCCCCGCGTCGGGCTCTGTGCTGACAGCTCAGAGCCTGGAGCCTGTTTCAGATTCTGTGTCTCCCTCTCTCTGACCCTCCCCCGTTCATGCTCTGTCTCTCTCTGTCTCAAAAATAAATAAACGTTAAAAAAAATTTATATAAAAAAAAAAAGATCTCCATTCTTTCCCTCTTGTTTACAGTCCTCCAGCGCTTTTAAATTGTGACAATGCCTCCTTCCCTACCTTTCATCTCCCGCCTGTTTGCTCAGCTACAGAATGTGTTCCAGAATTTTTAAGTTTTATGAATCATTCCCGGTAGTCCCTTAAGCCTTCCGGTCACTTTTCTCTAAATTTCCTCTAACTCGTCCACAGCTCTTTCGGTGGCCATAGCCTGTGGCAAACTCATATCGGCTTCCAGGATACAGAAATGATGGCTATCTTCATGGTAACTGAGTGGTTTCTGTTCAGATATATGTCTCCTGTTAGGCTTTATTTTCAGGGCTTCAGTCTGTGACTTAATTCTCTGTCCGTGTGTCATACAGACCTAATTCCTTGTCCATATACAGTGCAGGTTTACTTTGACATAACTGTATTTCCTAAAAAAGAAATTTTACAGCACAAATAATTATAATTATCACCTTTTCTTAGTGAGCACTTTTTTCTGTATTTTTCATCCTTTAGTTTTTACAAAATTCCTGTATCCTATTTTTAATCCTTCCGGTCATTTTTCTCTAAATTCCCTCCAACCTATCAACAGCTATTTTGGTGGAACAGCCTGTGGCCACCTTATTGAATTTGGTGCCTGTTCTTCTTGACTGTGTTTTGTACTCAAAGATGTCTCTGAGCTACTCTTTATTTCTTTCATTTTTCAAGTATGTGCTAGCTGTTATTTCTTGATTTTGGCATAAATTCAGCTCTCCTGTTATTCTTCCAGTCCACAGGTGGAATAATTCTGTCATTAGAGACATCAGGACCTGCCTCTACTCTGACGGCCAACTGGCAGGAGATATATTTTATACATCTTGGTTGGTGGTTTCTCAAGTCTGAGAACATGACATCTTTGCCAACAAGCCCTTTATCAAACCAATCCTTGGTTTTTCTGCCTGAGTTGTCTCCTCTCTCCTCTAGATTAAGGCACTGAATCCTTCCCATCCATTTTTAAAAACATTTTTATTGTGGTGACATATGTATATCCTAAAATTTGACATTTTAACCATTTATAGCTATACAATTCAGTGGCATTAACTACATTCACAGTGTGGTCTGCCATCAACACTACCTATTTCAAAAACTTTTCATCACTCCAAACAGATTCAGTAACCATTAAGCAATAACTTTCCCATTTTTCCTTCTTCCAGCCCCGGGTAATGTTCATTCTATTTTCTATCATTAAGAATTTAGGAAAATTCTAGATATTTCATGTAAGTGGAATAATTCAATACGTGTCATTTTATGTCAGCCTTATTTCATTTAGAATAATGTTTTCAAGTTCACCCATGTTGTAGCATGCATCAGAACTTTGTTCCTTTTAATACAAATCAAAACTACTATGAGATACTACCTCACACCTGTCAGAATGGGTAAAATTAGCAACACAGGAAACAACAGATGCTGATGAGGATGGGGACAAAGGGGAACCCTCTTACACTGTTGGTGAGACTGCAAACTGGTGTGGCCACTCTGGAAAACAGCATGGAGATTCCTCAAAAAATTAAAAATACAACTACCCTACACCCCAGCAATTGCACTACTGGGTATTTATGCAGAGGATACAAAAATACTGATTCAAAGAGACACATGCACCCTGATGTTTATAGCAACATCATCAATAGCCAAATTATAGGGGTGCCTAGCTTGCTCAGTTGGTAGAGCATGCAACTCTTGATCTCAGGGTTATAAGTTTAGGCCCCATGTTGGGTATAAAGATTACTTAAAATTCTAAAACAACAACAACAACAACAACACTAGCCAAGTGGAAGGATCCCAAATGTCCATTGACTGATGAATGGATAAAGAAGATGTGGGGTGTTTGTGTGTATACATACATACACACAAACAATGGAATATTACTCAGCCATCAAAAAGGATGAAATATTGCCATTTGCAATGATGTTGATGGAGCTAGAGTAAATTATGCTAACCAAAATAAGTCAGAGAAAGACAAACACCATATTATTTCACTCCTGTGTAATTTAAGAAACAACGGATAAACATAAGGGAAGGAAGAAAAAAGAGAGGGAGGCAAACCATAATAGTCTATTAACTGTAAAATTAAAAATAATGATTTAATGTTTATTTATTTTTGAGAGGGAGAGAGAGAAACAGAGACAGAGTGAGAGTGGGGGAGGGGCAGAGAGAGGAGACCAGAATCTGAAGCAGGCTCCAGGCTCTGAGCTATCAGCACAAAGCCCCACGCAGGGCTCAGACTCAGGAACCGAGAGATCATGACCTGAGCCGAAGTCAGAAGCTTAACCAACTGAGCCACCCAGGTGCCCCTGGACTGTTAACTATAGAGGAAAAAACTGAGGGCTGCTGGAGGGGAGGTGGGAAGGGTGATGGGCTCAATGGGCGATAGGTATTAAGGAGGGCACTTGTGATGAGCACTGGGTATTATATGTAAGTGATGAATCACTAAATTCTACTCCTGAAACCAATATTACACTATATGTTAACTAACTAGAATTTAAATAGAAACTCAAAACAAACAAAATAGAACTTTGTTTCTTTTTATGGCCGAAAAATATTTTAGGGTATGTATATACCACAATATGTTTATCCAATTATCTTTTAATGGACACGGGTTATTTTCACCTATTGGCCATCAGGAATAATGCTGCAATGAACATTGGCATTCTCATTCATTTTTTGAAGTACTTCCTTCCTTTTTCTGTCTTTTTCCATCCCCATGGAAACACCTGAGTCTCTAGCTCCCATCACTGCACACTTGTACAGACCACCTAACTTCTAGCTGTTCCTACTCCCTTGCAATAAATAAACAAATAAATAAATAGATAAATAAATAAATGCCATTAATTGCATTGATTATATTTCTTTGTCTAAAAATAATGCAAACGTTTTGAAAAATAGAACGAAAAGGGAAATTTTTCCATATTCCTAATACTTTGGTGTAAATATGATATAATTTTGGTTTACTTCTGCCAATTTTTTGCATTACATTTTCTGTTTTTTTAAACCAAAATGTGAAGTCCACTATGTGGGGTTTTTTTTAGTGCATGTGATTTTTAAGACCGTTTTGTTTCCATTTGCTGATATTGAAATAGTCAGTATGATTTCCTTTGCTTAGCATTAGCTTTTATATCTTTTTTCCATCCTAAATTTTTCAGTCTTTCTGTGTACTTAACATTTTATGTATGTCCAGACCTGCCCATAATATTTGCAGAGCCCGAGGCAAGAGTACAAATGGAAGCCCACAGACCTCCTAATTGCTTTAGTCGGTAATTATGTCTGCATTTAGGAAAGATTTTCAAGTTCAAAGGTTTATTTGACCTATTGTAGTTAGGGATTTGATTAGAATCATTCTCTTGGTCATGTTATTGTTTGATCAATATTAAATCTTTATTAAATAAAATGTGTGTAATATCATGCTGGAGAATTTTATGCAGGTGGTGTTTGATAGAAGTCTACCCACTCAGGGGCTTCTTGGGTAACTGACTCTTCATTTTGGCTCAGGTCATGATCTCACAGTTGTGCGATTGAGCCGCAAGTCAGGCTCTGCTCTGCCAGGGAGCTGGGAGCCTACTTGAGATTCTCTCTCTCCCTCTCCCTCCACCCCGCCCCTGCTTGTTTGCGCTTTCTCTCTCTCTCTCTCTCTCTCTCTCTCTCTCTCTCTCTCTCTCTCTCAAACAAGAAATAAAATAAGTCTACTCACTCACATTATCTCGTTTTTCAAAATGTAAGCAGACTACCTCCTTGAAGATTTTGTGTTCATTTTTTTCAGATTCTGCCCTCCCTATGAAGTTTCTTTTCATATGTTCTATTTTATCACTATCTCAAATTCTTATTCTACTCTCTTTCCCCCGTACACAAACTCAAGCAGTGACCAGCTCCATCTTACAACCCACGCATCTTAATGACATTTGAAAGCAGAGTGGTGTTTTGTTTCAAAGACAAGGCAGGAGGGGCGCCCGGGTGGCTCGGTCAGTTAAGCGTCCGACTTCGGCTCAGGTCATGATCTCACGGTCCGTGAGTTCGAGCCCCGCGTCGGGCTCTGTGCTGACGGCTCAGAGCCTGGAGCCTGTTTCAGATTCTGTGTCTCCCTCTCTCTCTGCCCCTCCCCTGTTCATGCTCTGTCTCTCTCTCTCTCAAAAATAAATAAACGTTAAAAAAAAAAAAAAGACAAGGCAAGAAATGTGGAGAAGCACTTTTTCTGGGGTCTGAATGGTGTTAGACACAGAGTGGAAGTTTATGATTATGAATAATGCTATGACAGAATGACAGAGGTGCCATGTGGTCTTTCTTATAATTTGTGCATTGTTTGTGATAAGCTGTGTTCTTTAAGCAGTGCATCTCAAACATTAATGTGCATATGAATCAGCTGAAGGTCTTAGAATCCAGGTTCTGAATCTTTAGGTCTGGCTTGGGACCTGAGAACCTGTATTTCTAACACCCTGTGATGCTGCTGCTATTTGTCCAGGAACCACTTTTTGAGTAGCAAATCTCTAAAGCACAGGGCCCAAATCAGAGGTCCCATTCATCTGATATTAACAGTAATATGAATAGCATATAACAGGAATTTATTTTTTAATCTAAACTTACAATCACTGTCTTTTAAGAGTTAAGTTTAGTTCTTTTACATTTCCTGTGATTTTTGCTATATGTTACTGATATGTTGGAGGTTTTTAATCTCAAATATTGTCTATTTGTCTCTTTTTCTATGCTTTTTTCCCTCCCTTTCCTTTTTGCCCTTTGGATTCATGGAGTTGGGAGATGGGAGGAGGTTTGTCCTTGTCCCCACCTTATCCCCTCTTATTCTGTTTTTTAACCTATTCTGTTTTTTTACCTATAGGAATGCAATTCCCAACTTTTCAAGAGTATAACCTATACTCTTGAGATTTATTTTCTTAATGCTATACTTGAAATTTTAACATGCATGTTTACCAAAGTCTTAAGTTAATTAGTATCTTTATCCCCTTTACAGACAATTCAAAGACTTTAGAATACGTTAACCCTAGCTGGTTAGCTTGAACACTAATTGTACGTACCATTTTATTGAAGTAGTTGAGTTCTCTTTTTTAAGCCTAACAAATTGGATATTAGCATCATTGTTGTTTTTGTGTCAGATAGTCCATTTATCTGCATATTACCAATTTCTTTGCATCATTTTTTCTTGCAACTTAGATTTCCATTATCCTTCTTCCTGCAATGAATTTTTTAGAACTTTGGCTGATGAAGATGCTTTGGTAGTAAATGCAGTTTTAGTTAATCTGAAAATATTTTTATTTTGTCCACATTCTTAAAAGTGAATACAATTACAGATAATTAATTATTTTCTCTTGCAATATTTTGAAGACTCAATTCCTGTGGTTTCTTTACCTCTGAGTGTTGATATTAAGCTCTTTGCCATCAGGCTAAGTTTCTACATTTTAGGCAATCTTTAAATTAAATTATCTTTAAATATATTGCCTGTTCTTCATTCAATCTCTTCATTATATTTTATTTACTTGTTTCACTGTGGTACATTCTGGATAATTTCTGATTTTTCACTTTGCTAATTCTGTATTCTTCTGTGTCTAATCTGTTACTTAACACATCCACAGGGATTTTTCCCAAGTCATTTCTAAATTCCACCCCCCCCCAAATCATCCTGGTCTTTTTTCATAGTGTATTTTATCTTACATTCATTTTATTTCAGTATTTGATAACTCCAATATCGCATGTCACTGGAGGTCTGAGCATTTTTTGTTCTAATTTTATTCAAAGGAATTTATGTATTTTGTTTGTGTTTGTGTGGGTGTGTATGTTTATCAGGACTCCCATGTTTATCTGGACCACGTCTGTGGGAATCCTTAGTGGCCTATGTTGAAAATGTATTCCTCCAAATACATTTGGAGAAGCATTTGCTTCTGCCAGACTCCTGGGGGCCCTGCCAACTAAGAACCACCACTTTAATTAAGCCTCACCATCTGTATGACATGCCAATAGAGTGAATGTAAACTACAAATCTGCATGATTTTTATGAATCGTGGAGGAAGATTTTTTTTTACCACCTTCACCCAGGCCCAAGGACAGAAAAAACAGGCACTTTCCCTGTGCTACAAGGTTTTCTTTTTCAAGTTCACCCTTCCCTTGAGCATTACTGGCCTTCCAGGATCTCCCATCCTTGTTCAGGCTCAAGGATGTGCCTCCTACTCCTCCATAGGACTGTTGAAATCCAGGGCTCCAGGTGAAAGGATCAGCAGATCCTAGGAGCATCAGCTGCCTTCAGTGCCCACTCAACGTGCTAGATTTGTACTCTGGCTTCATCTTCAATGTCTGTGTATTTCCCTTACTTTCTCATTAATTCCCTTAATGAAAACAATTTTTACACATTTTATCCAACTTTTCAAGGAATTTTGTCTGAGTGCTTGTACCAACAGCAAATTTAAAAATGCTATTTCAGGGGCGCTTGGGTGGCTCAGTCAGTTAAGCATCTGACTTTAGCCCAAGTCATGATCTCACAGGTCGTGAGTTTGAGCCCCGCTGCCATTGGGCTCTGTGTTGACAGCTCAGAGCCTGGAGCCTGTTTCCAATTCTGTGCCTCCCTCTCTCTGTGCCCCTCCCTCACCTGTGCGCTGTCTCTCTCTCTCTCTCTCTCAAAAATGAACGTTAAAAAAAATTTTAAATACTATTTTTAATTGATATAAATTAATGATGGTTAATTTAGAAAAGCAGAAGAATAAAATTAAAATCTCCAGAAATTTTGTAAACTAGAGATAACATACCATTGTAAAAATTTTGATATGCTTTTTTAAGGTTTATTTTCTATGTACATTATTTTCACATAGATGGAATTATACCATGTGTATCAATTTAAGCATAATTAAAAGATATTCACAAGTGGGAAAGTGGAGGATTATGTAGAGAGGCTGGCAGCAAATAATGCAAAGTCTTTCCAAATAAAAATCTCAATTCTCCTGTCATCCAGTGTAAGTTTTAAAAATATAATAATTCTTCATACATATTTTAAACAATAAAACTCTCCACTATGAAGACTTCTATTTGTGGAAGTCAAAAATATTTTTGTTTAGTAATTCTTTTAGCACCATGTCCCAACCATATTTTTATGTTCTGTGTTGGAACAGAAGAGTATCAGTAATTGATTTAAATGGTCATCAAACATGGCAAGAGATTTCATCTAAAGCATAGACGTAAAAAAAAGAAAAAAGGATCTTGTTTTGTGAATGGAGTAAAAATCTTTTTTTCTTTTAATTTTCTTTTTAGCATTTATTTATTTTTTGAGAGAAAGAGACAGAGCGTGAGCAGGGAAGGAGCAGAGAGAGAGAGGGAGACACAGAATCCAAAACAGGTTCCAAGCTTTGAGCTGTCAGCACAGAGCCTGATGCGGGGTCAAATTCATGAACTGTGAGATCATGACCTGAGGTGAAGTCGGTCATTTAACCGACTGAGCCACTCAGGCACCCCCTGGAGTGAAAATCTTAAATGGAACAACTGAAGATGAACTTTAAGGCCAACCTTACCCCCAAACTAAAAACCCCACAAGAAAATATAATCCATAATTGGATTTCTCACTTTGGATTTAAATCAGAAAAGGGATGACTGTCTTGTCATTTTTGCCCCAAACAAATCATTGTGCTAATTTTTCTTTATCTCATTTGGCTGGAATGTACATATAAATCAATTTTTCAGTAGGAATAGATTGGTGGTTGGAGTTTCTGTTTTCTTGCCTAGGTGACATTCTCAAATGCTTTCAGTTTGGCTGTCAAAAATTCTTGTGTGACAAAATTTTTACTTCTGAATTCTCAGCTTGGCACATTGATGGATGCACTAGAACTCTAACTTGGAGCTCCTGATGGGTTTTTAAAAAGCAGACAAGCAAATATTCAATAAATGTTTTGTGATCTGATTAAACTTTTAGTAATAGTTTTATTCATATATAATTCACCCCTTTAAAGTACATAATTTGTTGGTCTTTAGCATGTTGGGAGTTGTGCAATCATCACTGCAATCTAGTTTTAGAACATTTCATCACTCCTAAAAGAAATTATCCTCGTTAGCAGTTACTCTTCATTCTTCTCTGCCCCTAGTCCCTGGCAATCACTACTCCACTCCTGCTCCATGGACTACCTTTTCTGGACATTTCATCTAAATTAAGTCATTCAATATCTGACCTTTTGTGACTGGCTTCTTTTGCTTAGTACATTTTTTTAAAGATTTTTTTTATAAGTTTATTTATTATTTGAGAGAGACAAAGACAGTGCAAGTAGGGGAGGGGCAGAGAGAGAAAAGGAGGGAGAAAGAGAGAATCCCAAGCAGGCTCTGTACTGCCAGCACACAGCCTAACATGGGGTTCGAACCCACAAACTGTGAAATGATGCTCTGAGCTGAAACCAAGAGTTGGACATTTAACTGATTGAGCCACCCAGGGGCCCCATCACTTAGCACAATTTTTAAAGGTTCATTCACGTATTAGAACTTCTTCCTTCCTTTTTTAAAATTTTTTTAGGTTTTTTTTAAAATTTATTTTTGAGACAGAGAGAGACAGAGAATGAGCAGGGGAGGGGCGGAGAGAGAGGGAGACACAGAATCTGAAGCAGGCTCCAGGCTCTGAGCTGTCAGCACAGAGCCCGACCAGAGGCTCTGACTCACAGACTGTGACATCATGACCTGAGCTGAAGTCGGATGCTCAACTGACTGAGCCACCCAGGTGTCCCAGAACTTCTTCCTACTTTATTGTTGAGTAATATTCCCTTACATGGGTATACCACATTTTATTTATCCATTTATCAGCTTGACATTAGGTTTTTCCACTTTTTGGCTATTAAAAATAAGGAATAATGAATATTCGAGTACAAGTTTTTGTGTGAACATATGTTTTCATTTTTCCTGGGAGTATGTCATAGGAGTGGAATTGGTGGATCATATGGTAACCCAGGGTTTAACCTTTTGAGGAACTCCTAGTTTTCCAAAGAGGCTGCACTGTTTTATAATCTCACCAGCAATGAATAAGGGTTCAAATGTGTCTACACCTTTGCCAACTCTTGTTATTGTTCGTCTTTTTTATTCTAATTATGCTAGTGGGTGGGAAGTAGTGTCTCATTGTGGCTTTTATTTACATTAACCTAATGAGACATAGTTTTTAATTTTGATGGTGATAACTGATTGTTTCAAAACTGATTGTTTTCTTTCACCATTTGTGATTTGGTGCCATATTTAAATAACCATAGCTTAATTCAAGATAGTGAAAATTTGCTCCTGTGTTTTCTTCTAAGAGTTTTATAGTGTTAGCTCTTTTTTTTTTTTTTATTTTTATTTTTTAACATTTATTTATTTTGGAGACAGAGAGAGACAGAGCATGAACGGGGGAGGGTCAGAGAGAGAGGGAGACACAGAATCCGAAACAGGCTCCAGGCTCTGAGCTGTCAGCACAGAGCCCGACACGGGGCTCGAACTCACGGACCGCGAGATCACGACCTGAGCCGAAGTCAGCCGCTTAACCGACTGAGCCACCCAGGCGCCCCTAGTGTTAGCTCTTAAAGTTATGTTTGTAATCCAATTTGAATTAGTTGTGCATGTGATGTGCCATAGGGGTCCAACTTTTATCTCTGCATACAGATATCCAGTATCCCAGCACCATTTGTTGAAAAGATTATTCTTTCCCCCATCCACTTAGTTTGATACCTTTGTCAAAAATAATTTGACCACAAATATAAGGGTTTATTTGTGGACTCTCAATTCTATTCCATCAGTCATTTTTTATTATATATATATATATATATATATATAGTCACTAGCTTTTACATGCTTAAGACTGACATGGACAATGATTATCAATGGTCATAAGAAAGAATCATGGTCGATTATTTCCAAAGGTCTTGTGAAAGTACCTGTGCAGCTGAGACTTCATTTGGTTTATATAGATCAAGCATAGGTCTGCTTTGTACACTATTGAGTAAATAGTTAAAAGGTTGTAAAATTTCTCAGGTCTCTCAAAGCTCACACTTGTAGGAAGCTTGATTTCACAACTTGTACATGACAGTCTCGAATGAAAGTACTCCCGTGAGAGTGTTACTATGGACTAAGAAAAAGACTGTGTCTCACTTACTGCTGCTATTGTTATTTAGAGCTTTTTTGTTTCTTGCTGTTGTTTCAAAAGATTGCATTTTACGGGAAGCAGCAAAACCATAAGGTGGATCTTAAATAGAGAGAGCCATGTTTAGGACTTTTGTTTTCTTTATTCATGGTGATTTTCTATTTACCCTGGAAGGCAGTCACCATTACTTATAAGCAGTGAAGACAAATGTGGTTTCTGATACAGATCTTTATGAACAGAGCAAAAAAGTATTTCAAATCTTCCCTTCAACTCTAGAAACCTCTGAATGTATTTTAAATATTCCTTCCACATGAATCTCATTCTTAAAAAAAACAGTGAATGTCTGAGGTGAGAGAACAGAAGACCCTTAAGCAACATCACACAATTAGATATTTTTTAAAGTAGAAGGGTCACTTGTAACTGATACAGAGGACATTTATGAAAAAAGAAAAAAAATCGGCTTTCTTATACCTGGAGTCTTTTAAGCAACAAACAAATGAACCAACCAACATAAAGTGCACATGATAACCCCAACACACATAATTATACCTCTTATTTTAAGTGTTTGCACCTCAATCTGTCCAGTTGTGCAGAGAGGGAGGAGGATTAAATATGGAGTGGAGTAATGGGGGTCTCTAGTTGCTAAATAGGCTTTCTTCAAAATGGATCAACAGGTGTCTGTCCTCTACCAAAATGTTTTTTTACTCTCACCAGCGATTATCAGTTGCTAGTATGTCCAGTTTCATTGCTTTAGTGCCAAGCACATGGGTTACTAGAGAGCAAGACTAGTTCTAAATATCATTCATGTATTCTCTATTTAATTTACATCTGTATCTTGGCAAGCATAGGGAATAACAATGAGAAAAGGCAAGAGCTACAGCTTTGAAGACCCAGCACTCAGAAGATAGCTTGGCATAGAGTGTATGTTTATTGGAAGTTGGTGGATAAAGAAGAAAAGAAGAAGGACAATAGGGAGGAAAGGATGGACAGATAGACAGGTGGATGGACAGACTTGGATTCTATCCCTCATACCAGAGAAAAATGACACCATGTGATGACACACTGAGACAAAGTGGCAAAAGGAGAGAAGAAGTGAGTTAAAGGAAGGCAGAAGTATCAGAAATGGAAAATTGTAGCATAATGCTTAAGGGTATCCTCTTTGGAGACAGAGTTCAGATTTCAATCCTAGATCTACCATTTATTGCTTGTGAATTGGGGCAATCACTTAATTATTTTTGAGCCTCAATTGCCTCTAGAATATGTAAGGAGGAACAGTATCTATCTCATGAATTATTGGAAGAATTTATAAGATAATAAATGTTACTCCTTTAGTACAATACCCAGAACATAAGAAACGCTCAGGAAATATTAGCCATTAATGGAAGATGCTAGTTATATTCAGATTTTTTTTAACCCTGACATGTGACCATGGTACACATGTAAATATTTTCAAATAAGTCGTGGGTGGTAGGCTTTAAAAATTTTCTTTACCGTTGAAACAGGTTCAAGACAATGCTATCATGGAAAGTGTCTGTATCACAAACCATAATTTTTTTGTACCATTTGCCTTTCTAAAATGTGTCAAACCCCCAAAGTTTCCCCCTTGACTTTCCTGGAAGCTGAAACAGAAACTGTATCATTATAAAACTTTCTGAAGTTGGCTTTTAATCTACTTTGGAGCTACATTATTGAGGTCTCTTGGTAACTGACCTTCTGTCAGCCTGAACAGCCCATTCCAGGGCACAGAGTATATACCCCCTGCCTAGCCACTGCCCCTGTGGCAGCAGTGTTCAGGATGCTAAGAAGTTTTATGTGCAGAGTTATGACCAAACTCAACCAAGTGTAGTTAACGATATCATGTGACATAGAAGTTTGGAGCACATAAGAGGCAGGGGAGAAATTTCAGTAAGGAAACATTGTATCCAGCTGTGCCCAATGGGCCTTCCCTGTGGACTTTATAGGCACCCCATTGTCATTTGTCACTTGGTGATTGAGGCCACTTACCTTTCACAGTGTTACCTCTCAGCAATGCCATTTCATTAGTGAAGGTGGTGATGTTTCCAGTTAATTCAAACTCTTTAAAATGTTAGAACTTAACAAATCAAGTAAAGTTATGTAATATAAAATCAACATACAGAAATCATTTATGTTTCTACACACTAACAACAAAACATCTGAAAAAGAAACAAAGAAAACAATCCCATTCACAAAAGTATCAAAAATACTCAGGAATAAATTTAACCAAGGAAGTGAAAGATCTGTACAATGAAAACTAACAAGACTTTAATGAAAGAAATTGAAGAAGACAAACAAATAAAAACATATTCTGTATTCATAGGTCAGATTTAATATTGTTAAAATGTTCATACTGCTCAAAGCCATCTATGGATTCAGTACAGTCCCTATCAAAATTCCAGTGGCATTTTTTACAGAAATAGAACAAACAATCCTAAAATTTGTTTGAAACCACAGAAGATGCTGACTCACCCA
Organism: Panthera tigris; assembly: GCF_018350195.1. Lineage (NCBI taxonomy): Eukaryota > Metazoa > Chordata > Mammalia > Carnivora > Felidae > Panthera > Panthera tigris. The sequence continues at coordinate 63,797,762 of NC_056667.1, forward strand.
AACTGGAGTGGAAGCATCACGCTTCCTGATTTCAAACTATATTACAAAACCATAGTAATCAAAACAGCTTGGTACTGGTATAAAAACAGATACATAGACCAAGGGAACAGAATAGAGAGCCCAGAAATACCCCCTGCCCACACACACACATAATACAGTCAACTAATATTTGACGAGGGTGCCAAGAATATTCAATGGGGAAAGGACAGTCTCTTCAATAAGTGGTGTTGAGAAAACTGCATAATCATATGCAAAAAAAATGAAATTGGACCCCTAACTTACACCACTCAGAAAAATTAACTCAAAATGAATCAAAGACTTAAAATAACACCATAAACCTCATACAAGAAAACATAGAAACACACTCTTTGACATGCATCTTGGCAATGAATTTTTGAATATGATACCAAAAGCACACACAGCAAAAGCAAAACTCAACAAGTGAGACTATACCAAACTATTCTGCACAACAAGAGGAACAGTCAACAAAATGTAAAAGCAACCTACAGAATGGGAGAAAATATCTTCAAACCGTGCATCTGATAAGGGATTACTCTCCAAAATATGTAAACAATACACATAACTCAATAACAACAAAAAACAGCAATCCAATTAAACAATGGGCAAGAAACTGCATAGACATTTTTCCACAGAAGACATCCAAATGGCCAACAAGTACATAAGAAGATGCTCAACATCACTAGTCATCAGGGAAGTTGTAATCAAAACCACAATGAGATAACACCTGACACCTGTTGTAATGGCTATTATCAAAAAGACAAGAAATAACAAGTGTTGGTAAGGATGTGAAGAAAAGGGAACCCTTGAGCACTGTTGATGGGCATGTATGTTAATTAGTTCAGCCACTACGGAAAACAGTACGGAGATTACTCAAAAAATAAAAAATAGAATTACCGTATGATCCAGCAATCCAATCTACATGTGGATATATAAATTCTTATATACAAAGGAAATGATAACAGGATATCAGAAAATATATGTGCTTGCATATTCATTATAACATTTTTCACAATAACCAAGTTATGGAAACAACCTAAGTGTCTGGCAGTGGATGAATGGATGAAGAAGACGTGGTATGTGTGGGTGTATGTATACGTGTGTGTGTGTGTATGTGTGTGTGTGTGTGTGTGTGTGTGTGATGAATTGTGAATATATATAACATACACACAAAATAGAATCTTATTCAGCCATGAGAGAAGGAAATCCTGCCATATGTGACAACATGAATGGACCCTGAGGGTATTATGCTAAGTGAGATAAGTCAGAAAGAGAAAGTTCTATCTGACAGCACTTATATGAGGAATCTAAAAAAGCCAAACTCTTAGAAACCGAGAGTAGAATGGTAGTTATCAGGGGCTGGGAGGGTGGAGTGAGGAAATTGGGGAGAAGTTGGTCAAAGGGTACAAACTTGCAGTTAGAGAATAGGTTCTGAAGATCTGATGCACCAATACTTTCATTATAGTCAACAATGCTGTATTACATATTTCAAAGTTGCTAAGAGAATACATTTTAATTGTTCTCACCACAAAAAATGGATATATATTATATCTCAATTTTTTAAAAGATTCAGTCATCAAAAAAAATTAAAAATGAATACATGACAGGCGCCTGGGCGGCTGGGCGCCTGGGCGGCTCAGTCGGCTCAGGTCATGATGTCACCGTTTGTGAGTTCAAGCCTTGCATCGGGCTCTGTGCTGACAGCTCACAGCTGGAGACTGCTTCGGATTCTGTGTCTCCCTCTCTCTCTGCCTCTCCCCGATTTGCCTTCTGTCTCTTTCTGTCTCTCAAAAATGAATAAACTTAAAAAAAATTTTTTTAATAATAAATAAATAAATAAATAATAAAATAAAATGCTGCTAAGGACTTTGAAAGTGGTAGATGTGTGATAAAAGTGGGTTGGGACGCGGTAAGTATTGAAATTTGTTTGAGGCATGAAGTTACATGATTACAGTCTAGTGTTTCCACCACAATAAGTAATACTCAGCAACTTATATTGCTAACTTCAATTATTAAATGTTGTGTAGTTTACAATATAGTAGAAAGATTCAATAGTCAAAGAGATATTTGGTGTGAGCCCAGAATTAAAACATTCTTTTGCAGAAGAAAATGTTTATCAAATCTGCCATGAAGAGGAGCCAAATATTTGTGGGTTTTTTCTAAGATTTTAATAAAATCTTTTGATACCTGGTTAAAGCAGTTAAACATGCTAATGTTGAACAAAATGAAAGCAAGAAAATGATCAGTTTAGTTTCAAAATTGAACAAACTGTTGAAAATAATCATTTCTAATATTTCATTTTCATGCTTTGTAAGTAGGAATAATTTCTCTTAAATATATTTATTTCCTCAGAGATGTTAGAAATCACATTTATATAACCTCTATTGTTAATGAATATTCCATAGTTTGTTGAAATTATCCGAATATGTAATTAATTCAGATAATGAATTGTGAACAGATTTATGGATTGATATTTTGCAGAACATCAGTGTTTTAGGAAAAAACGTGATGTTTACAGTCAGCACATTATTAGCCTCATTAGATGTCAATGTCGTTTTCAAATAAATACTTTTTTTCTTTTAATTTTTTTTAATGTTTTTATTTATTTTTGAGACAGAGCATGAGCAGGGGAGGGGCAGAGAGAGAGGGAGACACAGAATCCCAAGCAGGCTCCAGGCTCTGAGCTGTCAGCACAGAGCCCGACGCGGGGCTCGAACACATGGAGTGTGAGATCATGACCTGAGCTGAAGTCGGACACTCAACTGACTGAGCCACCCAGGTGCCCCTCAAATAAATACTTTCTAAAGTTCCTCAACAGTCTTGAATGAGAAGATGTTTGGCTTTAGAACACAGAAGTTGAGGAAATGGAAATGGAATAGTTGCAGTAAGTGTGGTGCATTAATTCCAACATTTTCCTCTGATGAAAATAAGTGGTATATTTATACATATCAACAACAGGGCTGCACAGTACTTTGAGGACATAAAAAATTGTGTATTCATTTGGTATACCTTACTTCCTTAGTCCTAATGTCCTTTTGGTAGACTAAAAGGCCTTACTATTTATCAGCACACCGGTCATTCTTTTGAGGCCTTCTCAAGTTAGGATGGAAAGGAGCCTGTTTGTTCCTGCTGCACATCCATCCCCTGTCCTTTCTTAGCACCTGCCTTGAGGCAACAGCGCTGACTGCCTCAGCCCAGGGCTAGGTTTACCTGTTTTTACAGTAGGGCAGGATTCTCCATTGTGAGTATGGTTAAAACCTAGGTTTTTATGTGGAAGAATTCAGACCAGCCTGTGGTGATATATATTCTCATAGTCTACTAGTGTATCATTTTAGTACTTTTATTACAAGTCATCAAACACTGTATCTGGGAAACATGAGGATAAATTATGGTACATTCGGAAACTGCTGAGAAATAACAAGAGACAAGAGAACAGGGCACTTTGGGAATATAAGACCCGCTGAATGAGAAATGTTTTGTTCTAGCTATGGATTTGCTACTTGCAGAGAAACTCCATTGCATTGGTTTTCTGAACTGGAGAACATTTTCCTGATCTTTTGTCTGGTGTAGCAAATAAAATCTTATTTTTCTTTTTTCCCTGAGTGTCTTTATTAATTTGAATTTTGCTTTCTTACCTTACTATACAGTTGATTTTTAATTTCTCTTCGATATGTTTATTAGATGGCCATTTAAAATAGAATAGCCTATTTTGAATTGCAGAATGTTACACTTGACTTTTTTCCAGCCCTATTTTACAGTCAGTTGAGAAAAGAGTAGTATATCACTTCTTCCTTGAATTCCTTTACAGAGTTTCTCAGGGTCAGAGGATGTTATTCTCTCCTTTCCAAAAAATTGTTAGAAGATGATACACTGAAATTAACTGGTTCCCTCTTTATTTTGATTATGTTTCTTAAAAAAAAACTAACAAAAATTTAAATAAATAAAATTTACAAAAAACTCCTGATCATTTATAAGGAAAATCCTAAGGAATACACTAAAAACTGTTAGAACTAATAAATGAGCTCAGCACGGTTGCAAGATACAAGATCAATATACAAAATCAATTATATTTCTATACATTTGCAATAAACAATACAAAAATGAAATGAAGGAAACAGTTCCATTTACGATAGCATCAAAAATACTTAGGAGTAAATTTAACAAAAGAAATGCAAAACTTATTTTCTGAGAATGATCAAACATTAATGAAAGAAATTAAAGAAGATCTAAATAATGGAAAAACATCCTGTGTTTATGGATATTGATTGTCATCTTAACAATACTGATTGATCTTCCAGTTCAACCCAGTACCTGTTAGAATCCCACCTGGCTTCTTTGTACAAATTGACAAGATGATTCTAAAATTTATGTGATTGCAAGGGACCTAGCAAGCCAAACGAATCTGAAAATAGAAGAAAAAGTTAGAAGCTTTCAAATTTTAAAACTTCTGTATTTCAAAACTTAACTATAAGGAGTAATCAAGACAGTGAGTTACTGGCATATGGATAGACCTATAGATGGGTCCAAAATTAAACCCTATGACCAACTGGTTTTAACAAGAATGTCAACACCTTTTAATGGTGAAAGAATAATCTTTTCAACAACAACAACAACAAAAAATGCTGGGATGACTGGACATATACATGTTAAGAGAATGAAATTGGATCCTTATCTCACACCACATACAAAAATTAGCTCAAAGTGAATCGAAGACCTAAATGTAAAATGTCTGTTCGTATAAGTCTATAAAACTCTTAGAAGAAAACTTAGGGGTAAATCTCCAAAAGCTTGGATTTGGCAATGGATTTTTAGGCATGACACCAAAAGCATGTGCACAAAAGAAAACATAAGTTGTTCTTATTCAAATTACAATTTTGCATGCTTCTGGGGTGCCTGGGTGTCTCAGTCTTTAAGCATCTGACTCTTGATTTCAGCTCAGGTCATGATCTCATGGTTGTGAGATTGAGCCCTGCATCAGACACTGCACCAGGCATGGAGCCTGCTTAAGATTCTCTCCCTCTCCCTCTCCCTCTGCCTCTCTCTCTCTCTCTCTTTCAAAAAAATTTTTTTGTATGCTTCTGAGGACACTGTAAAGAAAGTGAAAAGACATCCCGTGAAATAGAAAATATTTGCAACTCATATATCTGATAAGAGACTTCTATCCAGAAAATATAAAGAATAATTACATCTCAATAAGAAGGAAAAATAACTCAATTAAAAATAGTAAAGGATACACATGTATCCAAAGAAGATACACAAATGGACGACAAGCACATGAAAAGATTCCCAACATCATTAGTCATCAGCGAAAGCCAAAAGCCAAGCCACAATGAGATACTGTTTCACACCCACTGGGATGCCTATATTCAAAAAGGCAGATAATAAGTGTTAGCAAGAATGTAAAGAAATTGAACCCTCACACACTGCTAGTAGGAATGTAAAGCTGTGCTACCATTTTGGAAAACAGTCTGGCAGCTCCTTAAAGGGCTACACAGAGTTACCATATGTCCCCACAATTCCACTCTTAGGTATATACCAATGTAAATGATAATGTCTAGCTACAAAAACACTGGTGCACAAATGTTTGTAGCAATATTATTCATAAGAGCCAAAAGGTGGAAACAATATAAATGTCAATCAACTGATGAATGGGTAAACAGCCTGTGGCATATGCATACAATTGAATATTATTCACCCATAAAAAGAATGAAGTACTGATCCTTGCTACAATATGGATGAAATGTGAAACCATTATGCTAAGTTAAAAGTAGCCAGTCACAAAAGACCACATATTAGAGAATTCCACTTATTTCTATGAAATGTCCAGGATAGGAAAATCCACAGAAACAAAGTAAATTAGTACACTCTTAAAGCTGGGCACTGGGGGAAGGGATTAGTAGATAGGAAAGTGTCAGCTAAAGGACATGGGTTTTTTTTTTCTGAGGTGATTATAATGTTTTAAAGTTGATTGCAGTAATGGTTTTGCATATCTTTGAATATACTAAAAAGCATTAAATGTGCATTTAATGGGTGAATTATATGGTATATAAATTCTGTCTTAATAAAGCTATTATAAAAGTCAAACAAACCAGGAATGTGATGCTGTATTGGCTTAGACACAGACCACATATTCCTTGCCTGTCTTAGGGGATAAGTTCTACCTGAATACATGGGTTGTGATTTTCCTAGAAGGATGAATAAATGCCAGATGGTAAAAAGAGCAAAAGTCTACCATACACGTCCTTGAGGTTCTAAAGAAATCTGGGTCCTTTCAAAAGGTGGTGAGGGAGTATATTAGAGACCCAGTTGAGAAGAGCAAAGGGAAGGGACTTAAATGTGCAGTTATTGAGTGCTGTGATAGGCACCAGTACATTCATTAAAACACATGTACAGGAATGTTGGGGTGCCTGGATGGCTCAGTCAGTTGAGTGTCTGACTTTTGATTTCAGCTCAGGTCATGATCCCACAGTCATGGGATGGAGCCCCACGTCAGTCTCTGTGTTGAGGGTGGAACCTGCTTAAGATTCTCTCTCTCTCCCTCTCTGTTTGTCCTGCCCCGTGCCCATACATGCATGCTCTCTCTCTCTCTCTCAAATAATTTTTAAAAACTCATGTGTACAACAGTGTTTAGCAAAACTAGTTATAATAGCCCCAAATATCCATCAGTATCTCAAGAGCTAAATTGTGGTGTATTCAGAATGGAATGCCATATGGCAGCAAGAATGAATGAACTGCCACAGCACAAAATATGGATGAATCTCACAAACCTAACACTGAATGGAAAGATCCTTTCGCAAATATGATCCCTTTACATAAAGTTCAAAAATAGACAATCTATGTTGTAAGAAGACAGATTAGTGTTTGCCTTTGTGGGGAGCTATGAATAAAAGCAGAGGAAGGGCTGCTGAGGTGTGACAGTGTTCCATTTCTTGATCTGGGTGCTGTTGACATGGGTATGTTTGCTCTGTGAAAATTCATTGAGCCATAACATCTTTCTTTATGCATCTCTCTTTATGCATGTTATACTTTGCTAAAAGTGGGGGGGAAAATAAGTAAAGAGCTTTGTTTGCTTTCTGTAGAGTTAGGCAGTAAATCATGTTTCTCTTTCAGGCAGGAGTAGGTATTTTGCCCCAGGACACAGTGGAGGGATATCACTTACAGGAATCAGAATTCTGAGGCATTTCCTGACCATGGAAAGAACAGACCCTTTCTAGCTTAGCCATTTCATTTTTATGGTCTTGGAACCAAACTGGAAGCAGTTCTAAATGTCAGGTTAATGGTGGTGGCGGTCACCCTCTGCCACATTGGTAAGGCTGCTCTGACATCCTCCCTACCAGATTCATGTGGAGATGGAAGGTGTAGACGGAAGTACACATGGAATAGAGAATAGTATATTTCTCGGTGGTGTGCTTATGTCCAAATCAGGAACCACGCTCATTCTTTCTTTAAGAAATGTAATTACAGGGGTGCCTGGTTGGTTCAGTCAGTAGAATATATGACTCTTGAACTGGGGCTGTGAGTTTGAGCCCCACGTTGGGTGTAGATACTACTTAAAAATAAAAGTTTGGGGGCATCTGGTGGCTCAGTCGGTTAAGCGACCGACTCTTGATTTCAGTGGGATCATGATCTTGCAGTTTGTGAGTTCAAGCCCTGCATCTGGCTCTGCATGTGCAGAGCCTGCTTGAGATTCTCTCTCTCTCCCTCTCTCTCTGCCCCTCCCCTGCTCATGTTCTCTGTCTCTCAAAATAAGTGAAATGCAATGAAACGAAATAAAATAAAATCCCTCCCTCTCTCTCCCCCTCTGCCCCTCACCTGCTCGTGCACAGTCTCTCTCTCTCTCTCTCTCTCTCAAAAAAAATACTTGCGTCTTTTAAAAAAATTATAACTAAAATTAAAATATAATAAAAGAAAAGAAATGTAATTAGTAATTATCAGGGCATGGTTCTTCAAACTGAATTGGGGAAGGGATTTTGCTTTGAGTTCTGTGAAAAAGTAAAAATACTGTGCTTTGATTATGAATAAAAATAATTTTTCCAGTTGTAAAGATAAAACTACTATTCTGTATTGAAAAGTTATTTTCATAGAATAAAACCTAACTTTTTTTTAAAGTTCATGTATCTATTTTGAGAGAGAGACAGAGCAAGTTGGGGAGGGGTAGAGAGAGAGGGCGCCAGAGAATCCCAAGCAGGCTCCACACTGCCAGCACAGAGCCTGACACGGGCTCGAACCCACAAAACCGTGAGCTTATGACCTGAGCCAAAACTAGAAGTAGGACTCTTAACCAACTGAGCCACCCAGGCGCCCCTAAGACATAACTTTCTTCAGTCACTCTTTTGAAGTTTGGGGTCCACGTGTTTTATCAAGAAATTCTTCCCAATAACTGCAGTAGGATATGTTTCAGTTAGTCTGATGTATTTGGAAGCTTTGGTGGAGGTCAGTGATGCATTCATCTTTCATTTGCTGCAATCTTTCCTTAGAGTAGAGTGATTTTTAGCTGGTGTTAGGATCGAGAAAGGTAGCATTTGTAGTGTTGTTGCAGAACCACCTTTTCATAAGCATACAGAAAGTTAGCATGACTTAACTGCTTGAAGCAAAATGCACTGTTCTTAAATGTATTCATCATTTTGGGAGAGGAAAGGCCACAATGAGTCTTTTCTTTCTCTTGTTCTTAACCGAAGAGCAGCAAATGATATTTAAACTATTATCTAGCAACAAAAAAAAAAAATCCCAAGCTAATGTGAAAAAAAATTGCCTGCCAAAATTCTTTTCTATGGTACAGTAATATAGCTGAGTTAAAAGCCCTTTTGAGATGGAGAATATGACAAAAAAGTGACACACCCCCCCCAACCAAAGAGGGCTTTCCAAGAGCTTCGAGAATAAAGCCACTCTCATTAAGGCTTCTCACACTGGTTTTTGTTGGCAGCACTTTTCAAGAATCATTTCCTCTATGAGGAAAATAAAGTAACAGAGTCGTTCGTGACAGTTGCAAAAGGTGAAATATGAATCTAAATTGAGAAAGGCAGTTAAAATAATATCTGAACTTTTGAACTTCCTCCTCAGATAATTATTCTTGAAAGTCTTTACGAGATGGGAAACGAAAATTAATGCCACTTAAAGTGTTGAGTTTTAGACGAATACTATCATTAAATACAGTATTTCTCCCATAAGTTTTTGATTGTGGAGTACAGGCATGACAAGATTTTTCTGAAGACACTTCTGATTGATCAGATGGAATATAAACAGAAAGTGTTCTTAAGTAGTAAGGTGTGTCTGTATGGAACTTGAACTTGTCTCTTTTTGCTTAGCAATGTGCATGATCAATGCACAAAACTGGTGTCTTCACTGCGGGTCTCTCTCCTAAGCTGTAGATCTGCATATCCAATTATTTACTAGACACATCCCCTTGTTTCCCCACAGGTACCCTAATTCAACATGTTCAAAATTCATCATCTCAGCCTTCTGCCCCCCGTAACTGAGCATTTACTAGTGTTTCCTATTTCTACTCTGTATTCATCATTGTTAAACCAGTTTCCAAAATCACATGTCTAGGTATCATACTTGTATTCTGCCACTTCCCATGCCACATACACCAATCAGTCACCTCCCATATACCTCCTGAAGCCACCCACTTTGTACATCCCCACTCTTGCCCATTTAGAGGCCACCATCATTCTTCCACCCACTCCTTCAGCATTTTCCTAACTGGTCTTCCTGTGGCCATCTGTTCTTTTGCCCTCTTTCATCCATTACCACCACAGGGATCTTCCTAAAGCTCAACTCTCATGTCATTTATCTACATATTCTTTGGGTTTCTCTTGTTCTTAAGATAAAACCCTTAGCAGGGCTTAGATTCAATTATGATCTATGAGCTTACTACTCTAGTCTCATAGATCCCCCTGTTCCTACTGTCCCTGAAGATGCCCACTATCTTTGGTGACAGCAAAAGAGACAATTGAGGCAGCGTCTGTCAGATTTCTTAGTAGCTCAAACAAACCCACAAAAGCTGCCAAGTCTAAGACGAGGGTCCTTTCCATGGAGTGATGGTAACAAGATGTTTAGTTGGTTTTCGCTAGCTGCAAATACACTGGCGAGAGAAAGCTCTTCTACACAAATTTCTTACATTGCCCAAGCTCTGGGCAGCCCCTTCCATTTAGCATCTAAGTGCTTCCCGACATGATCTCACTCTTTGTCCTGAACTCAAAGTCTGCCAACTCCCCCACAATGGTATACCCCATATTACCCTATTCTTGGTTACTACATGTTTCATTTACATGAGGTTTTGCTCATTATTAAGCATGGGGAAGAGAGAGCTCATAATTGGGACCATCAGAACAGATGTTTGAACTTAGCCTTTGACTCTGCTTCACTTATTGGATTCTAGCTTAATATCCTTAGCTCACTTTAGTTGTTTTGTTTTGTTTGTTTTCATGTTTATTTATTTTTGAGAGAGGCAGAGTGTGAGTGAGGGAGGGCCAGAGAGAGGGAGACACAGAATCCAAAGGAGGCTCCAGGCACTGAGCTGTCCCCACAGAGCCTGATGTGGGGCTTAAACCCATGAACCATGAAATTATGACCTTAGGTGAAGTCAGACCCTCAACCGACTAAGCTACTCAGGCGCCCCCTTGGCTCACTTTAGTTTTAATCCCAAAAGGGTCCTGATTTCCCTCCTTTATATATTGTCATTATTTTCACTTCTCTCATTAACATTAAAAACATTGATTTCATGCATTAATATTTCTATTAAGGTAACATGAGATATTTTCAGCATGCAGGACCACCTGCAGAGCCAATGGAAGGGTTCATTTCCCATATGCACCATTAGCCTAAAACCCAATTTTAATGCAGTAGATTTACTTTCTAATGATACCACCTATTACTTCTCATCATTTTCCCTTCCAACCCATGGCTCCAAGCAGACTAAGTATCTCTCTGGTTCTATTTTTGCCGTGCTGTTTCTTCTCAAGGCTTTTATACTACTAGACCAGATTGCCTCCAGGCCACTGAGATCTTAACCCTTCTCTTTGCTTGGCTACTCTATAATCTCAGTTTAGACTTCACTTCCTCCAGAATATCTGGTTAAGAGCTCTTCTTGTGTGGGGCACCTGGGTGGCTTAGTCGGTTGGGCGTCTGACTTCAGCTCAGGTCATGATCTCACTGTTTGTGAGTTCGAGCCTCACATCAGGCTCTGTGCTGATAGCTCGGAGCCTGGAGCCTGCTTCAGATTCTGTGTCTCCCTCTCTCTCTGCCCCTCCCCCACCTGTGCTCTGTCTCTCTGTCTATCAAAAAAAAATAAAATGTAAAAAAAAATTAAAAAAAAAAAGCTCTTCCTGTGTACTTCCATATCACCTTCCCCTTCCCTTCCTGTGGCACCAAACACACTCTGTTGGGTTGCTTTGAATATCTGTAAGCTTCGTAACAGCCAGATTCTTGTCTTGTTTTCTTTGCATCCTCAAAGCCTGTTACAGTACTTGGCCCAGAGCAAGCACTTAATGATCGTATCTTAATGAATGAATAAATAGGTCATTCCATTAATCATTTAATCAGTAAATCAATGCATTTACAATTTTATGCAAGTCTCTGAGGTTCTCAGAAATTGAAATTTTATTTTCTGAAATTATTTTAGTTTCATTTTTTAAGGAATCTGATTTATCTCTACTTTAAATCATACTGCCATGTTTATTAAAGCCATGCTGCTATATGGTAAAATACAAGAGGCATCTAATATTGCCTTAAGAAACGTGTTTCATGGTAAAAACTCTTCAGGCCATTCTCTCTGCACTTTCCATTTTATATTGAAATTGCTTGTGTTTGTGTCTCTAAGCTGTAAGACATTACGTGCCTCAAGGGCAGTGACCGTGTCGTATTCATCTCACAGCTTCATATCTACTGCAGTGTCCACAGTCAGCAAGTGTTTCTATAAATGCTGAAGATGAGCCCAGAATTCAAATCTTGGTGTAACTGTTTTCTATCTCTGACACCTATCTCTGTACTCAAGCTCTCCAAAGCCTCAGTTTCTTCATCTGTAAAATGAGGGTTTGACTGGTATAAAAGATCATCTTGTGGGGTTCATATAAAATACTACATAAAATATAATGTGACTGTGTGGAACATATAGAAATTATGAGTAAATTAGATTGAAGGATTAATCTAATCTCCTTTGTTAAGAATTCTGGGGGTGCCTGGGTGGCACAGTCGGTTAAGCATCTGACTCGTGATCTTGGCTCAGGCCATGATCTCACAGTTCGAGCGTTTGAGCCCCACGTCAGACTCTGCACTGTTGGTGTGGAGCCTCCTTGGGATTCTGTCTCTCCTCTCTCTGCCCCTCCCCTGCTGTGTGCTCTCTTTCTTTCTCTCTCTCTCTGAAAATAAATATATAGACTTAAAAAGAAAATAATTCTGGTATGTCAGAATATGGATTTTTCTTTGTCCTAGGCTGGCAAGACATAGTCTCTGGTCTACTAAAATCTTTGCAAAAGAAACCAAAGAGGCAAACTTCCTAATTTTTATATTAAAGATATTTGTCTGAAATAGAGAACAAAATGAGATGTTGGTATGCAAATAAAATACACTATAGGACAATGTATGGAGAGCTCAAATGTATCAATTGTATTATTTGTCTTATGAATATTCTTTTCAAAACGGAAAGTGAAATTGGACAAACAATATTCTCAGACTGTAAATCCCTTGAAAAGGAAATGCACACTTGGAGACAGTTTATAGAAAAAAGGACAAGAACGTTGTAGCAGGACTTGCTCTCTCCTAACTAAAATTCCACAGACATATCTATGGTGTGCTCATGTTTTATTATTGCAGTAACGACTCTTCCTCTTTTCTTTGAAATACTAAGAAATCACTGAGAAAAAAATGTTCCCTGGTCATAATGTGTTTAGGAAAGTCAAAATGTTAAACATTCACATTCTACAACTGAGAAACAAATATAAAGGAAAAAGAGCTTTACTCTTAAACCAAAAGCCTCCAATTTCCTAGTATAACATGCTTCCATTTGCCAAAACCAAGGCGTTTTGCTGGATTATTTGGTGTTGTATTGTTTTATTCATCTTAGAACTGTTCCTTTCCTTGTATTGGTTTGTCTGATGATTTTCATATCATGTAGCGTTATTTTAATGGGAATTTGTAATTTTTTCAATTGTTGCCTATTTCTCCGTAATCATTGTAATTGTATCTTATTATATAATTTGTGTAAATACATGCAATCATGGAATTAGAATATGTGGGTGGTGATATGCAATGTCACAATTGCAGTGGTTAAAGATGTATAATTTTTTTAATCTTTGGCGGGGGAGATAAGTAAATACAGTAATTTCAGGGGAGAGTATTTTAGCTGTTTAAATTGATTGCCCAAAGGAATTAGCCAAACATTTTAATTTAGATGTAGATAATAGGTTTGGTTTTTGCCTGTACTAACAACTAAGAGATTTGGACATCTTAGTTTTCAGTAACCAGTTCGATCACTGGTGAAACACTTTAAAGAAGATTTCAATATTAACTTTAAAACAAAACACTGAGGATTATATGCTTCTAAAGACACCTGTCCTATAGATTGTTATCAATGTGAGTTTGAAGACACATTTATTAATTCTTTGAACTGGACATTTATTATCAATATTGACATCTCTATAATAATAAAGATGTTTAGGTTGATGTACATAAAGATACAGATAGTGATTTGTATGCCTGTCAGAATCCCTATGACTATGAAATTTGTTTCTCTGATTATCATTAGGTAAACAGTATATTTAAAAAGTAGTCAAGGCCCAAAAAAATAGCGTAATTCAAATTCAGCACCTGCTGGAATCCTACATGATTAAAACCAGGCTTTAATAAAGCTAACCCCATTAGCTCTAGGATTCCCTTTGCACCAGGAGAACATCTACTGAGCTACATTCATCTTTAATTAAAGAACTGCACTTGCTTTTAGAAGATGAGAAAGAAGCAAGTAAGCACATATGCTCACTCAGGGAAGGCTTGAGACTGGTATAGATCTTTGTTAAGATTTTAACATGTTTATAAAAATACCTTGGTGGTAATAATAATCACTTTGTGTATTTGAGAATTTGGAAGGTGAAGAGAAAACGTGTTTTCTACCAAACTAAAGACAAGGTTGCTCTAGTTACCCGCATTAAAAAAAATGCTCTGAAGCATTCATGTAGAATATATCTCCCATTGAATTACTGCATTCATTGCTTTTAGAAGGAAAGTATCTTTTGCCTTTGAACCAAGAAGAGAATCCAGATTTTGACTGAAAACAAAATTTCCTATACCTGTGCTCTGCATAATCATTTCTGAGACGTAGAAGTTGCAGGTGGGAGGCTGGTACAGATGACGTGTCAAGGAGAGAAGTGACTCAGCCACCTTGCATGCTTGCTTCGCACTCTCTCTAGCAACCCACTCTGTGTTCAGCATCTTAAGAATAGTTGTGTGTTGCCAGAGAGACTCTCAATCTTCTTGTTTTCTCTTTAGTTCCTTTCAAAAGAAAAAAAAAACTTCTTTATGCCCTAGTCAGATATTACATTGGTCTTAGGGTCTGAAACTAGAAACTTCATGCTCCAGGGGTACCTGGATGACTCAGTCGGTTGAGTGTCCGACTCTTGATTTTGGCTCAGGTCATGAACTCACGGTTTGTGAGTTTGAGCCCCATATCGGGCTCTGTGCTGATGGTGCAGAGCCTGCTTGGGATTCTCTCTCTCCCTCTCTCTCTCTGCCCCTCCTCTGCTCTCTCTCTCTCTCTCTCTCTCTCTCTCTTTCTCACAAAAAAAATAGACTAAAAACATAATTTATTAAAAAAAATAAATTTCATGATCCAGAAATTTTCTCTTCCCCTTATGATCTTGGTCTAAATTTTAGAGGGCACCTGTTGGGATGAGCACTGAGTGCTGTATGGAAACCAATTTGACAATAAATTATATTTAATATAAAAAAATAAATTTTATTTTTCACTGAATGGAAAAAGTAAAGTTTCTTTAAACATCAAGATTTTGGTATCCATTGGAAAGTAAATGAAGTTATCAAAGGATAGGATTTTGAAGCAATCTTCAGTGTTCAGTAAGGAGAAACCACAAAGCTTGAATAAATTTGTCCATATTTCTTTTTTAATGCACCAGTTAAAATGTAGCACGTGTGTCATTGGCTTTGTAAAAAGTAGGATTGTGTTTTTTAGTGCAAAATTTGAGGCTTTTTCTTTTCTTCTAGCTATTCTTATTGCAGTTAAGATATACCTTAATGTTACCTTGGCTGCAGCTTTATGATCCAAATAAGTTTTTCCCTTATGTTTGGTTAAATGAAAATGTTAGCATGGTTTCCCTGTAAATTAAGCTTTATTGTGTTAAATGCCACTAAAAATGTAGTATGGAAATTAACAAAGCATGCTGATAAATAATTATAATGAACAAACTACAAAAATATACAAATCCTGAGTAGAATCTCTGTATTTCTTCATAATTAATTTCTCCTAGATTAATTGTGGAGTCTTCCCAGGAATCCCTTCCAGGTGAGTAGGTAGTCAGCTGGGCAAGGGTCTAAGCCTTCCTTTATTCAACCATACAAGTTTTGATTTGGAGGAGGAAATTTTGTCTTCATTATTTGACCCTGCCTAGAACCAAGATCTTATGTGTGTGCTTTACTCTTTCTCTTTGCATGTACATGAAAGCAAAGAGGGCTTTTTTCCTTCGATTTACAATGAACGTTTCTGGTAAAAATAGCCAACACAAAATAAAGCTAAAAAACTGTAAGAGTACAATTTATGATAGACAAAAACTGACTTGTTCCTAACATTGAACATTGCTAAAAATCAGGTGAGGAAAAATTAGGCTAAGTATTGACAGCAAGGTCAAAATGTCCTGTACTTATTCCTGATGTATTACTGAGATGTAAAGTGGCCTCACTCTGTAACGAAAGAATCCTAAGGATTCCATTCTGCTCACTTCTTGTTTTCTTTTTCATTTCTTTGTATTTATACGTTAGGTTTACTAGAGTGTCACTTAAGATATTGAAAATAGCATTAAAATGCTTCCTTTTAACTGACTTACGAAAGCACGTCTCTGCTCCTTTTACTAATGCCTTGGTTCTCAGACCTTCATTATCTTTCTCTTTAATCATGAATACAGAACTTTCTGAACCGGTCTGCTTGCCTCTGTTTTTACCCCTTCAAATTCATCTTCCATGCAAATGAGTGATCCTTCTAAAGAACAAATGTGACCTCAACACTCCCAACATAAATGGCTTCTGAGCTTCCTTGGTGCCCTGTGGATTGAGCGAAAGCTTCCAAGCATGTCTTGGAGGGTCCATCCCATCTACCCTGCTTGCCTCTCGGCTCCTCTCCTCCAGGCAGCCAGGTTATTCTCTGGTACCCATCAGTGTGGAGTGCTTCACATGCACCAGTTGTTCATACTGTTCCCACCTCTAGATTGCCCCCACACCTCACAATTTCCTGCCTTCTTCCTTTAAAGAGTTTCTGTTCATTTTGTAAGGCATGGGTCTGCCATCTTTTTAATGGAAAAGTTATCTTTAGCACCCTCTCTCTCTCTCTCTCTGTCTCTCAAAAAGACAAGGTGCCTTTCCCTTGTTGTCCACAGGAAATTTACCAGGGGTCACACCGGGTGTACATGAACCTTATATCCAATTGTCTCCTCTGCTAGGCTGTAAGGTCTTTGATTTTAGAACTTGTATTAATTCATTTTAACATCCCCAGTGTCTAACACTGTAAGTGCTGAGTAAATGTGGACTGAACAAAGCTTAATTCCCAAAGATAAAGTCAAGAGTTCTTAGTTTCTTTAAAAAAAAAATAAACTTCTGACCTTTTTTCTTTATAGTCTTGGCAAATTCAGAATACCTTTACCCTAAAATAACTTTGTAATCAGGGAGTTGAAGCTCTAGTGAGAATAAGAGCTGTAGTATTAAAGAATGAATTTTTTAGCAGGGTGCAAGAAATAATAGAAGAGAGCCATGACCAGTTTCACTGAAGACTGCTAATAAAAATCAGAGAAAACACCATAAGTATGGCGTTAAATAAGGTGGAAAGCTGTGCTGAAGCTTGAAGCTGGAAATATTTGTGGAAAAATAAGACGGTGAGAAATAATGTCCTGCATCATGTTTTGACATGCTGCATTCATCTTTCTAGTGACGACTATATTTCACATGTAAATTAGAAAAAAAAGGGAAAGGAAAGTGTATATGTGTCATGTCTAGGAAAAGAGAGTCAAGTGTCTTACAATAGCTTCTCTAGTCAGCTCTGTATATCTGGCCCTTTGAAGTACTGGTGGCTTCTTAAATCTTGCCTTCTACAAAAAAATAACAAAACTTAGAAATTTAAAAATCTCAACTACTGTAAATCCAGTGACTTTTCATGATTCAATCTCATTTTTTAACATTATTGACCTTAAAAAAAAAAAAAACAAAAAAGCCACACCCACAAAAGCCAGCTATTTTACCAGCAAAATGAGTTTATTCAAAAATGGCAGAAAATTGTAATTTGGGACAAACTATGGCAAACCATAGGCAGGTCTGGAGAACAGAAGGGAGGATCTTGTATTTATGGAGGAAAGAAATTGGGAGGAGCTATTTTGAAGAGTTCTGGATAGTGATGGCTTCTTGTTGGCTGAGTGTGGCAGTTTCTCATTGACAGAACTGTTGCCGGGCAAGGAGAAATTCTTCCTTCCTCCTACTGGTGTATGTGAAGTAATCTTCTTATTTGGGATCTGAATAGTGCAGGAGAGTTCCCTCTTCAGGGCTTTCTAACTCTTTTTTTTTTTTTTTTTTAATATTTTATAAGTTTGGGCACTTGAGTGTCTCAGTCAGTTAAGTTTCTGACTTGGACTCATGTCACGATATCACAGTTCGTGAGTTTGAGCCCTGCCTTGGGTTCTGTGCTGGCAGCTCAGAGACTGGAGCCTGCTTTGAATTCTGTGTCTCTGTCTCTTTCTCTCCCTCCCCTGCTTGCGCTGTGTCTCTTTTGCTCTCAAAAATAAATAAACATTTAAAAAAATTGAAATTTTTGAAAAAAATTTTTAAGATTTATTCATTTTTCAGAGATAGACAAAGAGTGAGTGGAGGAGGGGCAGAGAGAGGGAGACATAGAATCTGAAGCAGGCTCCAGGCTCTGAGCTGTCAAAACAGAGCCTGACCCATGGCTTGAACTCACAGACCAGGAGATCATGACCTGAGCTGAAGTGGGATGCTTAACTGACTGAGCCGTCCAGGCATCCCCAAAATTTAAATTTTTTAATAATTTTATTTATTTATTTTTGAGAGAGAGACAGAGAGACAGAGAGCGAAAGAGCAGGAGAGGGGCAGAGAGAGAGAGGGAAAGAGAGAATCCCAAGCAGTCCCTGCAGTGTCAATGCAGAGCCTGATGCAGGGCTTGAACTCCTGAGCCAAAACCAAGAGTTGGACACTTAAGCAAATGAGCCACCCAGTTGCTCCCCAGCTCCATTTTTTAATGAGGATTCTTCTTTCCACACATCTTAAAGGAAAACAGCCATATGATTGATAATCTTTGATGAGCTTCAAAATCATGTGCTGTAGAAACTATAAAGAAATTTAAACTAAAAGTACTGCTATTTAGGTTTTTTTTTTTTTTTTATAAAAACCTGCCAGTTGGGATATAATGTCTGTTATTGAATAGTATACTGAGCTCCTTTACTAAAAATGGCCAACACCACAAACTAACCCCATGAGTATATTTAATATGGAATTTTAAATTATAGTTTATTCTGAGTGCTTCATAGACCTTGCCCCTAGATTCCTGGAAAGTTTTTTATGCATAGTTACCATGCTTTATACTCACACTACCCTGCTGTGTTGGCCACAGCTAATTGGGTCAGAAAACAGGGGCCAGACCAAAGTCAACCTATGGGCTTATCTTACAAAATGCATGTGGCTAATCCAGCAATTTGTACTAGAGAGTAACTGGCCAACTAATCAGATACTCTTTTGAAGAGTTTGAATGCAGAAACACAAATAATAGAGTGACACTAAAGCCCACAGGCACACAGGTAACAAGCAAACAGCAGGCATAGGCCACAAGAAAACAGAAGACATAAGACAGAGAAAAGGAGAGACAAGAGTTGGGCAGAGCAGGGCAAACCATCATTTAGTGAGAGGTTAGTGTCAGGAGAAGTACGAGCCAACAAGCAGAATCAGAAATAAATTGAGACATAGTTAAGGTGAAGTTACAAGAATAGGGAACAGCAAGAATGAACAGAATATAAAGTGCTCATGGCAGAGAATTTAGCTACCTACTTGAGAAGTTTGGTGGGGAAGGGAAGCAATCATTTAGTAGCAATTATGCCTGAGGGACTTTATTTAGAATGGAATGGAGGTGGGAACAAACTTCTGGGCTCAGGATTAGCTTGTCTATGAAAAACCAAAGTTACCAAATTTGGCATGACGCCAGAGGAGAAAACGGAAACAAAACTCAGGAGAAAGTGCTCAGCTTTTGAAAGAAGGAAGAAGGAGCCTTTCTCAGACAAAGAAAGAATGAAGAAAAGATAGAGGAGGATACCAAGATCTTGAAAGAAAATGAGAAAGAAAAAGGGCTCTTCTTTTCCTGCCTTGTTATTTTTCAGTATAAAAAAGCAGGAGAAATTGAAAACAAGAAAACAGAAAATCAGGGAAACGAAAAGCTGATTCTTAAAAAAAAAATCAATAAAATTGATCAACCTCTATCAAGACTGACAAAGAGAGAAGACACAAATCACCAATATGAGGATAAAGCAGGGATATCACTACAAATTCTGCATCTGTTGGAGTGATAACAATGGAATACTATGAGTAACTTTACACTTACAAATTTGACAACTTACAAGAAATAGAGCAATCCTTTGAAAACCACAAACTACCAAGTCTCAACCTGAGTAGTCCATAACCATTAATGAGATTGAACTTGTCATTTATAAGTGCCAGAAAAGGAAACTGGAGATGTTAAAAACGAATTCACCATTTGAAAATCAGTGTAATCTGCTGTATCAGTAGGCTAAAGGAGAAAAGTATATGATCATATCAATTGACACAGAAAAGCATTAGGTAAAATCCTACACCTATTCACAATGAAAACTCTCAGCAAAACTAAGAACAGAGGGGAACTTATTCAAGTTGATAAAGATACAATAAAACTACAGCTAATATCTTATGTAACAGTGAGACACTGAATACTCTCCCTCTAAGATGGGGACCAAGGAAAGGATGTTTGCCACCACTCTTCTTAACCATAGTATTGGAAGTTCCAGCCACTGAAATAAGGAAAGAAAAAGAAACCTTAAAAGCCTAAGTATTGAAAAGGAAGAATATAGTTTTAAAACTATCTCTGTTTGCAAATGACATGATTATCTGCCTAGGAAATTTCAAAGAATCTACCAAGTGGGGGGGGGGGGGCAGAGCTCCTAGAACTAATAAATGATTTCAGTATGGTCACAGGATAAAAAGATCAACATGTATAAATGAATTGCATTTCTGTACACTCACAATGAACATGTGGAAATAAAAATTTTAAACTCAAAGCCATTTACAGTCACTCCAAAATTAATGAAATACTTTATATAGACTTAACAAAAACATGTACAGAATCTGTATGTTGAAAACCAGAAACTATTGGCCAAAAAAAAATAAAAAATCAAAGAAGACCTAAATAAATGAAGATACATACTGTATTCATGGACTGGAAGACTCAACATAGTAAAGATGTTGGTTTTCCCCAAACTGGTCTGTAGAGTTAATGTAGTTCCTGCCAAATCCAAGCAAAGTTTTGTTTGTAACCGAGACAAGCTTATTCTTTTTTATTTTTTAACATTTTTAATTTATTTTTGAGAGGCAGAGAGAGACAGAGGACAAGTGGGTAGGAGCAGGCAGAGACAGAGACACAGAAACCAAAGCAGGCTCCAAACTCTGAGCTGTCAGCACGGAACCTGATGTGGGGCTCGAACTCACGAACCGCGAGTTCATGACCTGAACTGAAGTCTACCACTTAAGTGACTGAGCCACCCAGGTGCCCCTAGACAAGCTTATTCTAAAATTTGTATGGAAAGGTACAGGCCCTAAAACAGCTGAAATGATCTTGAAAAAGAAGAATAAAATGAGAGTAATCACTCTACCTGATACTGCAGCCAACTAGGTAGTTGGTAATCAAGAGAGTGTGGTATTGCTAGAGGAGTAGGCACATCGATCATTGGAATGGAATAGAGAACCCAGAAGTAGACCACACGAATATGCTTTTCAACAAAGGCACAGAAACTATTTAATGGAGGAAGGAGAGCATTTTGAAGAAATAGTGCTGGAACAATTGGACATCCACAGGCAAAAGAAGGGAACCTTGACTTCAGCTTCACACCTTATAAATCAGAAACTCAAAATGCATCGTGGACTTAAAGGAAAATGTAAAAAGTATATAACTTTTAGAAAAGACATTAGGAGAAAATCTTTGGGATCTAAGGCTGGGCAGAGTTCTTAGACTTGACACCGAAAGCACAGTCCATAAAAGGAAGAATTAATGAATTGTATCTCATCAAAATTTAAAAGTTTTGCACAACAAAGACCATGTTAAAAGCAAGAACAAATAAGATACAGTTTGGGAGAAAATATTTGCAAACCACATTTCCAGCAAAGGTTTAGTGTCTGAATATGCAAAGAACTCTCAAAACTCAGTAGTAAAGACACAAAAACTATTCACTTAGGAAATGGGCAAAGATACGAACAGACATTTCACTGAAGGAGACATGCATATGGCAAATAAACATACAAAAAGATGTTTAACATATTATCAGTCATTAGTTAAATGCAAATTAAAACCACAGTGAGATACCACTGCACACCTATTGGAATGGTGTGAAATTAGTGGCAGAACCAAATGCTGTCAAGGATGCAGAGAAACACTCACTCACACATTGCTGGTGGGGATATAAAATGATACAGTCATTTTGCTATGTTTGCCACAGCAAACAGTTTAGCTGTTGCTCATAAAACTGGCGATTCCATCAGTAACGCGCTTGGTAGTTTATCCTAGAGAAATGAAAACTTACATTCACACAGAAACCTGTACAGAAATGTTCATATCAGCTTTATTCAGAATAGCCAAATATGGAAACAAACCAGATGTCCTTCGAAGAGCAAATTGTTAAACTGTTATACCCATGTCATGAGATTCTATTCAGCAATAAAGGGAACAAATTGTTGACACAACAACTTGTATGAATCCACAGAGAATTACGCTGAGTGAAGAAACGTCAGTCTTAAAAGGTAGCCGACTGGTTAGTTTCATTTATATAATATTTTTGAAGTGACAAAATTAAAGAGAGAACAGATTAGTGTCTTCCAGGAAATTAGGGAGGAGGGGAAAGGTGGCCAATTTGGATATAAAGGATACTTGTTTGTCAACAAAAGGATTACCCACTTCCATCACCAGCCCTGCTGAGGTTAGATTTCATAGATTTACAGAACAATTGACATGATGAAGTGTATTTGTAAAAGCTTGATCCCAACCAGCCCATATCACAGTCAATATATACTATACAGATCGGTTCAGCGCTTCACATATTAATGTTCCATTCCATATAAAGGTACTACATGCTGTACTCCTGAGCTTTTGAAAATGCATCAAATGAACATCCTGGTGAAAACATGGTCAAATAAACACAGCATGGTGGTACTAAAATGAGCATTAGAGCCAGGTAGGGGAAAATCAGCACTGCTGTGTTACCAAAGAGTGGGAGAGACAAATTTCCGCTGGGTTGTCTTAAATTGTGTGTGTGTGTGTGTGTGTGTGTGTGTGTGTGCAAGTGTGTAAGTGTGGGTGAATTGTTTAAAGACTTTTTTTCCCCAGATTAAAGAAATACTATTTATATCTTCAAAGCCCACAAACCAGGGTCTGTTCAGTGACATTGCTTTTGCATTCCAGTAGCCCTTCCATTCCAGTTCCAGCTGTGATGAATGAGATGCAGACATTGAAGAGGTGCTCCACTACCTTAGTATCTAGAGACAATATTTCTATTTGGGAAGCCACACTGGAATCACATTTCTTGATGGCGGGTGCATCTCATGCATCTTAATATCCAAACCAGTTGCTTGTATGTAGGGACACAAATATTTGTTGAATGGTTGGATGGATCCACACATATTATTGAAATCAAACTTTATTTCTACCAGTTTATTGGAGTTTATGGAGGATACCAAATATTTAATGCACTGTCCTTTTCCTAAAATATTTGCAACCAGAATTTTCACATGTCTCCTTTTATCCACAACATCACCTTTGCTGATGGACTAGTTCAATCCTGTTTCTTTAGTGAGAAACTCATATGCTGTCACATACATACAAAGTTCCTCTCCACCCTACCCCTGGACTGGATCACCAGCAGTTCTATTAGCTTAAACATCCAGGGTTTCAGACCAAGGACAATTTCAACTACTGGAACCAAGAGGTTCCAAGAGACCTTGAAGGGTTAAGGAATAGTCTTTTGGGTCCAAACATTCCTGACCAGTACAGGCCCATGAACAATAATTAGATTTTTTTTCTTTTTTGAAACTAAAAAGAGTAAGTAATTATAGCTGGGCTGCTTTCCGTAAAGATTCCGGCAATCTATTTGAATTTGCCAATTCAAGGCCAGAGACATATTTATCTTTGCCATCAGAGTAACTTCTACTAGAAGATCATGGGGTGAACAGACCATAGCAGAGTCCATTTTTCTGCCTTCAGTCAATACTGTACTTAAATTAATTCAGAATAAAAGCAGTCTGTCCTTTGCTTTAAGATTTCAGTGACAGTTTCTCATGGAAATGCATTCAGGAGCTATAAAGCCCCTATTGTTATGGGAAGTCACCGGAGCCAAATATTTGACACCTAAAAAGGAAAAACAATAAAGAGGTCTGTGTGTCCTGCCCCATATGTTTCATCATTACTTAGGTGTTTTGAAAACAAATCTATAAATAAAACCTAGATTCTAATTTTTTCCAAGAGTTCCATTAAGAAATGTAAATAATTCTTCCATACCTTAGACCTGCGGGAGATGCAAATTGCCACTTCAAAAACTTGGCGTGTTTCGCTTTTGTCAACTTTAGAGACAGAAAAATTTAAAAGATAACTAGTGCCAAAACTGTCTAGAAGAGATGGCTGGGACCTAGCCTGACACATTTGAATCCATAAGCCCAGCAATACTGAAACCAGGACTTTCAACCCATGGGCAGCTTTCACGGGCTCCCTGGTTACTGAAACCTGGTGGGTCAGAGAAACAGATACCTCCACACCTCCCATGCCCCTAAAACATTTGTGGGAAAACTGAGGAAATAGGTCTACCTGGTAGGATCAGGGGTAATGGCCACCAGCAATTCCATGACTGTCTTCTTTCCTTCTTGTTACTTAATTTTACTTTTTTCCTGTTAGAGAATTTCAAAGCAAAGTAATAATAAAAACTCAGAAAAAAATCACAAGCTCTAAAAGAGAAAACAATCATGTAATCCTGCTATCAAGTGATAATCATTTTTGTCTCTGCATATAAATTTTTTCTCTAAAATTAAAGCAGCATGCTTATTTAGAAAATTCAAGCAGTACAGAAAGCAAATCCAAATCTATCACCCAGTCTTTATTCATACCTACACACAATTATCCATGTAATTTATATAAGGGTCTTTCTCTGTATCATATACCCTTCATCTAGATTTTTCTTTACTCCATTGAACTTCTGGGAGATCTTCCTGTATCAGGAAATATGAAAAAAAATTCCTTTTAATGCAGATAATTCTTTTAAATGGATGGAGGGATGTTTTAGAAATTGTGCAGCCAGTCCCTTATTTATGAGTAGGTAGGTTGTTTCTAGTTTTCTGTTTGCTGAAATAATGCTTCACTGAAGCTCTTTGTACCTATACTTGTATGTATCCTATACTTAAGAGCTTGAGATAAATTTCTAGAAAAATTACTAGGTGAATTTTGATATCTATTTCAAGACTGTCAAAAGAAAGATTAAGCACTTAATGTTCTCTCTAGTAATACATAAGGAAAGTGGATTCCTTATACCATTATCACTATTACTAATGTTTTCCCAATTTACTAGGAGAAAATGAAATATTTACCCATTCATTAGGTAGAAATGATGGACATTTGTACTAGTAGTTTTTCATTAATGGTGCAAACATCTTTTCATATATTTATTGACCATTTTATTCTGTGAACTGCCCATTTCCACATTGGGGTTATCTTGTCTAAAATTGCTTTTTAAAGTTTTTTTATCTTATCAATACACTCTCTGTGTCTATCATGTATTTGCAAATATTTTCCCAATTTGTCATTTGTCTTTTGACTTGGATGTTTTCAAATTATGTATGAATTTTAATACCTTCCAATAACACCTAATACATAATTTTAGATTCAGCTTTTATCACTTTTAACATTGTATTGCTTTTACCTTCCCTCATTAAAAATTCAAGTAAAATATTTTAATGAGCATATAAAATACATTCCAGGAATGTACCATTATTTATCTTACTGTAATGCAGTTTCCTAGTCATTTTTTCCCTGCTGCTAGTTATACTGATATTGTTTGTTTCTCATCACTGTAAATAAAGCTGTATTGGAGGATAGTGGGGTGATAAGCAGATGGAAAAATACCGTCGGTGGGATCTTCAAAATTTTGGTTACAGGAGAGATTGAAAGTGAAGTGAGATTTTTTTTTTTAATCACTCCTGTGAAAGGGACAAGGACTTAACAAAGTCCTTGTAATCTTTTTAAAAGACAAAATGCGTATTATGAAAAAATAGCCCTGGGGGAAGATAAATAAACAAACAGAGGACAATAATACATGAAATTTGTGTTGGTAACTTACGGTTTCGGTTTCAATTGAGCCTTCGAGGTTCTTTTTCTTTGCATTTGTCCCATTTATTTAATGGGATATGAAGTATTTTATTCCTTAACTGTAGAGTCCCCTCATGATCTCAATCCCATTTTGTTACTCCTGGCAATGATCAAATGTATCCAATCTCTTTAGGTTTGTCTAATAAGTGGCATTATTGCATTGTTCAAGCATTTCAATTTGATTGATGAGTTTGTCCATAAAGGTTGTTCGTAAATCTGTTCAACTCATTTATTTCTGATTCTGGTATAATTGTGTATGGCAGTATTAATGCCTTTTTTCCAGAAGATTAACCATATGTTGTAGGGCCTAATTTGGGGTTCAAAGTAGAAAATGGTGATCTTTTCAACATGTGATTTATTGGAGGAAAACGAAGCTTGATGGGGGCAATCTGGGAGCAAACAGTTGAGAGGGAGCCCCCCCACACATAGGCCTTGTATTACTTTGCTGTTATTCAGCAATTTACATTGTGGGACTTCTAGTATCAGCCAGGGTGAAATATAGTCTCACCTTTTCCTACCAACTCTATTGTTTCTCTCTCTCTTTTCTTCACCAAGACCAGGGAATAGAACATAAACGTCGTCAGCTTTATCCTAATCTGAATTGTTTTGAATGTTTACTCATATTTTCATCCTTCATTGATTTTTAATATGATGTGATGTATTGTAACCATATTCATTGTAGTGTGCTGCACTAAAGTCATGCTTTGGAAGTGTGACTTTTTTTTTAACGTTTATTTATTTTTGAGACAGAGAGAGACAGAGCATGAATGGGGGAGGGGCAGAGAGAGAGGGAGACACAGAATCTGAAGCAGGCTCCAGGCTCTGAGCCATCAGCCCAGAGCCAGATGCGGGGCTCGAACTCATGGACTGTGAGATCGTGACCTGAGCTGAAGTCGGACGCTTAACCGACTGAGCCACCCAGGAGCCCCTGGAAGTGTGACTTTTAATAAAAGGAAATGCTTGTGATTATTTGTTTCATATCACCTGTGTCACATTAAGTCCTCAATATACTGTGATTCAGTAGGGGCGTTTTCCCCAATTTCACAGCATTAAGTGCAGCACGTTGGTTCTATTGCCTTACCTGGGTTTTAGAGTTGCTTTGAATGATGGATTTTGCTTGTAGTTTCCATGGCATTTCACCTAAATCAGATGGGTGAGTCTACCCCAGCTAGTAAGATTCAGGTGCATAACTGGATAGGTGTGAGTGAAAAGGTGCCTTATTTTGGAAATGTGCGTGCCTTTTCTTGCCGGGTCTCAGAATTTTTCATCTTTGCTCTTCAGGATGTGGACTCTTGCCATCCTCACTCCTCCACCTGCACTCCCGTCCAGGGTCAGTTGATCACTTCCAAGGCTGTTCAGGTTTTGTTCTTGTCTATACCCACACTATATTGTGAAAGTATCTGTCTCCCCTGTGTGTGTCTTAAGGGCAGAATTTGGGCCTGTCCTCCGTATACCCTCAGGGCTTGGTGCCTACCATGGGCTCTACCACCGGGTGATAATTTGATGAATTCAATCGAGTGACCACAAACTTGCCATCTTAATGTATTGAACGATTCATACAGGTAACTGATGGTGAAAAACAGAGTCCAGCTTCCCTCAAGCCTTCTTCTCTTCCTTCTAAAATACTTGCTGAGTGCTTGCTTATATTGTGAACATTGTTCTCGGCACAGAGAATATAGTGGTGAAAATGAGAGGGAGAAAACAAAAAACAAAAAACCTGCCTTCGGGGAGTTAAACATCTAAACAAAATCACTCAATATAGTCTTATGTGTCCAATTCACATGTTTTTCAGTTTCAGGTTGGATAAACAAATCAAGTATCCATCCCCCCTATTAAAAGAGTAAACTGAACACACACAGAGTGCTTCTCTGAATTCAAATGTACTAAACCCTTAAAATACACACCAGATTTTGAACCCTGAATATGGAAAAAGGCATGTCAAATATCTCATTAATAATTTTATATTGATTATGTGTTGAAATGATATTGTTTATATTTTGGGTTTAATAAAATGTCATTCAAATTAACTTCACCTAGTTTTTAAAAGATTTCATGTGACTACTAGACAATCTAAAATTGCAGACGCAGTTTGCATCTGTGGCTTGCATCATATTGCTATTGAATACTGTGAGTAGAGCATAGTACAACACGTGGAGAATGCTCCACGTTCAGTCTTGATCGTGCCCCCAATGGCTTTGTGGCCTTGACAACTTGCTAAATCTGTCCTTAATTCTTTTGTCTTATCGTCTTGTAAAATCGAGATATCAATAGTACCTAACTCATACTATTGCTATGAGAATAGATGCATACATCTTTTGGGACAGTGTCTGGCATATCGTATGCACTCTTTAAGAATTTGTTAAATAACTAAATAAATCCATTGGTTGTTACCACATCTACTCCAGTGGGTAGAATTATCAAAGGGGTAGTGTCGTTTTTAAATAACAGTGTTGTAAATAACCTGTAGTTTTCTAGGGCAATAGTAGCAAATGTAGACTGACATGGGGAACATTTTGATAGTTTATTAGCTCAATTCTCTTCTCTGCACTCTCCTCTTCCCCCAGAACAGATGGAGGGAAACGAGTAAAACTCAAAAGGAATTAATTACCTTTCTCTCCAGCAGGCTATTTGGGAAAAAGACGCTGAGATGAATGGCAAATCTACGAAGTTTTCTTTTTACACAATTGCAGACCCCTGTTACCTTGTGTGGGTTCCTAGAAAGAAGTTTAAAATATGGAAATCCAAGCTTCTAAGTTAGAGAATGGATTCTTTGCAAAACAGCCTTGTTGACAGCCACTCTAATCTTTGTGTACAGTAAAACCTTGGATTGCGAGTAACTTGCTCTGTGAGTGTTAAGCAAGACAAGCAAACATTTCTAACAAATTTTAACTTGATAAACCAGCAGTGTCTTGCAATATGAGTAGTACGTGACACCAAATGTCACATAATCACAAAGGAACCAATGCTTCTCTCTCTCTCGCTGCGGGATTGTGGGTGATCGTCTCCCATTTTCGGATGCTTGGTGGCAGGCTGCAGTGTTTGGCAGAAATCAGTAATTTTTCAGAACGTTGGAAAGTACTCACAGTTGGCACTTGTGTACTTTTTGTCACTTCAAAACACCTATGGACGGTCTTTTTCTTTTCCATATAAGAGTAAGTTTTGGAATGTTTTCCTTCATTCTAGGTCATTGGATAGGTTCCTTGTTAAAGTTGCACGAAAAGTAAAAGATTCCACTGAGCCAATAGACAGCAGTGATTCCATTAGTGATAGTGAAAGGCATTCTACATAATAACCCTCCTCTCTCTTATCTCCCTCACACCAGCCACAAAGGTTTCCAAAGGTAATTGTGTTTATTTTTCTTTATATTTTGTTTTCTTTATTATTTTGTATTCTATTACAGTATTGCAGTCATTTTTATATGAATATTTTTGGGTTGTGGAACGAATCATCTGAGTTTCCATTATTTCTTCTGGGGAAATTCGCTTTGATACGTAAGTATTTTGGATTACAAGCATGTTTCCAGAATGAATTGTGCTCGCAAACCAAGGTTTTGCTGTACTTGTTAACTAACTACAGAGGAGACACTGTGAAGTCAGTCAAAAGTAAAGGTATTTATGACACCTGTACATAAAGGAAAAAATATGTATTGATCGTGGCAGAGAGGCTCCTAGGGTGGCCCCATGTTCCCCACCTGCTGACGTTCACACCCTTGTGTAATCCCATCCTCCTGAGTGGGTAGGACCTGTGACTTGCTTCTAACCACTGTTACAAGGCAAAGGTGGCGGGATGTTTATGATTATATGTATGTGATAACATGACATAAGATGGTAGCTCCTATCTTACTGGAATTTCTCCTTCCCTTGATGGCTTTGAGGAAGTAAGTGGTCCTGTGGAGGGACGCCACATAGAAAGAAACTGCAGAAAGCTTCTAGAAGCTGAGAGCAGCCTCTGCAAACAGCAAGCAAGAAACTACCAAGAACTAAATTCTGCCAACAGCCAGATGGAATTTAAAACTGAATCTTTTCCCAGTCAAGCCTCAGAGGAAACCATAACCTCTGCCAACACCTTGACCATAGCCTTGTGAGACCCTAAGCAGAGGGTCCAGCAGAGTCATGCCCAGACTCCTGACTCATAAAAAGTGGTCAATAAATATGTGTTATTTTAAGCTGCTAATTTGTATATTTGTTATTCAGTAATAGATAACTAACACACTGATACTTTGACTTACCCAAATTGTAACCAGTATATTTTGAGTAAAGTGAGATATGTGCACTGAAATTATTGGGACTCATTGTTCCTATTATTTGATTGACTAGCCTCTGCCATCTTATCAAGCCTGGCTGAGGGATTTAGGTGTATATTTAATAATAAATGAGTTATATTTATAATATTTTATACCATTTTAGTGTTTGCATATAATAAACTTTTGGTTAGTAGATGATAATTCAGTTTCCCATATGTTGGTTTGACATGATTCTGTGGTTAAAACTTTTTTTATTAACATTTATTTATTTTTTGAGAGTCAGAGAGAGACTGAGCACAAGCAGGGGAGGTGGACAGAGAGGGAGACACAGAATCGGAAGTAGGCTCTAGGCTCTGAGCTGTCAGCACGGAGCCCGATGCGGGACTCAAACCCATGAAACGTGAGATCATGACCTGAGATGAAGTCAGTCGCCCAACCGACTAAGCCACCCAGGCGCCCCAACATGATTCTGTGGTTAAAAATGTATCAGACACATATATTTAACTCTCCAAAGAGAGATATGACCAGATATTTCATTCAAATCATTAGCATCTTCCAGATGGTAATTAAAATGGGTTAAATCACCTGATCATCTGTAGAAGATAAGACTAAAGACTAGGCTCAAGAAAGAAATGACATTTAAGGGGCATATAGCAGAATCAGCAAAAGGGAAACCAAGTCAGGAAGGTAAGCAGAGGTGTAAGAGAAAGTGATGTCAGGAATGTCAAGAATTTCAAGATAAAGAGAGTACCCTGTCCCCCCGCCAAAAAAAGGAAAAAGAAATCTGAGTTCATCGGGTTTAGGAATTAAGTGATTGTTGACCTTAACGAGATGGGATGGAAGTTAGATTTCAAGGAGACACTAAATAGTTTAGGAATGAGGACGTAGAGGTCAATGTTTACTTAGGCGATAGCTAAAGAGGAATGTTGAATCAAAGAAAGACTTCTTAAGACCCAAGAGTCTTGTTTGTTGCCACGAAGAGTTACTAGAAGAGAGGTGGTCAGTGTGGGAAAGGAAGAAGATTGCTATTAAAGCGAGGCCCGGGACTTGGTGAGAGGTAACTGGTGGACAGCATGAAGAAGTAGCCTTAGGTGGGGGAGAACACCTTTCTCTCAGGCTAGAGAGCAAGAAATGAGCCTACATGTGGAAGTAAATACATTCATAGGTATGGGAGTGAGAAGTCTGGGAATTTATATGACTTTTGTTTTCCCATCTGCAGTGAGTAAGAGGGGCAGGGCTGAGTAAGGGCTTTAGGGAAGTGGGTAAATGGGTACAAGTGCTGGTGGGAATTAGAGGAATTTCATCATACACAGAGGAGAGTCTTGCCGAGTGGAGGAAAGTCTCTAAGAGGTCGTACGACTCTCACCAAAGCTGAAAGCCATCCCACTATGAAATCTCCCTTGGAGTTGAAGGTGAATGGATTTTGGTTTGTCCACTGATAAGAAACTTGAACTTGGTAAATATTTTGTAGCCCAGCTTTTCCAAGGCTGTTACCAAGGCCATCTTTTTTGCACTGATGTGAACTATTCTCATCCCTCTTGACTGACAAATGGAGGCTTTTGTTTTATTCTCAATTTAGCATAACAAAAGAAAAATGAAGGTCTTCGGGTTGAAAGTAAGGAATTCTATTTGTAGGACATACTCCTTGCAAAGGGGTGGCATGCACACCTTCCTCACTAGAAGGGGTAATACTTTTTCTTCTTCCAGTTTTTCAGTCCCCACCTCTTTCTTGATCTGATCTGAGTGAAATGAGGTCAGAATCATCCCTCATTTTTCTCCCTGGCTGGTTCTTCTGGAAGGAGTGCATGCATGCATTACAATTCTTCAGAGATAACTTTTTTTCTTCAGAAGAATCTAAAACCTTTATAAAACTGGAATTGTTTTCCATATCATTTCTTAAATTGAATCTTAAATTTTTGCTCCTGGAGAAATGGTCTATAAAGAAAGCATTCTCCATATCTACATCATCTATGAATAGAGGAAGCTCTGGCAGTGGCTACTGCCAGAGCAAACCTTCAGATCATCTGAAATTATGATAGCAGTTTATTCTTTCATTTAACATAATGAACAAGTACCTGCTATGTGTCTGGTGCTGTTCTAGGCTCCAAATAAGGATTCCTACTTTCAGGGAGATAGCATTCTTATGTGCCTGTGATGGGGGAGAAGAGGGAGAGTAAAACTGAAAGTAAACAGTCTAACCAGTATGTGTTAAAATAATATCCATCAGGGCTGCCTGGGTGGCTTAGTCCAGTCTGTTAAGCACCCAACTCTTGATTTCAGCTCAGCTCATGATCTCAGTCATGAGATCGAGCCCATTGTTGGACTCTGAGCTGGGCGTGAAGGCTGCCTAAGATTCTCTCTCTGGTCCTCCCCATCCGGCGTGCATGTGCTTTCTCCCTCCCTCTTCTGACTCTCTCTCTCTCTCTCTCTCTCTCTCGCTCTCTCTCTCTAAGAAAGAAAGAAAGAAAGAAAGAAAATCAAAAGACTATCAGATAGTAATAAGTGAGGAGTATAAGCAAAATAACACAGATATTGTGGATAATGACTGGGAAGAGGCTGGCTTTAGACATCTAGCATATGCAGAATTCAGAAGATTATCAGATTGTAACCAGACAACTAAAGAGTCTGCTATTACCTTGGCAAGAACGTTAATGGCATAAGACCTGCCATATACATATTTTTGGAAAGCTGAATCTAAATCAGGAGAGAGGAACTCAGAGACACATCTCTGATATTAGCTGTCCGTCTTTTCTTCATAAAAAACAAAACAAAACAAAACAAAACCCTGAAAGCCAGAAGAGTCCAGGAAGCCTCACCGATGAGAAAAATTATTTTTTAGATGTCCAGTCTTTTGTAAATAAATAGTCCTGTTAGTAAACTGGTGTTGAGGTGCTCACCTTTTCCTACTCCTTTGCCTTACATTTTTAAGCAGTTGATTATATAATGTTAATAATACACATATTGCTGATGAGGGAGCATGGGGGAAGCTGAGGACAAAGTGCAAGCTAGAGCACCCCCCTCCCCACTCACCTTCCCCCCCCCCGCACCCCCGCAGGCAGATGGGATGTGTGTGATATTCCTCAGGCACTCCCGGCTGCCCAAGAACAGAGGAAAGGAAATAAAACAAATGGTTAACTGATAGAGATCACAGTCATACAGGACAATGTCTTGGTAAATCACGAAAAAGGCAATCTTATCAGTAGTCTAATCTCCAGAATCCTATAGACTCCATTTCCTGGAGCCCCAGTATCACCCCTCAATAGTGATATGGGGAACAAAGGCAAGAAGGAAATGGCAGGTGAAATTAAATTTCCTCATAACTTGCAGCCAATTGACAAATACTTGAGGCAAATACAGAGTATACCATTTCTCCAAGAATCCCCTGCAGTCATAATGTTAATGCCTTAGTAGAGGGAAATCTTAGCTTGACAATAGCAAGGCTTCAGGTCTCTTAGGAGTCCTCTTTAGCATATCCAAGTCCCTGTGGAGGCCTCCCTTTGGACTTTACCTCCCCAACTCCATAGTATAAAAACAGCCACTCTTCACAACCCGGTGCAGCTCTTTCTTTCTGCCCACGGTCCTGTCCCTGTGCTTTAATAACATCACCTTTTACACCAAAGACATCTTCAAGAATTCTTTCTTGGTCATTGGCTCCGGAACCCCCATCACCCCAAAACCTCATCACTGCCACTCCCTCTCTCCCCATCTTCACATGAATGCCTCAGACCTCCATCTTTCCTTTCTTTTGTTTAGACTTTGGGTTCTGAACTTACTTTAACTACATTCAGAGTCTGGAAAATGAAGGTTTCTGAGGTTATGTTTGAAAGATCTTTGACTGACAGACTCCCTTTGGCCACACAGAACTGCAAGAGTGGAATAAAAAATGTGGATTTAGTTCAAACTTTGGCAGCTTTTTTCCACCTGAGAAATGGAATCTGGCTGTGGCTAGCCCCAGGGAATGTAAATAGAACCTTACCTGTAATTAACCCAGGGCTTCTCTTGTTCTCGATGCAAATGGAGTTATAATTGCATTTCCTTTAGTAGAATAGAAAGCCTGTGTTTCAGAGGGAGCTGGCAGTTGAATAGAGGACAAACTATCTGTCTAACTATGACAGCTCCCTCCTATCTCCTTCTAGAAAACCTGAATGATAATAAAACTGGAGTTGCATTTGATGTAAGACATATGGTAATTACTATAATAATATTATCACCCAGGTTCTGCAATGGTTTTGTCAGTGAGGTGCAATTTCACATATTGTCTGCGATAAAATCCCCGTTTTTGGTTATTGATAGCAATGCCTTTCTAAAATGGTATAGGTGTTTTGTGACAGCTGCGAAGTTCCTGCTTCATATCCAGGTAATTGGGTTGAGAATAAGGCCTGCATGCTAAAACCTGACGATGTGAGAAGTGGAGAAAGCCCAGGGAATACTGTGAATATTTTGGTAGTTATTAACAGGCTAAAAGGGAAGCCTTTGCTAGTCAGTTCTTCTGAAGCAATGCTGAAGGAAAAAAAAAAAAAAAGAAAGAAAGAAAGAAAGACAGGCCCCTTTAGAAAGCCTCTGTGGAGTCTTCAGTCAGAATTGGAAATCTTGAGCTAATCAAATATATAATGAATCTGTACTTAATATTTTTAAGGCTATATACAGTATTCACAAATTAGACTGTAATTACTTTCATTTCATTCTGCTATTGATTGTTTCATAAGTCAGATTTTACTTTAATTGCTGATTTGATAGAAATTACTTCAGCATAATAAATATGTGGGTATACAATACATGCTTTTATTTATTGGTCATAGGAAAAATTGGTTCTATAGTATGTTATACTGAACAAGCTGTGTGTATTCAATTTTATAGCTGCTTCCAGGGAGCCAAATATTGAAGACACTAACAGCATGTTAAAATGGACTACTTTAAATCCTTTTTTGGAAATATGTGGGAAATAAATAACAAATAACAGTAGTATGTCAAAGTGATTTTATTGTTTAGATTAATAAAAAGAAACTAACACAATGACCGGATGGGGGGAAAAATCAGATTATGGGTTTTTCTTTTTTTAATGTCCTCTCTTGTGCAGAATTCATTTTTTAAAAATCCCACCAAAGACCCATAAAACAGTGAGCTCTATTCGAGAGTTATTATTTAGGTACAAATCATCACTAGTGGCAATATATTCAGTGAGTGTGGCATTTTATACTCTTGTTGAATTGAATAAATATGTATATGTAAAGGTATAGGTTGGCAAGTTGATTTTGCTGTGAAGTGCTAAATAACTAGAAGTGATGGTAATAATGTGGGAATAAAATTGGTGTTATATTAGTTGGTTATTATGATTTCAATTCCTTGGTTAAATATATATATATTTTTTTTTTTTTGAAAGGGGAAATTGTCCAGATGTCAAAAAATTGAATTGTAAAGTTAGCACACAAACTGAAGACCCTTGGGGGTGCCTGGGTGGCTCAGTTGGTGAAGCGTCTGACTCTCAGTTTCAGTTCAGGTTAAGGTCCCACAGTTCATGAGTTGGAGCCCCGTGTCGGCTGACAGCGCGGAGCCTGTTTGGGATTCTCTCTCCCTCTCTCTCTGCCCTTCCCCTGCTCATTTTCTCTCTCTCTCTCTTCTCAAAATAAATAAGTAAATAAACTTAAAAACAAAGAGTTTTGGCCCTCATATTTTATAGCAAAACATTTGGGATTTGTATAAAAGACCTATAACAAGATGGTGATTCAAATCATTTTTGAAATTAAATTCAAGAATTATTATTATTATTAAATGCCTGAAAAGTTCAGACCCTAGGAGTATATATAGCCCATGAACAAAATTAAGTCCTACTGTCATGGGTTTATACTTACATGGGTGTAGATTCTGTGCTAGACCCTTTTTACAACATCTCAGATATAATTGAGTATAACTCATTGAGTTACCTGTACCAATTTCCCACCAAAGTTGAGACTCTGAGTGGACATGTAACTCCGAGTGAAAATGTAACCAGACTAACATGAGTCTTCTCCTTGGTGAGTCACCAATAGAGAGTACACCAGGTGGAATTGTGACCCAAAGTAATCTCTTTTTTTTTTTTTTTATGTTTATTTTTTATTTTTGAGAGGGAAAGAGAGAGAGACAGAGCTATGGAGCATCAGCGGGGGAGGGGCAGAGAGAGAGGGGGACACAGAATCCGAAGCAGGCTCCAGGCTCTGAGCTGTCAGCACAAAGCCCAGCACCGGGCTCTAACTGAGGAACCATGAGATCATGACCTGAATGGAAGTCAGATGTTTGACCAACTGAGCCACCCAGACGTCCTGACACAAAGTAATCTTTAATTGCAGTAAATAAGAAGATCATGGGGAATAATTTCCAAAGCCGGATTCCCTGAGTAGGGATGAGCAAGCTCTTTTATTTAGGATTTAAGATTAATGTTTAGAGAGGGGAGCTTTGTCATCATATGTAAAGGCGGGCATAAAGTTGCACAGCATACTTAGGAAATAATGCCTATACATGCATCATATGTTATGTTCATGAAGCTTGTGTTCCTCCTAGGGTGGAGACTTTAACATTATAATGAAACAATGGTAACTGTTGGACACTTTTTGGCTCATCTGCATAGGCGTTGACTTGGTGCCAAGCTCAAGCTGGTTTAAGCTGGGTCAGGCTGCCTAGTTCTTGGTCGGCCAGTAGGTAGTCTAGGGTTATTCTGGTGGTTTAAGACCATTCAGGCTAAGGAATGCAAGGCATTGATGTTCATAGGCTGGAACCTTATCAGTTGACCTGAGCCCAGGCTTCTGCAGAGACAACTAGTGTATTTGTTAGTGGGGCCTGAAAAGAAGCAATGGATGATTAAGGAGAAACAGTTCGCTGAAAAACAAGCTTTACATTTTCTGCTAGTTTTAACCTCATTAACCCTAGGGGGCATGGTTTCAGAAAGAACCAGGAATTGGTTCCTCTCTGACTTTCCAACCTAGCACATGGAACTTTTCTCTAGTGTAATAGATTATCTTCTGTAGAGATAAAAACATTCTTAACTTTTCAAAAGAAAATAAAAGGCAATAAAAACACCTCTAGTTGGATTGAAAATCTCCCACATATTTGTTTGCTCATTGTATTATTATTATTATTTGTGTAATTTGTTCTTTGACTATTTTCCAGGGGTCTTAGTATTTTTACATTCATTTGAAGCTTATTATATAATTAAGATTATTATGTTTTTGTGGTATGTATTATAAATAATGTCCCCATCTATCACTTTATTTTGTTGGTACACAGCTCTTAAAGCAAACATCTGATGTATTGTCTTTTGTTTGAAGCAACAGATCTTTCCTTAGATTAAAGAACCAAATTTTCAGTTTACTTGGTTGTTCATACTCTAAAATATAGTAAGGAAAAGATACACACCAAAAATAATGGCCTTTTTCTTCTTGTAAGGGAGCTTTTCCTCTTGGAGAAAGGTTCACGGCAAGTTTCATTGAAGGATGTTCTTTCTTTGAGACATTTTGTGCATGTGTTATTGGAATTTGAGGGGAAGAAATCCTTTCTATGGAGTAGTTCCCTTTGTGGGGTCAACTCCTAATTTGGAGAACATTATTATATGGTAATTAAGTAGCATTTATGAGGTTGCCCAACTGGAGTAAATCTAGGAGATTTATTTTCAGTTTTATAATCACTTAGCTTTTGAAATTGCATTAATTGTTGCACTCTTGAAAATGAATTGTAGATACTAACGGTTTTTCTGAGGCCCCTAGCAGAGGTTATATGGTGATGTAGTGGAAAGAACATTGTACTTTGTACCAGAAGATGTGGGGTTTTTCATGCAAATGAGGACATGGACTAGATGATTCCAAGGTCCTTTTAGGAATATGCAATTCTAGGACTGTTAGAAAAGTCTTCCACCTTTTAATAGAGGTTATTTTTGTCTTTTTTCTTCTCTTCCTTTCTAGGTTTAGAGAAGTTCAAGAATTCAACTGTACATGTTGAGCCTTAAATATCTGAGTTGGCTCTCAGCTGTATGAATTCCAAATCCAAATAAAAAATTGAAAATAAAGATGTACATTTAAAAGTTAATAGATAAATATTATTTAAACCCATGGAAATAGATAACATGAGAAATACACGAAATCAGAATAATTCAGGATGAAAATCGAAAGATTCAATATAATGGTTCTATAGAAGAGGAACTGGCAAAGGAGACAGGGAACCATGTCCAAAAAGATGCCATTTGGTTGTCCCATTAGATGTAGAATTGGTAAGACCTGATTAGTGTCAAGAAATTAACACAGATAGGGGTGCCTGGGTGGCTAAGTTGGTTAAGCATATGACTCTTGATTTTCGCTCAGATCATGATCTCACAGTTGAAAGATTGAGTCCTGCATGGGGCTCCATGCTCAGGGCAGAGCCTGCTTAAGATTCTCTCTCTCCTTCTTTCTCTGCTCCTCTCTTTCTCTCTCTCTCTCAAATAAAAAAAAGAAAAAGAAAAAAGAAATTAACACATATTAAATCAAAATAACAAAGAAGTGTAGTCTAAAATGATACAATAATCAAGGTATTGGAAGGTCCATGTAGTTTATCTTATTGATATAATAATTATTGTTTAAATTCCTATGTAATTTAGGATTTTGAATAAAGAGGCCTCTTAACCAGTTGTAAAGGGAAGGAGGATCAGGAAGTCCATCATGAAAGAGGAAATAGTTACTCTGGCCTAAAAAGAATAATGAGAGATGCCAAAGGTGAAGATATTCTAGATAGCAGAAAGAAACTAAGACAAAGCAGGAAAAGGGCATAAATAAAGGATATGTTCAGAAAACAGCATAGGGCAGAGCAGGCTGTAGCCAGTCTTACAGAAGGGAATTCAAGGCTAAGGGGGACAGGTGGGCAGGGTCCTATTAGGAAGAGCTTTAAATGCCATTTGAGGAACTTATTTATGACCAGTAAAGTAATTGGAAGTTACCCAATAAATTTGAAATAGAGAAATTTGTTCTAGATAATCATGTAAAATGGAAATTTAAAAGACATAGAAGTAGACAAATAATTTCTAACTTATTTATTAAGCATAATGAACTAACATTTGAACATATTTAGACTCAGAGAGCTTCCTTTGGTTAGAAGTAGAAGGTGTGAGTAGAAGAAAAGACACTAGATGAGACAGTATCCCCTTGTTCACAAGGTCATTCTCATACTCTATCATCAGTTCCTTGACGTCTCCAAGAAACAGGAAATCCCTCGATTCAATCCAGTGTGTCTTCTTCCAGGAAGGAAAATAAACATCCTCTGACTGAACACCAAATAGCTTCTCCATTCTCGTTATTGATGGAAGGATTTTAAGACAGAATCTGAAATCTGAGTGGCATAGGAGAAAAGGGCAGGCAGTTCCCAGGGTCCTAAGGCACCAGTGCTCCAACCTTCATTCAACAAATACCTCTCAATCACCTTTTAAGTGCCAGATATTCAGAAAGTCAGCTGTATCCACTGTTGACAGCCATCAGATGGAACAAATTTAGATGCTTCTCAGGATCATCTGATTTTTTTTTCTCCTCTGATTTACCTGAACAGTATCACTTATCCACATAACTCATTCCCTTCAAATAAGGCCCATGCGCGCTAAGGCTGATTCTGACCAGAATGGAAGGTTAACAGCCTATTTTGTCTCTCATCAGTTCCCCTTCCTGTCCCTCAGTCTGTCTGAAATGTCAGTGTGCAAAGCAGGGATGGAATCAGAGAAATAGTTCAACAATAGTGGGTTTCAGGCAAAAGATGAGGTCCTCCATGAGGTTCTCCATGACAGCAGAATTAGATGCAGAACGGTGGGATGTAAAGCTTTTTTCACAGTGAGAATCAATAGCACTTTGTGACCCACTGAAGGCAGCAGATGAGAGGGAATAAGGATTCAAAATAGAATCAGAGGACACAATCCAAATCAGGCTAGGAAGAGAAGCAGAGCTGGGGGTGGGGGGCATGTTGGTAGGGTGGAAAGGGGAACTATAAAAAGCTTGTTTTGGATATATTCTTTGGAGATGCCATGTTGAGATTTTAGATAATTGAATATCACCTACCAAACCAGAGAATGGTTTGGGCTGGAGAATACAAGTCTGGGGATCAGCAACATAGGAGTCATTGATCACCAAAAGGTAAAAATAAGATCACAGCAGGAGGTGGTGCAGAACAGAGGTCCTAAAATGGCCTTGCAGGTGGTTTTTCATTTTTGCTTGTCATTTCTTCTCCGTTGTTTTTGATGTTTGCTAATACAAGCTTCTTAAAAACCAAAAGTTTTGCAAAATCAAACACTAAAAAATAATAGGACTTGTGTGGAAAATAAAGATGAGGAAGAGCACTCAAAACCCATAAGTTTATAACCAGAACCTTAATAAAAATAACAATAACCTCATTAAATTATCGGCACAGTTAAAAATCTGATTAAATTCACAATTGGAGAGCGGTTAGAACATTTAAGTGCTACTCTCTTAGCAAATTTAAATTATATACTACAGTGTTATTAAGTATAGTCACTATGTTTTACATTATTGTAAACCTTATTGATCTTATAGATGAAAGTTTATACGTTTTTACCAACCTGTCTATTTCTCCCAACACTCCCCCTCTCTGGTGCGACCACTTTTCTACCTCTGTTTCTGAGTTAGAGTTTTGTTTTTTTTTTTTTTACAGATTCTATATACTAGTGATACCATGCAATATTTGTCTGCCTCTGGTTTATTTGACTTAATAATGCCCTCCAGGGCCATGTTGTCGCAGAGAGCAGAATTTCCTTCTTCCTCATGGCTAAATCATGTTCCATTGCACATATATGCCATATCTTCTTTATCCATTCATCTGTTGGTGAACACTTAAATTGTTTCCATAACTTGGCTATTGTGAATAGTGCTGCACTGAACAGGAGAATACAGATATATCTCTTCGATATCCTGTTTTCATTTCATTTGGCAATATACTCAGAAGCAGAATTGCTGGATCATAGAGTAGTTCTATTTTTAATTTTTTTGAGGAACTTCCATAGTGATTTCCATAGCGGCTATACCAGTTTACATTTTCGGCAACTCTCTCCTCCACATCTTCACCAACACTTACTATGTCTTGTCTTTTTGACGATAATCATTCTCGCAGGTGTGAGGTGATATCTTGTGGTTTT
This sequence comes from Panthera tigris, assembly GCF_018350195.1. Classification (NCBI taxonomy): domain Eukaryota; kingdom Metazoa; phylum Chordata; class Mammalia; order Carnivora; family Felidae; genus Panthera; species Panthera tigris. The sequence continues at coordinate 63,839,000 of NC_056667.1, forward strand.
GATTTGCATTTCCCTGATGACTAGTGATGTGGAGCACCTTTTTATGTAGATGTTGGCCATCTGTATGCCTTTGGGAAAATGTTTATTCAGTTCCTCTGCTCATTTTTAAATTGGATTGTTTGGTTTTTTGTTATTGGACTGCATGAGTTCCTTATATGTTGGATGTTAACCCCTTCTCGGCTATATGATGTGTAAACATTTTCCACTCACAGTTTAAAACCATGTTAAATTCCCAATAATTTTTTTAAAAGGAAAATGATGGATAGTTTGATGGCAGATGCTGTAAGGAAGAGTCGAGGCTGCTGAGTTGTAGAAGAAAGAGCAAATGCACTAATTAAGGCAAACACCCACTAGGCATTTCTAAGACAGAGTGCAGGCAAACTTAAAGGAAGAACAAGGAATGAATGTGTTCACCTGGTGTGATAGGATGAAAAAAAACAGTGTAAAACCACCATGAACCTGTACCTGATACTGATGTCAGTCCCCATTACCGGAGGAACATGTGAAAGAAACATGCTTTTTTCTCAGACCCTGTGTGACTAATAATATTTATGCATGCAATTCATTGCTCTCAGTAACACCCCTGAAGAGATCAAAACTGACTGCATTCCAATTTGAATGCCTTTAGAACTAAGGTGTTAAATATACATTTGCCATAGGCTCCACCACTCCTTATTGTCTTATATCCCCTCATCTCCCATCCATTTCACACATTTATGTTTCCTGCTTTGTCGCTGCTGCATTTTTACTTGCAGGTGCCCTTTTGTGGAGAAGAAAAGAACTTAGAGGCAAAGCTCCCATTTAAGGGCAGCCACCAACTAAAACCGATCATCAGAGAGGTAGATGGAACATTGAGAGAAAATGTTAGAGCTGAAACCAGAGGAGGAGAGCATTTCAGAAAAGTAATCATGATTCTAAGATGCTGTGGGGAGGTCTTACGAGATCCTTGGATCCTGAGTAGTACAGCTTTGGTAGTTCTAATAAGAGCAGCTTTTGTATGGTGTGGTGGGGGCAGAGTCAGGCTGCCACACCAGGGAAAGGGGGCTGCAGAGAGAGAGAGGGAGGGAGGGAATGTGCTCCACTCTTTCACGAGGTTTGATAAGGAAGGAAAGGAGAGAGGAGCACTGTGTTTACAGAGAAACATGTTGAAAGAATTCTCTTTGTAGCACAAGGAACCTTTGTACATATTCTTTTTAGAGTGAGGAGACGTAGCTGCTGGCGAGGAAAAGGAAAATGTTTGAAGATGAGAGACCAAGAGCAAGACTCAGTGGAGCAACTCTCCAGTCTTCCATTTCATGATTTGATTCACTAGACAAGTGTGGACTCATCTTTGTTTCATTTCGAGCTCCTTCTGACTGGAAGTGTCACTTCTGGCAATATATTTACAGATTCTCCCCTGCCCCCTCCATACCCATCCCCTCCCCCTATAACTGCTCTATGTAGTTCCTTTGTTTTTAAATTTTTTTAAATGTTTATTTTTGAGAGAGAGAAAAAGAGAGAGAGAGAGCAAGTGGGGGGAGGGGCAGAGAAAGAGAGAGACAGGATCTGAAGCAGGCTTTGCATTGACAGCAGTGAGCCCAATGCAGGGCTTTAACTCATGAACCTTGAGATCATGACCTGAGCCGTAGTGAGATGCTCAACTGACTGAGCCACCCAGGGGCCCCTCCCTGTAGTTCCTCTGTAAAGATAACCTGTGCTGTAGTAGTGTCTACCAGAAGCCATCTGCTGACAATGGAAGAGTGAGGAGCCAATGCAGGTCACATCTGCTGTGACACAGCCCTGAAGGTGCTTAGCAGATGAGCGGACCCCCTTTATTGCTGAAATATCGCCTGTCTCATTATGTTTAACATTTCAAACATTATTAATTTTTAATTATTTACATTTAATTATCTGCTTTACTTAAGCATCCAAATTCCACAGCTAATGTTCTCAATGAAATATTTACTAAACAATCAACCCTCTTGGATTCCACAGAGCTGAATGTTTTCAATTTGCAATAAACCTTTCCTTTGCACACTAGTGTTCTGGAGGTGACTGCACTCTGGGCTCTTATGGCTTCAGCTGCAGCATCCGTTCTGTCTCAGGGACACTCTGTCAACTCTAATGGGATAGATTGCCCTGCTGCACATTAGTGTTAGCAGGTTGAGCGCAACTGGGACACTCACACCATCTCCCTTCTCATTTCTCTTCTGTTAGGGCTGGAAACACATTAACAAGGAGCCAGTTCTGGTGATAGAAAAGTGAAACAAACTTATTTGCGGTCAAAAGGCAGAGGCATGATGAAAACTAATCATTGCTCCCACAAGAGGTGGTCACTCACACAACTGATTAGCCAGGCAGCCTTTCCATGGCAAAATCAGGACCCACAGTGAATGGGAATGCCATTTTCAGAACCAAGGCCAAGGGAAACAGGCTTATCCATCTTGTCATCCCTGCCACCAGTACTCCAGAACTCCATCATCCTTTGTGCAGAAGGAGGGGGCTCATGGCCAACAAAACATGCACTGGCTTCAATTTGTTTTCCAGGATTGAAGACAGAGGGAATTATGCTAATCTACGTATATTCACTAGTGAGGGCTCCCTTGTTACCACTTACAAGATCACAACGGGGTTGATTATGTGATGTATACAGCATAGTGGTTAAGAGTGAGGGACACAGGGAGTCTGGGTGGCTCAGTTGGTTGATCATCCAACTCTTGATTTCGGCTCAGGTCATGATCTCATGGGTTTGTGGGATTGAGCCCCACATCATGCTCTGAGCTGACAGTGTGGAGCCTGCTTGAGAGTCTCTTTTCCTCTCTCTCTCTGCCCCTCCCTGCCTCATGTGCACATGTGTGTGCATGCACGCACATTCTCTCTTTCTCTCAAAATAAATAAATAAACATGAAAAATAGAAGTGAGGGATATGAGTTAGACATTCATCCCACAGGTATTTACTGATCACCTGCTCTATGCCAGGCGCTGTGCTAGGCACCAAAGAGATCAGCAAAGAAGACAGATGTGGTTGCTAACTTCATGGATCTTCTATTACAATGAATTTAAGACTCCAGGATTTGAGTCAGGACTACTACCTACTAACTGAATAACTGGATAAGTTAATTAACCTCTCCAGGCCTTAATTTTCTACCTATAAAATGAGAATAATCAGAGGACCTCCTCATAGGGTAGCTGTGATGGGTATTTAATTATTTACATGCAAATGCATGTAAAACTCAGAAATATTAAGACCAACACCTACGGCTGGTTTCACGGGGTTGTTGTAGCTTAGCTACGCATGTATAGTTTCACTAAAGGCCTGTATTTGAGACATTTAACAAAATTAGCATTTTAATTATGAGTATTAAATTAAAATTATCCTTACTGGGCACAGGTCTCGCTTAAGTAGCAGTTGGAGACAAGATACAGAGGATGTGGCTGCAGTGACCAGATGTTAGGGAGGCTGGATTTCTGAATTTGGGTAATGGGTCAGACACATTAGTATAATACCTGGCATGAAACAAGTGCTCAATAAATGCTAGTTGTTGTTAGTGTTATTATGATTATTAGGCCCTGAAGCCTTCATAAGTAAATAAAACTGACTTAATGGAGCACAAGTGTGGTGTTTATATGTACCAAGTAACTAATAAATGTGAGCTCACACGTACGCACGTGTGCACATGCACCCACACACACTTCAGTCTGCATCTTTATGGCAGGCTATTCCAAGCGTGTACGAAATGGAAAGGACCTTAGAAATAATATAATCTGGCTCCCTCAGGATGATGGAACTTGGGATTTGGAGAAGTAAAGTAGCTTGCCAAGTCACATAGTGAGTAGTAAAGTAGGAATTAAAATCTGCTCTTTTGCCCCAGCTGGAAAAGGTCTACTGTATCCACACTGCCCCTCTTCTCACCGCTTCATTTCCTACCCAATGATGATGAGGAGGGACACCTACACCACAGGGGCAGACTGCAAACATCTTGCCCTTCATGCCAAACATAGTTACAAGCTTTGGAGGGCAGCAATTTTGCCTTTCCTGGCTCCTCCCCTTTCTGCCTCCTGTTTGGTTCATAATGAAGATAAAACCCAAACACAAAAGGTGTAAGACTAACAAACATAGCCAGTCTCACTGGGTGGCTGTGGCTCAGTTGTGCTTGTTATAGATTCACTAAAAACTTTTGTTTGGAGCCTCACAAAATTAGCATTTTAATTGTGGGTATTAAATAAAAACCGCCATTATTGAACTCAGCTCTAGTTAAGTAGCAACTGGAGACAAGATATGGAAGATGTGGTTCTAGTGACCAAATGTCAGGACTGACAACTCTGTGGGCCAGACATTCTGTTAATCATACAAGGCCTCTTAAATCCTGCTTTTTAGTCATTCTTAAATAACCAGTGTTGCGCTCAGCTGTTGGCACAGAACATGTGACATGCACACTCAGGAACATTAGTAGACAGCTTCTTCTAAAATGGACTTGGGGGGGGCGCCTGGGTGGCTCAGTCGGTTAAGCAGCCGACTTCGGCTCTGGTCACGATCTCGCGGTCCGTGAGTTCAGGCCCCGCGTCGGGCTCTGTGCTGACAGCTCAGAGCCTGGAGCCTGTTTCAGATTCTGTGTCTCCCTCTCTCTGACCCTCCCCCGTTCATGCTCTGTCTCTCTCTGTCTCAAAAATAAATAAAACATTAAAAAAAAATTTTTTTTAAATGGACTTGGGAAACAAGAGTGCAGCGTGAACATGGGGAAGCAAAAGAAAGCAAGAAAGTATGCAACCATGAAGCGAATGCTTAGTCTCCAAGATCAGAGGCTTAAAGAGAAGGATAGATTGAAACCTAAAAAGAAAGAAAAGAAAGATCCCAGTGCACTCAAGGAAAGAGAAGTCCCCCAACATCCTTCCTGCTTATTCTTCCAGTATAACACACAGCTGGGCCCACCTTACCACATCCTTGTTTATACCAATGTTATCAACTTTTCCATTAAGGCCAAATTTGACTGGGGCGCCTGGGTGGCTCAGTCGGTTGAGCGTCTGACTTCGGCTCAGGTCATGATCTTGTGGTTCATGAGTTTGAGCCCTGCATCGGGCTCTGTGTTGACAGCTCAGAGCCTGGAGCCGGCTTCAGATTCTGTGTCCCCCTCTCTTTCTGCCCCACCCCTGCTTGTGCTCTGTCTCTGTCTTTAAAAAATGAATATATATATATATATATATATATATATACATAAAAGCCAAACTCAACTTAATACAATCAATGATGGACTGTCCGTATGCCAAGTGTGTCCCTTGTATAACTGACTGTAATGGCTGAAACTGAGAAGTTGGGGCAAAAGTATCGAGTGTTTCTAAGGATTGCCAAGGATCCAAGATTTGAATGATTACCATGCACACACAAAGGAACCTATGCAAATGACTTCTTAGTACAGAGAGTAACTCAGCACAAGTATTACATTGTGGCCACAGTTGACCAGGACCTTAAAGGAAGGATCTGGAAGATCCCTGGAGTGCCCATCATGTACATTTCTAACCATAGGTACAACATTGAGCGGATGCCAGATGATTATGGAGCCCCTCGGCTCTAATTCTAACACTCTAAAGAGAGTTCCGCTGCCTTCCTTTACCAACTTTTTCTGTTTCCAGTTCATGTAGCAATACGTTATAACATGAATTATTCTCCTTCTTACCCATTTGCTCTGTTATGAGCTGAGTATGGTTAAATACACTCACTTTTGATGTTGTTTTGAAATTGATATTTTGTATCATTTTGAATTTTGTCACATCTTTTTATAAATCAGATGATTGCACACATAAAAAAATTAAAAAATAATAAAATGGACTTGGATTTATCTTTAGATCACTTAATTTCCATGCTGAGGAGTTCACATTACTGTCACCATAATAGGCACTGTCATCATTGACTTTTCCGGTGACGTAGTGCACAGACTTCTGCTTGAACCCCACAAATTGAATTCAGAGAACTGGTTGCTGTAGTTGATCAAACAGTGGCTCCCAAAAAGATATGTCTACTTCCTAATCCCTGGAACCTGTAAATGTGACCTTATTTGGAAAAAAGGGTCATCGTAGATGTAATTAAGGATCTTGAGATCATTCTGGGTTACATGGGTGAGCCCAAAAATACAATTTCAAAGTGTCCTTACACATGAAGACAGAGGCAAGGATTGGAGTGATGCACCGGCAGGCCAGGACTTCCCGGAGCCACCGGAAGCTGGAAGAAGCAAGATATGATCCTCTCCCTAGAGTCTTTGGGAGGTAGTGTGTCCCTGCTGACAACTTGATTTCTGGCTTCTAGACTCCAGATCTTTGAGAATTTCTCTTGTTTTAAGCCACCAAGTGTGTGGTGACTTATTATGGCAGCTCCAGGAAAGTAATACACACTTGCCAACTACAAGTCCGGGGCTTCCTAAATGAGAGGTGTTGGATGGGGCAAGGGAACTCAGAGTCAGTTCTGAAGAGCACTAGGGAAGTGGGTGGAGAGATGGGCGGGCCTCTGAGGTAGGAGGGGCCTCTGAGATTCTGGAGGAAGTGTTTACATATCCTCTGCACTGTGCTTCCATTTTAAAGGGACTGCTCATTTGCTTGTTTTCTCACCCATGATTCCAGTCTTGCCTTCCTCCTATGTATGTGGTGAAGGGATGCCCCAGATTTGCCTTTTTCTTCTAACCTGTAGTATAAGAACAATTTGGACCTCAGAGTCAACCATGTTAGCAAACAATATTTCTTAAATTGTTATTTAACTATTTCTATTGTTAACTCAGCATTCATTTTCCCTTTACCATTCATTCTCACCCATTTGTCACATGACAGGCCAATGTTCTCTTAAGACTGGTAAATTCACTTACGGTAGATCAATCAGTCAAGCTGCACCCAGAAGACCACTCTTCAAAATTACTGGAACATTTGGTATTTCCAATATCAGAGTTTGCTAGCATCTGGAGAAATGCCTACTAATGTTCACACATTTGTGCATTCCTTCATTTGGTCTGTGAAGATGTTTGTTAGGCTTTGTGTGTGCCAGGCACTGTGTTGGGCACAGAATGCTCAGGTTCACAGAGCAGGCATAGTGCTGCCCTTCTGGAGCTGTGGGCACAGTAGCACATCTCGATCTTGACAGAGCAGACTTGGTGTTCTCTGAGATTAATTTGAGATCTAACTTCACTGGTTTTCTCTGGAACCCTTCCCTCTTCCCGCCTGCATCAAAGCAACCTGGACTCCCAAAAGAAAGTTCTAATATCAATGAGGGTGTCCACAGAGCTTCTGGGAACGTCCCCTCCCCACTCACCCTCCACTTCCACAGGCATCTGGAGTACCTCTCCCCACCCCAAGTCAAGAAAGAGCCTGATTCAAAATCCACCAACAGCTGATTTGCACTGGATTTGTCACCCATGTGTAGCAATCTGAAGAGTTAGCCCTCTAAAAGGGTCATTTGAGCTAACATAACATAAAGAACAACTCTGATTTTTGCCCTAAAGTGATAACAACATTCAGAGTGGGAATTGTACTTACGGAGAGCTTGACTAGCCAGTTCCGCTTGTTTCTCACAAATAGTCTCTGCCTCTTCCCTCTAGCCACAACTTAGGTTTATTGAGATATTGCTCTGACCTGCACTGCTCTAAGCATATTTAGAAGTTATTAACTCATTTGCTCCGCCTAACAACCTGAGATTGGTGCTATCATTCCCATTTTACAAATGAAGAAACTGAGGTAAAGAGAGGTTAAGTTACTTCCCAGTTTTCAAAGTGGCAGAAAGGGTTTGGTAGTTTGGCTCCAGAGTCCACAGTTTTAAGCACTGTACCAGGCTGCCCTCACAGGGTCAAAGTATCAGGCATTGGTAACCTATGTGTGGCTGATGGTTGGTTAGCGAATCAGCAGTTGAACAACAAGAACCCAGGTTCTTTAACTACAGATACTCCTCTCTCCGCCCTGGGTCATATAAAAAAATAATTGTAGAAGAAAGGGAGATTGAAAAATAAAGTGCAAGGCAATGCAGTAAAGCCTCAGTTTTCACTGATTTGAAAGACTTCTTGATCAGACAACACCCTCTCCAAAGTAGCCTTCCATACCCCACAGGGTGAGACCCAGCTGTGCTGACTTCTGCCTTGGAGCTTGCAGTCCTGAAGCATTGCCAGATGCAGTGCAGGAACCCTCAATACAGCAGCTCTTTATAACAGTTTGGGGAGGCAGCGAGCTACCTCGTTCCGTCTATGAACAATCAGAGACACAAGTAACAGGAGAGTTTAACTAGAACCTTTTTGTTCCTCAAAGTCTCAGTATAAAAGTCATGCTTTTAGTTCATTACTGTGACAAGACATGACAGTTAATTCACTGAGATGACTTCTAAACCGTGAAGGTGTGTTAGTAACCAAAATTTGGTTAGGACACATGTGAAATCGTGTGGGATTTCTTTGGAGTACACAATGCCTGGATACTGCATTCTTTTTAACGGAAGCAGGGTGTGGTTTGCGCATATAGGGTGGAGAGTTGTGGGTGCTCAGCAGGTAATTTATTTTGTGGTCATGGGCTGATGAGCACAAGGGTCCAAGGGCAGGCGGATCAAAAGAAAGCAGGACTGTGTGCCCAGGTGCTGTTTCTCTTACCCTAAGGCTGCCCGAGGCAATAGTTTTCATCCGGTAGGACACAGAAATGCTTCCCCTGATATACAGTGCCAGGAATCTAGAGGAAAACATGTCCTGGTTCTGTCTAGAACACTGGTAACAATTCCTGTGGAACGGCTTTCATTTTTTAAAAGAGAGAACTAGATGACTATTGTGTCATTTCCACAGCCAACAGTTTATAGGTCAAGATGATCTGGAGCTAAGAAATGTAATATTCATTATGACACAGCATGACAAAGAGAGTTTTGTTTGGTAAAGAATTTTCCTTTAATCAGAGGCCCAGGAAGGATGAATATAAAAAGGTCTTTAGCATTCCAAGACAAATTAGATGGCCCCCTCTCTGTCTCCCTTTCTTATCTTCCTAATTATTTATTCTGCACCCCTTACCCACCCACCGCCAAGAATGTAAACCACATGAAGGCAGGGATTTTTGTGTTTGCTCCTTGTGGTATTCCCTGTGCCTTGCACAAAGCCTGGCACATGGTCCCTCTTCAATACGTAAACAAATGAAGAGTGAGTGAATTGTGATCTGAAGAACAACCCTCCCAAAAGAATTCATTTGTTAAAATAAGCTAGTGCATTGCCTATAAAGCAGCTTCCTTCATTAAGGGCAGGCCTGTAGGTTAACTTGCGATAGAGTCTGTGATTCCAGCATCCAGCCTAATGACATGGCTCTTCCACGGACAGTGCTCTCTGCTTCCCTCCACCAGTTGTTCTTCCCTGGCATTTGTTCTGGATCTGTAGTTATAGCTTTTCCTCCCGAGAATCCACCTGAGGAGAGGTTGTGTTTTTCTTACACTCGAAGCTTAGCAAATTGAGTAAAACCCACTTAGGCAAACACCTGACCATCTTTTGAATTGTAAGAGACCTGGAAGCTGAAGACCGATGTTGCTAATTTGAGGGATGCCTGGCAGCTCGGGCCCAGCTTTGGGCTCAGCGTGGCTTTCCCGGGCAGTCAGGACTGTCTCTGGATTCTGTCCTGGCTCAGCAGAAGTGCAGGGCAATGCCAGAGTGGCAGGGTGAAATGGATCCATGGCGGGCCATCCGTGGTGGGCACCTGGAAAACCCTCCTTACCGTGTCCTGGCCCATCTGGCATTCTAAGATCCTAGGATTGCTCGAAACCTAGTAAAAGGTGTCCAGAGGGCCCAGGGTTAACACGACGTTGTTCCTCAGGTACAAGATTATGGTTTCCAATAAAATGATTTGTGATGCCTGAGGTGATTTTGTGGGAGAGAAAAAAAGGAAGATTAAAAAGGCTGTGTCAAAATAGTGTTTTGATTAGACCAGAAGCATAATTCTAGAAAATGGAAAGTAGTAGAAATGTAGCAGAAAATGAGCCTGGGGCCTACCCTCCCGGGATGAACCGAGGTCATAAATCATCCCCTCTGTCCCCAATTTTTCAAGTGTGATGTTTTTTTCTACATTTTGTAGACTTAAATATTCTACATTGTGGAAAAAATAGCTAATGCACAATCCCTTACGTTTAAGCTCATATTATTATATTTGCCATCTTTTTAATTTGGGGAAGATATTTCATCTACCCTGTTTTGGAATATATATGATCTTGTGCTTTACTTTCTTATGAAGGAGGGGAGAGTAAATCAATAAGCTCCTTGGTTTAGGGGGAACTAATTACTAAATTTCCCTCCAGTTCTGCAGGCTGACAACAGGCTGTTTCCTTCCTGACAACTGAACTTTGCATCCCAACCTCCATTAGTCTTAATAGAAGCCATGCATTCTCTCCCCTTCGCTGTGATATAAGAATAATTTTTCCTCCGAGTGGAATAATGGTTGTGAAGTCATTTAGGTATTCACAGAAAAAAATAGCCTTTTGCTGTTGTTTTTTATCGATTCCCAGAATGAGGCTAAGAGTAACCCTGCTCCATTTTACCGTAAATACTATTAATCGAGAGAGGAGTTCTAGTGTAGAGAGACGATTGATTTGAATTTAAATGAGTTAATATTCAGAATTTCCATCAAGACTCAGATAAAACAACAAAATCATCCAGTGACTGTGGCTAAATTGTAGAGCTTCTGTTTAGACTGCCTGAACAAAAGCTTGCATCTTCAGTGCACCAGATATGAAAAAAGATCGCAAACACTCCACTCCCCAATCCTGTTGTACATGAGATCCCAAAAGTACATGCTTCACCTCCACCATTACTGATTTATTCATTCCTGACCTCATTCCCAAGGCAGCTCACCCATTTCTTCCACCTGTCCAGAACCAATGTCTTCTTTTAAATGAGAATTTTTCACTCCAGAAAAATAGGTTGACTTTTGAATTTGACAAAGTAGAGGTTGGAGTTATGGTGCTGTTTTAAGAGAAGTGGGGAGGCCAGATTCCCAATCTACATAATAATTCAACAGAATTTAAAGCTGTCTTTAGCACTTTGCATTAGAAGCAAGTAATTACCTCCAACTGGAATGAAATGAGGGTCAAGAATGGTTTCAAGCAATCAAGTGGAAGTGTTACTTGCTTTATTGAACATGCTAATACAAAGCTGTATTCAGAAGAGTTAAAGGAGAAAAATTCCTCCAACCCAAATTGCCTTCTGAGCTTTTTTGCAAGAGTGGGCCAGAATGTTGTGTAGCTGATAAAAAGTCTCAGTTGTTTAGTGTTAACACTTTAAATGACTTCACCTAGGAATTTTAGTGATTCTGGACTTATACTTTTGTATCTAATTTTAATGATGCGTTCTCTGTACCTAAGGATAAGTGCACATCCATTCTCTGTGCATGTAACTTAACTATGTATCTCAAATGGGTGTGCCTATTTCAAATGGTTAGCTTGGCATCCTACCAGATTATAAAATTAATTTAAGTAGATATGAATTATACAATTTTAGTAGGTGGAAATATTCGCTGAGTCAGTTTCTTCTTGTGAAATACTAGACTTATAAACATACTTATCCAAACTCAACACATTTTTTATTTACTTAGGCATCCATGATTCTAATCTGCATGGGCAGCAATTCAAATTCATAACAAGAATTTATTTATTAGCAACAATTTAACTTAAAGAATAAAAATGCAATCAGATCCAGAATTCATGAATTTGCTTTTTCTTTTTTTTTTTTTTTTCATTAGACACTAACCAAAGTCTAGGATGAGTACTTTATACACCTAGGTTGATCATAATATAAATAATTCTGGCTTAAGAATTATGTCTTGTAGCTTTTTAAAAAATGTTCTCTATCATATAACAGGAAATAAGTGGATGTTAAACTTGGTTAAATGATTCAAAAAGACAATGTAAGTGAGACAAACTATTTAACACATCATGAAGTGGGCAGTCTCTATTTTCAAGGGTCCAGAGAACTGCAAAATGGGGTGGAAGCAGGAAGCTTTCATAGGATGAAGAATAAGGAACAGGAAGAAGGAAATTTAAGTGGATTAGGAAAAAGAAAGTAAACATAGAGCCCAGAGTTGGCTTGGTGTTTGGGATTGGCTGACTGGATAAACCATGTTGCTGGTCAAGTGCAGCAGCTACAGGGAGGGACATGAAAGTTCTCCAGGTCTGTTTGCTGGCATGACATCACCAGGCAGGAGCAGCTCCATCTTGGGCCTAGAAGTTCATTTGGACAGCTCTTTAAATAAGTACATTGATTTTATTTTTTTATTTTTATTTTTATTTTTTTTTGGTTTATTTTATTTTATTTTTTAATAAATTTTTTAAAAAATATTTATTAATTTTTGAGGGGGGCAGAGAGAGAGAGAAGGAGCTGTCAGCATATAGCTCAACATGGGGATCGAACTCACAGACCATGAGATCATGACCTGAGCCGAAGGTGGAAGCTTAATCGTCTGAGCCACCCAGGCGCCCCTAAATAAGTAACTTTAAGTGATAGATTGTTAAAATTTAAATTAGATCATGGTTATTAAAAAGTTACAAAATTATTGAAGGTTTATAGTTCAAAGCCATCTGAAGTATTTAATTCACCTTAAAAGTTTTATTTTTTATCTTAAAAAGTTTTTTCTAGTACACATTAAAACAAACAAAAGGGAACAGTTAGGTAAAACTAGGACTTTGGAAAAAGTGTTCAAAGCAGAGGAGAAAATTTGGGCATGTGTATAAATTCCCCTCAAATCCCTCTCTATTGCAAAAGTTTTATCTTTCATCTTAAAAGTTTTTTCTGGTACACATTAAAACAAACAAAAAAAAGGGAACAGTTAGGTAAAACTAGGACTTTGGAAAAAGTGTTCAAAGCAGAGGAGAAAATTTGTGTGTGTGTATAAATTCCCCTCAAATCCCTCTCTATTGCACTGACACATTCATATTGTGAAGCAAGATAATTGGAGAGGATCTCTGGAAAAATGCAAAATTGTTAATTCTGCAGAAGTCTCCTGTAACCCTTGCTTGGCCCCCTTTTCATCCCCTGATGAGATGGACTTGATAGATCAGAGGAAAATTTGGGAAAGGGTAACAAATAAACCCTAAGAGTACATTGTTTACACATTAAGGGTTTATCTGCACTCACTCAAAGTCCAAAATGAACTGGATGTCCCTTTCCATCTTGTAACCAGCAAGGTTAAGTGCATCAAAGAAAGAGAGAGCTGAAAGTTGTTCCAAGTGTTTGTAACGGCCAGGTTGAGAAATGCTTGGTGATACTTTCTCCCACATTTCACTGACCGCACTCAGCCACATTATCCCGACCTAATGCAGTGGAGGTGGGGCAATGTGAGGCCAGCAAGAGGACATGAGGTGGGACTTACAGTCTCTGCAACAGGACATTTGCTGACTCCCTTATGCTCATCCTACCTTGGCAGCCAGCTCCCTGTTTTCTCTCCTCTGAACCAACAAACCTCCAAAGAAAGAAAATTTCAGGGTGCCTGGATCGCTCAGTCGGGTTAAACATCCATCTCTTGATTTTGACTCAGATCATGATCTCATAGTTCATGAGTTTGAGCCCCAAGTTGGGCTCTGTGCTCTCAGCGGATTCTCTCTGGGATTGGGATCTCTCTCTCTCTACCTCTCTCTCTGCCCCTCCCTGACTCATACTCTCAGTCTTTCTCAAAATAAATAAATAAACTTGGAAGGAAAGAAGGAAGGAAGGGAGGAATGAAAGAAGGAAACTTTCCAATGAGAGAGAAAGAGAGATTGAATGAGAACACTGGCTCCCGTACCATGCCCAAGAGCATAAAATTCCAGAGTGGTGCCATATTTCATTGTTACACACTCCAGGTCATCCTGCACATCATTTCTTAAAGACTAAAAAGAGAAGAAGATAGAGCAATCAAAATGAGAATATATGTTTACACTATTGAAATAACAACATAAATAAGAACGTAGCTCTCACTCTGCTTCCTTTCCTCTGGGTAATTACTCCCACTGTAGTGAGTATGATAAAGTGTACGTCTGACTCCCTTATTCCAGAAACACATTAAGAACCTTAAGCTTCCTCAATCTTAAGCCACCTGGTTATCGACCTTATCTTCATTTCTTAAAGGGTACCTACTATTGAGCCATTTCTTATTCTCCTGAATATTCGGTGACGTCGTGGTCATCAGCATGAGTGACACTTTCTGGACTCGTCCAACCAACATTTTGAATGTCTTCCAAGTGCCAGGCCTTGTGCCAGCTTGTTTCTGAGGCTGCACTCCTCTCCAGGACTCATGGTCTAGCAGCTTCTGTCTGAGTCCAGACAGTTACGCTATGGGAAACATAACCACTGTTTCTTGTAACCCACACCCTGAGGTGTGCTGCAGGGTCTGTGCTGAGCCATAAAATGGAAAGGTTCTCTGAGGTAAACAAAGGTTTCCAATGCTTACTTACTGCTCCCAAATAGTCACATCCAGGATGGGATGGCCCATACATTAAAGACAAAATATTTGCTATTCTTATAGAAGTTAAGAATTGGGATTATTTTTTCCCAAAGCAAACTTCAGCACTCTCCAGTGTCTCTCAGACTTTATTTGGTGATTAGGGGGCAGGGGAGAGAACAATGTTCTGAACATTGACTGTTTGTGCCTGTCTGGGGCTCACTTGTACCATCAGAGATGCTCCTTGCCGGCCATAATGCTGGCCCATAGTGGGTGGGCCTGGAGTGGGGGCAGTAGCTTGAGGAGGTACGCTCCCTAGACTCAGCTCTTCCATTAATTAGCTCTGCAACCTTGGAGGAGTCCTTTGGCCTCTGTGAGCTCCAGTTCCCTCATGTGTAAAATCAAATGCTTGGACTAGACATGGCTCTCCCAGCTGTGACACCCTGTTGTTCTAGCCTTCTGTATTTCTGCCTCTGTAATTGAGGTCAGCAGCCCTGTGTCATATGGGGTCTGCAGGGAGAATGTATTGGAGCAGTGTCACCAGGATGATCACCTCAAAAGGCATTCACCCCACAGTGACTTGCCAAGAGAAAAACCATTGGACACATCACCTCTAGAACTCTTTGGCATTGTTTTTTTGTTTTTTTTCCCTACAACTTCCAGGTGTTCACTATGGTCACAAACTGAGAAAGGAAATAAATAATCCTTCTCCAGCCAGTAAAGCCAACAGGTAGAAAGGTTGGGTTTCTTTATACCCATGAATATGTCACTGAGATAGCCATGGCAAAGGATGCTTAGCCCATGGGTGATGGAGAGTCAATGGGTTTATAGAGAGAAAGTTATCAAAAGCAAAGAGTTGCCTGTCACTGGGAGCCCAAACTAGCCCAAGCAGACTTAACCATGCAATATTGTGTACTTACAGACCTAGAGTGTCAGAGGCTGAGTCTCCCCCCGACATTTACACACATTTTGCAGACAAGAGAACTGAAGCCCAGAGAGGATGACCAGCTCAACGTGATGAACAATAGGCAGAACTGAGATGAAACCTGTTATCTTCTGACTCCTGACTCAGAGGTCCATAGTCTTATACTATCCTGCACTAGAGAATTCATAGACATACTCATGGAAACCTGAATATGTTATCAAGAATAGTAGTGTGATGATAATGCCGATAATGGTCATTGTACGTACCACATATTTACACTTTATGCATATCACATGTGTTACATATACACTCATACACACATACCCCATTTATTGAGTAGCCAACGTTAGCCAGGCACTTTGCTAGTCATTTAATATACCTGCTTGTGTATTTTACGATGACTCTATAAGATATAATCCCTTTATTATTATTCCCATTTTATAGGTGAGAAAATTGAGGCTTAGAGAGATGACATGACTCATTCATTTGATGACAAGTAGCCACTCATTCCATTGAACCAATTGTTTTAAGTTCTTACTGTGTACAGGCATTAAACTAGTCACTGTGGTGGAATTTAGAAATAAATTAGGAAAGAGCTTTGCCTTCAAAGTGATGACAGAGATGTCTGACATAAACCATACACCTATATAACAGCAATATAAAGGAGAAATAAGACTGATGTCAGAAGAAAGATCTGACTACATTCCAGGGGAATTCAGAGCAAGGGATGTATTTTTTTCATATTGAATGGATCAAGGGAGGAAAGACAAGAATCAGGAGGTAGCTGAACTGATCCTCAAAAGAAGGATAAGTAGCGGGCACTAAAACTGGGGTAGAAAGCCTGATCTCTGACCAGTACATGGCTACAACAAAGGGACAGTGAGTATAAAACCTTTAGTAAATAAGGACCCAATATGACTAATCTCATGAACCACTTGCTATAAAGAAATCTGACTTTCTGATTTTGTTATACTGAAAGAAATGGGAAAACCATTAGAAAACTTGTGAAGTTGGTGTCCAAACTAAAAGCAAAGTGGAACCGACCCCAACACCATGAGCATCTCTTCATAGGAGAAGAAACTAGAGCATTTTCCTGTACAGTCCACAGGATTTATAGTTGTAACAGGTCGTTGATTCTGAACCCAGAAATCTGAACAGAGTGGGTCAAATCAACCTCCTAGAAAGAGAGGATCCACAGAAGAAAAAAGCCTGATGCAACACAATTAACCTACATCACCACTTTACAGAAGAGCGGTGGTTTGTCCCCCATGGAAGTAAGAACAAAAAGAGAAGATTGGGCTGAAACCAGTGTCGTGCTGGTAAATGTTTAAACACTAGTTCTTTTTTTTTTTAATGTGCATATATACATGCTTAAGTTTATTACATATTTTATTAATATAAAGGCAGCACACAATTTACCAGTAGAGATAAAATATCCAATACTCTTTGTTGTAAATTCCCTATAACCGATTCGTTCTCACAGAATGCTTTCATGGATTTTTGCAAAATTCGTGTGTCTGTAGCCAACATCTGCTTGCAGTTAGTTGAGTGAGTGTAGTTCCACCATGAATGGGGTTGATATTTTTGGTTATTTAATGGGTTAAATGAAAGTGAAACAAAAATACCTGTGTTGGAACTTTACTCACTCCTCAATAACACAAGAGACTTCTTGGCTGTATCAAACAGTGATTGTCAAATAATACTAGAAGACTAGTTTTTCAATTTTGTGCTATGCATGATATGAGGGCTACAGACAAAACACATTTTTATCTACAATAGTAACATTTTCTCCATCACTTTGGTAACAATCCACAGAACAATAAACTAAGTTCTGACTTGTAATATTTGCTTATTTCTGTGATACAAATACTCCCAAATGGCTGGTTTCCAGCTACCAAAGAGATATCACTGAGTGCAGAGTAAGGAAGACAGGCATAAGAGCAGACCTTATATGATATATACTCTACATAGAAGAACTTTGTCAGATGTGTGGTTTGCAAGTTTTTCCTCCCAGTCTGTAACTTGTCTTTTCATTCCCTTAAAAGAGTCTTTCACAGCACAAAAATTTTTAATTTTGATGAAACCCAGTTTATCAATATTTTCTTTCATGGATCATGTCTTTAGTATCGTGTCTAAGAACTCCTCACATAAGTTTAGGTTCTGAAGATTTTTCTCCTATGTTTTCTTATAAAAGTTATAAAGCTTTCCATTTTTTATTTAAATCCATGATCCATTTTGAATTCATTTTTATGTGGTGTGAGGCTTTAAGTCCAGGTTCATTTTGTTGCCTATAGATGTCCAACTGTACCAGCACCATTTGCTTAAAAGATGATCTTTTCTCCATTGAAATTCCTTTATTTTCATATAACTTATCTTCTTGAAAGTTTGTTAGTAATGGTTGTGGTTTGACGTCTAGCTCACAAAGTCCCTGAGAATTTGATCATGGGTTCTGGAAGCCAGTACGGGCTGGCTCCTGCACACTGTTGATTTAAACCATGTTGCACGGTTTTGATTTGGGGGAAAACAAGCAGTCATGGAGATGCTTAGGGATGGTGAGCACGCACAAATACTGCAGTATAGAACATAAAACATTATAAAAGCGTTAGGGCCCAGAGGTGGCATTAGTACCATCTTGTAGAAAATTAAAACTCAAGTTTGAAACTCACACTCATTAGCTATGGGGAGAGGGAGTAAGAATTGAATGTAATTCCTACTATTCATTTGAAATTGCTTAATTAATAGGTTTCCTTCATACTGATTGCATGGCCAGGCAGCTTGGTAAAGCAGTCATGGCTTCTGTGGTCAAACGAAGCTGGGTTTCAGTCTTGGCTTTGACATTTCCCAGCCTTGAAGAAACACCTCACTGACGTTTAGTCTCCCGCAGTGTTAAAATGGAGAGAAAAATCAAAAGCTGTGTCCATTAACTTATTGAATACTTGATGAACTCCAGGCTATGTAGAAGGATGAAGGATATGGCAGTGAGCAAAGTCATCATGTTTTTTGCCCTCATAGAACTCAAAGTCCAGTGGGAAGGTAGACAATGGAAAATAAGCACACTAGTAAATAAAATGGTATTACAATTGTGGTAAGTGTCATAAAGAAAAAGAAAAGCAGATGCTATGATTCAAACAGTCAAACAAAAACCCCAACACAGTTCCAGTAACGGAGGTTGCTAAGTGGTAGCTTTTTTTTTTTTTTTTATTACAGATTTGGGTAAGTTTCAGAGTGGCACGGGCAGAGGTTTGGAGACCTCATTTGAAGGCCTATGAGTCATTTTTGCTGAGTATTGTAATGCCCACTTTGCTTATAAAGCTAAATTGGATGTACTTAAAGGCCCACTCCTGCTCTAAGAAACAGTGACCAACAAATGTGTCAAGCAGGGATTTGTTACATAAAGACATAGATAAATTCAATCAATATGGTAGTCATTAGGTCTGATGTTATATATATTTATATTTTTAGTAACATTTTTCTAGCATAGTCCCTAGTCACTGTGCCCTTTTCAAAATGGACTAAATTATGAAAAAGTACTTAGGGAGCTAGAATCTGGAAACCTGGGACAATGAGGTGACTGCTGCAGTGTTTACCGATTTTATTTTCAACTATTATACATGTCGGATTTTGTTCAGAAGTACTTTATTGTTAATCAATGTTTTTTTGTAATGAAGTCCATAAATCCACAGTAAGTAAACATTCAAACTTGTTGATGTCCTTCTGCTTTCCTGCTTGAGTTTATGTGTTTTCATCAGAATCGAAGTCTTTTTTTCTTTTTCTTTTTTTTTTTTTTTTTTACTGGTTTTCCACGAAGCCTCCCCTGACTTACTGAACAACCAGCCACTGTTGGCTGCCTGGAAGGAGAAGATGAGGGCAGGAGCTGTGGAGAGGCCTGAGTGCTTCTGCTTCTTGGCTGGCCCTTTTATCCTTCAGAACAAAAGGATTCATCTTTCCTCTCTACCAGTAGGTCTATTTTTTTTTTCAGTGGGAAGATGGAAGACTAAGAGGGATATGGTCAGTTTTTTTTTGTTTCCCTTCTTTCATTTTTTCTGATTGACAAATTAGGACTGTCTTATTGAGGAAAATTTGGAAAATAGCAGAAGCTACAAAGGATAAAATAAAAATTATCAGTGGTTCTATTGTTAGCAGAATTCTTCCCCCCCAGACCTTGAAATACTGGGCATGATAATTCCAAAACTTCAGAGTTCAGCTCCGTTAAAGTCATTACTTCTGTGTCTACCACGGGTTAAGACCAATGGTAGAAGCCATGTACCTATCCAAGGAATAGGTACGGCTTAAATATGGACGATGTGGTGTTGCAGGTATTATTCCAAGTACTTGACAGATTCATTTCTTACAACAACCCTGTAAGAATCCTCCTATTACCCCCATTTTTCTAGAGTCACAGAGGCAGTCAGACACATAACCTAAATTCTGACTCAAGAAAACCAGTTCCATGTCCACAGGCTAACTGACTTTCTTGGACTACAGAAAGCTGACCTCCTCCACTCTCCCCAACACATCCCCTTCTTTGTTTCTTTGTCTCCTTCCATGCCTAATATTGAGTTTCTTCCTATTGTGCTTTGTTACATGATACGCTCTATCACTCCTGTGAGTGAAGAATCTGTTTTGTCTCTTTATCCTCTTGGAACTTTCCTTTCACTCACTTCTACTGAAGTCCAAGTGCATTTCCATGGTGTAAACTATAACTCCCAACTGTCTCCCCAGTTCTGAACATCTAGGCAGTTTTACACAAAGTCATCTGCAACCCTGAGCATACATTTGGGGAGGTGGGGGGGTAGGTGCTTAAGTGCACCTGTTAATGGTATTTCTGAGGTCATGGAGGCCAGCAACCCCTTACAATATTAGGAAGATAAACTATTTCTCTGATTTTTTTTTCTGTGCATACAGTTTTTATAGTTTATTTTTATTTTTTCCCAAATTGAGATTTTGAAATATTTCAGACCTGCAGAAAAATTGAAAGTATTTTCATTAAATAGTTTTTACCTTTACCTTTATGTACCTAGTTTCTCAGGACTGCCATAATAATTACTACAACTTGAGTGACTTAAACAACAGAAATTTACTGTCTTATAGTATGGACTCTGAAATCAAGGTGTCAGAAGGGCTACACTCCCTTTGAAGGTTCTAAGGAAGATTCTTCATTGCCTCTTTCTAATTTCTGGTGATTGTTTGATGTCTTTGGCATTCCTTGGCTTATATCACTTTGCCTCCATTGTCATAGCCTTCCCCCTGTGTGTGTCGCCGTGTTTCCTCTCTTCTTCTTTTTTATTTTATTTTATTTTATTTTATTTTATTTTTTAATATTTTTTTAACGCTTATTTATTTTTGAGACAGAGAGAGACAGAGCATGAACAGGGGAGGGTCAGAGAGAGAGGGAGACACAGAATCTGAAACAGGCTCCAGGCTCTGAGCTGTCAGCACAGAGCCCGACGCGGGGCTTGAACTCACGGACCGTGAGATCATGACCTGAGCTGAAGTCGGACGCTTAACCGACAAGCCACCCAGGTGCCCCTCCTCTCTTCTTCTTATAAAGATAGTAGTCATATTGGATTTAAGGTCCACACAGTATAATCCTGTGTGCATGTCTGTATCTAAACTTCTTCTTTTAATAAGGACACCAGTTATGTTGGATTAGAGGCCCATCTTTGTCCAATATGGCTTCATTTAAATTTAGCTAATTATATCTACAAAGACCCTACTTCCAAATAAGGTCACATTCTGGGCTTCTGGAACTGCTTAACCCAGTACACATACATCCATTAATTATTAACATGCATGCATGCATCCATCCATCCATCCACACACACAATTTTATTGATCTATATAAAAGTTAGTACTAGACAGGACACTTCGCCCCTAAATACTTTGGTCAGCTGGTATCTGCTAAGAAAAAAAGACATTGTCCTGCATAATCACCATATAATAATGACAACATAATAAACTTAGCATTTGATACCATAATTTATCTAAGATACAGACAATATTTTATTTCAAAAGTACTCTTTATAGTAATGGGTTTTTTTCCAAATCTGGTTCTAATAAAAGATCAGACATTGCATTTATTTGTTATGTCTCTTTAGTCTCCTAGACTAGAAAAAAAAACTAGAAGAAAAACACACACCTTTTTTTTATGTCACTGACATTTTTGAAAATTCCAAATCAGTTAGTTGTCTTTGAAAATGTTCCATATTCTAGATTTGTCTGGTTATTTCTTCATGATTCGATTCAGGTTAAATATTTTTGGAAAGAATACTACATAGGCGACATTGTATGCCCCTATTCCAACACACCAAGAGGCTCACAGTGTCCATTTGCTCCATTGCCAGTGATGCTAAACAGGACTAAGGTGCTGAGAGCCTCCTCTCTCCATTGTAATGGGGTTCCCAATGATCCTCAGTTTATTTAATTCTTGTTTCATATTTTCTTTTAAAATTGGTCTATTTCTGTTCTAAACTTTTGAATTCCTGATTAGGGATGTTTTAAAAATACATGGAAGTGCTTTTTTTTAATGGACATTTAATTCAGTTTGGGATTGTGCTTCAGTTTTCTTCTGCTTTGTAGTTTTGCATTGAAGAATTTTGACCCTCATTTTCCAAGGTCTTACTGTGACTGTGGGGATGTTATCTGCTGTTTTAACTCTGAATTATCTCCTATTTTCCTGGACCAGCGTTAGCAGGTCCTGTGTAGCAGATTCTGCGTAGACAGTGGTAAGGTTTGGGGGAGGCTCACTTGGTTTCCTAGTTCAAGAGCACTGTCTTTTGTTGATATAGTTAAGGGTACTTTTAAATAGGTCTTACTGGGCACCTGGGTGGTTCAGTCGGTTAAGCTCTGACTTCAGCTCAGGTCATGATCTCATGGTTCGTGGGTTCGAGCCCAGCGTTGGGCTATGCTCTGACAACTTGGAGCCTGGAGCCTGTTTCAGAATCTGTGTCTGCCTCTCTCTGTCTCTCTCTGCCCCTCCCCCACTTGCGTGCTCGCGTGCTCTCTCTCTCTCAAAAATAAATAAGTAAAAACTTAGAAAAATTGCTTAAAATAGATCGCACCTTTTCTTGGGGGTGAGGAGTGCCTTCTCCTTTTCTGATGGACCCTTAATCTCAAACACTTGCTCCCCTCCTTGACTCTACCACCGAGGCTCCAAGGACACCTCCCTCTCCCCAAGGAGGTACCTTTCCAAAGAACCTTTGTGCAAGCCCTCCTTTTGTGACCCCAGTAATGGTGCCTGATCCAGCAGGTTGTAGACCTTTGTCAGTGTTGATCCTCTCAGAGCGTGACATTTTCCTATCAGGAATGATTTTTACCTGTGCGCTGTGCCGTCTGTCCTCTGCCCCAAGCATTCTCCAGCCGACTCAGCTCCAGCAAGGTTTCAGTGCAGGCTCCGCAGACTCCAGATTTTTCTTTCCCTATCTCTGTGTAAATTGAGATTTGTAGCATTCTCTGTCTCCTAGTTATGCTGTAGACAGGGGTTATGGTGGTTTTATTTGCCTTCCTTATTGATCTCTATAGGTTTTGGAGGATATGTGTGGACAAATCCATATTTAGTTAATGTAGAGAAACTCAAAACCTGCATATATTTATTCTTACTTTCTTGGGGTTTTAATGTAAATACAATTGTATACTTTGTATTTTTTAAATTTGTAGTGGTAGCATAATTATATCTATGTTGTTCTCTTTTTTGTGGTTTGCTTTTTACATTTAACTCTTTAAATCTTCTGGAAGTATTCCTTGCTTTTAAAAAAATTTTTTAATGTTTATTTTTGAGAGAGGGAGAGAGGCAGAGTGCTAGTGGGGGAAGGGCAGAGAGAGAATATGAGAGACAGAATGTGAAGCAGGCTCCAGGCTCTGAGCTATCAGCACAGAGCCAGCCCCGGGGCTCTACCCTACAAACCGCAAGATCATGACCTCAGTCAAAGTCGGATGCTTAACCCACTGAGCCACCGAGGTGCCCTGTATTCCTTGCTTTTGGCTTGCCTCTCTTCTGGCCTGTGGGTACAGTAGAACATAAGGAATCTTGGCCTAGTTTGCTTAGAAATGGAAGATGCTTAGAGCAAAAAAAGTGCAAACTAGGGCCTCGCCCAAATGTGGCTGATGCTTTCTGAAGCACAAAATGGACAGAGCCTAGATTATAAATTTCTTGCAAAAGCTGAGTGTCAGCCTTTTGGCACTTGAGGCTCTCATTTCTGCTGAGTGTTTTCAGAACCAACTGCCCTTCAAAGCTGGCTGCTTATCAGATTTCTCAGAATAGCTTTATGGATTGTCACATTCTTAGTCACTTTCTTACGTCCCAAATTCTCTATTCTGGTTTCATCTCTTCATGAGCAACTAAAACTTTCTTCTCTCCCAGGGCACTCAAAAGGAGTCTTATCTACAGTAGGTTCTCAGAGATCATTCTACCCCCTTGGAAAGCCTGCATCTACCTTGAGATCACAAGTGGTGTTACATCAAAAGCAGTTTATTTTTCTTTAGAGACTGATGAGAAAAGAAAGACACCCGAGCAGAAACAAGTCTAGAAGCACCTGTGTGCTATGCAGCCTCTTGGAGGCCAACTCTGCAACAGGCTAAATAAGACCTCTTCATTTTGCTCAAGAAGTGGTAAAAATGCAAGGCTATACATGCCCTCCTTGTGTGTGTGTGTGTGTGTGTGTGTGTACATGTATATATACATATGTATGCATGTATATCTGTATCTCATATGGGTATATCCAATAACAGCTACCCAAGTAGCCACGTGGGCATTGCCTGAAAGCACTTTTGAAGGGACTAGGTCATGAATTCAGTTAAGAATCTGCATTGTATGGTAAATTCAAAAGGTCATCAGACCTTTTTGAAGTTCTGTGAGTTATCCTGTTTACTGTTTTTATTCATAACACACATATGTCCCTGGGATATAAATAACTAAATAAAGACAGGGGACACTAAAATAGAATGATGGCACCCTCCCTTGGAAAAGCCCTTCAATAGTTTTCCTTGTTTGGGGGTAAGAAACAAATTCTTGGAGCCTCTAAGATCCTCCATTGTCTTCCCTGTGCCTGCTTCTCCAGCATCATCTGCCTTCCTACACACCTTGGTCTCTCGCCTCATTTCAGTTTCTTAAACATTCCATGTGCCTCTTGCCAACAGAGGATGTTCACATATGTGGTTCCCACTCTCTGATGGTTCTCCTCCCTTGAAAGTATCTATACTATCTCTTCCCTTAGTAATACTTGTATATCTTTGAGATCTCAGGTCAGATATTACTTCTTCTGAGAAGTCCTTGAACCCATCACACATTTTCACAGTAACTTGTACTTCCATGGTATTTCTTACAGTTATAATTTAACCTTTTTTGCAGGATCATTTCACTAACAATGTGCTCCTCCTTTACCAGACCATAACCTCCATGAATGGAGGAACAGAGTTTACTTTTGCCAATCATTGAATCCCCTGTGTTTAGAACAAAGTCTGGCCCACAAGAAGTGCTGAGTAAAATTTTTGTTGGATGCATGAATTAATTGATCAGTGTAAAGCAACTAACTGTCCAAAATGAAACAAATATTGAATAGTCATTTTAATCAGATAGACAGTGGTGTGATTTTTTTAAAAGCATTATTTGGTAATCTCTGAAAAAGATGTTGCAACAGCTGAACACATACATAGCCTGAGAGACAGATGGAAGAACTAAGAGAGAAAATTGAAGAAGAAGGTTGAAGAAAACATGATAAAAAATTCAGAGCTACTTGCTGGTTGTGTCTGAGAGCACAGTGTTCATTTCTAGTCACATCAGTGCTGCAAGGAGTTTAAAGACAGAGTGAAGAGAAAAGCTTGGGACGGGCAGCCTGGGTGATCCCAGACCAAATGTCAAGCACCTCACAGGAAGTTTAGAGACATAACAGTGGAAAGTCAAGAGGACTTGAAGGAGATGTAATTATAGATCCACAGTTCAATCGCTGTATGTGATAATGCTGCCTACTTTCCTTTTAACAGAGACCTGTTTATGCAGTGCAGATCCTAGGGTAAGGTCCAGAAAAGCATATTTATGAAGTATTTTTTATTATCAATAACAACTAAAGGACCTCAAGGCATAGGATAGTGTTGAGTATTGAAATTGATATCTAAGGATAAAGCACTCTGGTACTGTGAATTAATTCTCTCTCTCTCTCTCTCTCACACACACACACACACACACACACGTTTATTTTAAGAAAAGTATAAAAAATAGAGAATAACACAGAGATGGTGTTAATTTGATCTTTAAACCAAAATACTATATATTCATCCTGCATTGTAATCAGCCTTTTTTTTAGTCTAAAAGAAATAGAAATATGACTGTTTCCACTCATTAGTGGATTCCACTGACTCCAAAGTGAAGATAGATTTATAATTCCTTAATGTTTACCAAGGGCTTTGAAGGGAATAGCTGAACATTGACTTTTTTTTAAATATATATAAAGTTGTCTGTTATACTTCATATGGGCACAGAGATGTAACTGGCTTCTCAAAGCATAGTTCTTGAAATAGATCTCTTCTAGCCTGTGAAAATTTGTGCACAGAATTATTAGGACATTTGTGTGTTTGGGAGGGTTTTTTTGTTTGTTTTTTAGTCAAAGTAAGCTTTTGATTTTAATTTTTTTATGGCAGTAACATTTTATTTTATTTTTTTGAAATAAATCTATTTTATTGTAGCTGAGTGGTGAACTTATTTTAAGGAAGTAATTGTCCATCTTATAATTTATTATTTTTTGAAAGAAATTTATTTTTTTAATGTTTTTATTTTATTTTTGAGGAGAGACAGCGTGAGCAGGGGAAGGGCAGAGAGAAAGAGAGAGACACAGAATCTGAAGCAGGCTCCAGGCTCTGAGCTGTCAACACAGAGCCCATCTGGGGCTTGAACCTATGAGCCAGGAGAACATGACGTGAGCCAAAGTCAGATGCTTAACCGACTAAGCCACCCAGGTGCCCCAAAAGAAATCTATTTTATTGTAGCTGAGTGCTGAAATTATTTTAAGTGATTATCTGTCTTAAAATTTATTTTTTAACTACTTATAATTTTTATTTCTTTCATCTTTTTAAAATGTAATTTATTGTCACGTTGGCTAACATATAGAGTATAAGGTATGCTCTTGTCTTTGGGAGTAGATTCCCATGCTTCATCGCTTACATACAACACCCAGTGCTCATTCCAACAAGTGCACTCCTCAATGCCCATCACTCATTTTCCCCTCCCCCTCCGACCTCCCATCAACCCTCAGTTTGTTCTCTGTATTTAAGAGTCTCTTATGGTTTGCCTCTCTCTCTGTTTGAAACTATTATTTCCCCTTCCCTACCCTTCCCCCATGGTCCTCTGTTAAGTTTCTTAAATTCCACATATGAGTGAAAGCATATGATATCTGTCTTTCTCTGACTGACTTATTTCACTTAACATAATACCCTCCAGTTCCATCCATGTTGTTGCCAATGGCAAGATTTCATTCTTATTGCCAAGTAGTATTCCATTGTATATATAAACCACATCTTCTTTATCCATTCATCAGTTGATGGACATTTGGTCTCTTTCCATAATTTGGCTATAGAGGGAGAATTTATTTGCAAATGACATATCAGATAAAGGGTTAGTATTCAAACCTGTAAAGCAAGTGAAACAAATAATCCAGTGAAGAAATGGGCAGAAGACATGAATAGACACTTTTCCAAAGAAAACATCCAGATGGTGAACAGACACATGAAAAGATGTTCAACATTGCTCATCATCAGAGAAATACAAATCAAAACCACATTGAGATTCTACCTCACACGAGTCAGAGTGGCTAAAATCAACAACTCATAAAACAACAGATGTTGGCAAGGATGTGGAGAAAGGGGAATCCTCTTGGACTGTTGGTGGGAATGCAAACTGGTACAGCTGCTCTGGGAAACAGTGTGGAGGTTCCTCAAAAAATTAAAAATAGAACTACCCTATGACCCAGCAATAGCACTACTAGGAATTTATCCAAAGGATATAGGAGTGCTGATGCATAAGGGCACATGTACCCCCAATGTTTATTAAGGACATTTATTTGTGAGAAGATTTGGTGAAAACAGAAAAGAAGGGAGTTAGTGGGAGACTGGGAACAGGTAATGTTAAGGAGGGGTTAAGGGAGGACTGTGATAGTGGAGAGATATTCCCACCATACTCCCTTATGTTGTTAAAGGCTCAAATAGCCATACATTTTTCCAGCTGGAAAATAAACCAAATTTAACATGACTACCCAATGCTTTATTGATAATAGACTGAGATCACATTGTGAGTGCTCTAGCTAATTGGATTGCTGTGCATCTATAACCATTCCCATTAGAGCAGATACAGTTCTTCCTATAAAACCACCATGGAATTGTGCATAACCAAAGACTTGAGTTGGTCAGAATGTCTCTGAGCTTGAGAAGAGATAATAAGTAGGACTAAGCAAGATGGGGACTAAGGAAAAAATTCAGGACAGGCCTGAACTGAAGAGTGGGGAGTCTTAATTATAGGATAGCCTGGTTAAGTGATCATAATATAGAGAGTAGGTTGGAAGTCTTAAATTCAGTAGGTAGGTAGAGGCTATCAGAGACATCTAAACTGTTTTCATAAAGACAGATGATTACTTTGAGTATGTCCTTTGCTCCGCATTTTCACATGTACTTCTGTGATAGGCAGAATTAAATCCCACAAAAATGTTCCAGTAAAGCAAAGATGTCCTAATAGGTCTTAATACTCCCTACAACCTGTGAATATGTTACCTTACAATTCCTTGCCTGACCTTACCAAAAGGGACTTTGCAGATGTGATCAAGGTTATGGACCTTGAGATAGGGAGATTATTCTGTATTATCCAGGTGAACCCAACCTAATCACAGGAATTCTTGAAAAGAACTTTTCCAGCTGAAGTCAGAGTTAAAGGGAGATGTAACTACAAAAGAAGGGTGAGAAAGATGCCACATGACTGTTTTTGAAGCTGGATATTGGGGGCCAGGAGCCAGAGAATCAATGTAGTCTCTACAAACTGGAAAAGACAAGGAAATGGATTCTTTTTAGAGCGTCCAGGTGGGAACACATCCTTGCCAAACTCTTGATGTTGGCCCAGTGAAACCTGGACTGGACTTCTGCCCTACAGAATGTAAAGTAATAAAATATGTTGTTTAAGCCCCTCTATTTATGGTAATTAGTTCCAACAGCAATAGAAGACTAATACAATTCCCTAACCTGAGCCACCAACATCACTCCTAACTGGCTTCCCCATTTCCAATTCTGTCTTCTTACAGCCCACAATTGTTCAGAGATGTCCTCTGGAAAAATTCCAGATCCGTGGTATTTTCTAGCTCAGAACTGTTCAGTGAATCGATTGCCCTTAAAATAAACCCAGAATTCTTGATGGCCACTCTTGAACCTCATACCATACTGTTCTTCTCCCACCCACCAATGGACACAGAAGTTACCCCTCCTAGATAACTTTTTTGGCTTTTAAAATAATTGCTTCCTTGATCTTATTCAAAATTTAGTCACCTACGTGTATGTCACTGAATTGTATAATTTAGTTGTTTCAGTTTCTTGAACACTATAAAAATGGAATAATACAGTAAATATTCCTTTGAATGGCTTTCACTCAGCACTGCCTTTGAGAATCATGTGTTGCATGTAGCTGGAGTTTGTTCCTCTTCATTTTAATAATCCATCTCTGAACTCTTGGATTTGCTGTGTAAACAATCAAATCATCTGTGAACAAAGAAAATTTTATTTACTTCCCAAATTATTTTTTTAAAATTTCTTATTATTTTTTATTGCACTGTTTAAAACCTCTGGTACAGTGTTGGGGTACCTGGCTTGCTCAGTCTGTCGTGCATGCAACTCTTGATCTTGGGGTTGTGAGTTCAGGCCCCAGGTTAGGCGTAGAGCCTACGTAAGAAAAAAAAAAAAAAGACCCTGATACAATGCCAAATTAAAATAGCAACAGCAGCAATTCTTTTCTCATTTTTTCTTTTCAGAAAGGGTTTAGCAAGATTACCTCATATTAGGTATTAAGTTTGTTGAAAGTTGTTTTGTTTCTCTAGATAGCATTTATCAGATTAACAAATTTCTCTTCTATATCTAATTTGCTAAATGTTTTGGACACGGATGAATGTTGATCTACTAAGATGATCATTCAATGATTTTTCTTTTATACTGTTAACAAGGTAAATTATCGTAATTAATCTTTGAAATATTAGGCCAAGTTTGTATTCCTGAATTAAACCCCATCAGATCATGATTTGTGTGTGTGTGTGTGTGTGTGTGTGTGTGTGTGTGTGCGCATGCACACTGCTAGATTCAGTTTGCTAATATTTTAGTCAGGATTTTTACAACTATGGTCATGAGTGAGATTATCTAATTATTTTCTCTAGTATGTATGTGCTGATTGTATTTATTCATTGATTCTTATGCACAAGACCCAGACTACTTTAATTATTAAAAATTATAGAACATTTAAACTTCTAATAAAACTAGTTCTCCTTCCTTGTTTTCCTTACAATTCTAGTTTATGAAATTGGAAATCAACTTACCCAGTTGCAGGAAAAAACAATGCTGGTGTTTTTGTTAGATTTGAATTAAAATTATGTTAGGGAAGATTGATATCTTTATGATTTTGAATCTTCATATCAAAAGATGTATTATGCCTTTTCATTTGTTCTTTTATATCTTTTATGCCTGTTTTAGAGGCTTTTTCCCCCTAATAAAAGCCTGAAAATTTTCTTGGTAAATTTATTCATAGGTGTTTTATATTTTTGTTGCTGTCATAAATGGAGTTTTGCGTGAAAGCTATTGATATCTATGTGTTACTTTTATAAGCTGATACATTACTGCATTTTTATATTGCTAGTATAGGTTTTTAGATATAAAATCTTATCATTCCTTTCCAATTTTTATACCTCTCATTTTTTTCTCATGATAATTTTATGAGATTGTAAATCTGGTACATTGTTAAATAGTAATGTTAATACTTAGGTATCCTTTACCTGTGAGAATACTTGTAGTGTTTTTCTATTATGAATGACACTGGCTTTGGGACAGAGGTATCTACATTAACTCCTATTAGGCAACTAAACTACTGATTACTGTTTCATTGACTGTTTATCAAGAGTGGATTTGGGTCTTTCAGATATTTTTGTATCTATGGAGATTTTCATATTATTTTCCTTTTGACCCATTAAATGATAATTATGTCTATATATTTCCCAATATTGAGCCATCTTTGCATTCCTGGGATAAATTCCACCTGGACATAATGATTTTCAATTCTTCAGGGCAAGAGTATTTAGAACAACATTATTTATAACATTCAAAAACTGGAAATAATATACAAGTTCATGAACAGAATAATAGGCAAATTGAGGTACTTACATACACAAAACATTTAATGGAAATTAAAATATCACAAACATATGCAGTAAGGTAAACAAACCTCACAAACACAACTTTGAGTTCCTCCCTCCCCAAAAAAGTGAGACATAAAAGAATATATACTGCATGACTTCATATATATGAAGTTCAAAAGGGCACAAGACCAAACTGTTAGTGTTTAGGAATGTACACTTAGGTGATGCACATATGAAGAAAACTAAGGAAATGACTATATGAAAGTTAGGATAGTGTTTACCTTTAAACGAGAAGAGTGATGGGCACTGTTACCAGTTTCTAAGGAGCTGGTGATATTTGTGTTCTTGACCTAGGTAGTATTTGTATAGGCACGTATTTTATAATAATTTATGGAGCTTTACCTCTATATTTAATGCAGTTTTTCCATGTATATATTGGATTGTGAAAAGGTTTTTAAATTACTTGCTAATAACTTATTTAGGACTTCTGCATTGCTATTCAGAAGTGGTTTCCCTTGCTTTTTTTTTTTCAAGATATACAGTGGAATATTACTCAGCCTTAAATTTTAAGAAGGAAGTCTTGTTGTTTACAAAAACATGGGTGAACCTGGAGGATATTGCCCTAAGTGAAATAAACTAGACACAGAAAGACAAATCCTGAATGATGTCACTTATATGTACAATCTAAAGAAAAAAAGTCAAAGGGGCGCCTGGGTGGCTCAGTCAGTTGAGTGTCCGACTTCGGCTCAGCTAGTGATCTCATGGTCTGTGAGTTCGAGCCCAGCATCGGGCTCTGTGCTGACAGCTCAGAGCCTGGAGCCTGCTTCGGATTCTGTGTCTCCCTCTCTCTCTGACCCTCCCTGTCTCTCTCTGTCTCAAAAATAAATAAACGTTAAAAAAAAATTTAAAAGAATGGA